>NC_135880.1:222261582-222649974 GCF_964194155.1 Cetorhinus maximus | reverse complement strand
GGTCCTCTTTCCTAGTCTTACCTATGTTATTTGTCCCGACGTGGACCACAACAACTGGATCCTCCCCCTCCCTCTCCAATATCCTTTCAAGCCGGTCAGAGATGTCCCTCACCTGGCACCGGGCAGGCAACATACCATGCGGGACTTTCGATCCTGCTTACAAAGGATGCTATCAATTCCCCTAATTATAGAATCCCCTACAACTACCGCTTGTCTTTTTGCTCCCCCCTCTTGAATGGCCTCCTATGCCATGGTGCCGTGGTCAGCTGGCTCATCCTCCCTACAGCCCTGTTCCTCATCCACACAGGGAGCAAGTACCTCGTACCTGTTGGACAAGGTCAAGAGCTGAGGCTCCTCTGTTCCTGAATACAGGATCCCTCTACCTGCCTCACTCGCAGTCACACCCTGCTGACCCTGACCACTAACCGAATTTGAGGTACTTAATCTACCGGGTGTGACCGTCTCCTGAAACAAAGCGTCCAGGTAACTCTCCCCCTCCTGGATGTGCTGCAGCGTCCGGAGCTCGGACTCCAGCTCATCAATTCTGAGCCGGAGTTCCTCCAGCAACCAACACTTGCTGCAGATGTGGTCACTGCGGCTCGCAATGGGATCTGCCAGCTCCCACATCATACAGCTACAGCACATCACCTGCCCAGCCATCTCTACTTTGTTAATTAATTCATTAATTAGCTTTGCAGTCGTTTTTTTTTCAAATTTGGTGCAGATTTCCTACCAACCAATCAGGTCACAGCTTTCCTGTAACGTCACTTTTTCAGTTTTGGCTTCAGTTACTCTGTGCTCTGAGGTCACCGCTCCGGTGTTCCTCCCTCTGAGTCTGCTCCCTGGAGACAAGGCCACGAATCCCCGAGGTAAGCTAGATTTATACTCACCGCTCCGGTGCTCCTCCCTCTGAGGAAGGAGATAATGTTAACCATTGATCAAAAAGCATTAGATTTTAAGCGTTTTTGTGCAAAATTTTGTACCTGATCGCTGGCCATTTATTCACTTCTGCCTTCCATCTATGGCATCTTTCAGCAGGAAATTTACTGCCCATTATCTCCCCCCCGCCTCCCCCCCTCCCCCCCCCCCTCCCTCCCTCCCCCCCTCCCCCCCCCTCCCTCCCTCCCCCCCCCTCCCTCCCTACCCCCCCCCTCCCCCCTCCCCCCCCCCCCCCCTCCCTCCCTCCCCCCCCCCTCCCTCCCTCCCCCCCCCCTCCCTCCCCCCCCCCCCCTCCCTCCCTCCCTCCCTCCCCCTCCCCTCCCTCCCCCTCCCCCCCCCTCCCTCCCTCCCTCCCTCCCCCCTCCCTCCCTCCCTCCCCCCTCCCTCCCTCCCTCCCCCCTCCCTCCCTCCCCCCCTCCCTCCCTCCCTCCCTCCCTCCCCCCTCCCTCCCTCCCCCCCCTCCCCCCCTCCCTCCCTCCCCCCCCTCCCCCCCCTCCCTCCCCCCCCTCCCTCCCCCCCCCTCCCTCCCTCCCTCCCACCCCCCCCCCCTCCCTCCCTCCCACCCCCCCCCCTCCCTCCCTCCCTCCCACCCCCCCCCCTCCCTCCCTCCCCCCCCTCCCTCCCCACCCCCCCTCCCCCCCTCCCCTCCCCCCCCCCCCCCTCCCCCTCCCTCCCCCCCCCCTCCCCCCCCCCTCTCCCCCCCCTCTCCCCCCCCCTCCCCTCCCCCCCCTCCCCTCCCCCCCCCTCCCCCCCCCCTCCCCTCCCCCTCCCCCCTCCCCCCCTCCCCCTCCCCCCTCCCTCCCCCCTCCCCCCCCTCCCCCCTCCCCCCTCCCTCCCCCCCCCTCCCCCCCCCTCCCCCCTCCCCCCCCTCCCCCCTCCCCCCCCCTCCCCCCTCCCCCCCCTCCCCCCTCCCCCCCCTCCCCCCCCCTCCCCCCCTCCCCCCCCCTCCCCCCCCCTCCCCCCCCCTCTCCCTCCCCCCCCCTCTCCCTCCCCCCCCCTCTCCCCCCCCTCCCTCCCCCCCCTCCCTCCCCCCCTCCCTCCCCCCCCCTCTCCCCCCCCTCCCTCCCCCTCCCTCCCCCTCTCCCCCCCTCTCCCCCCCCTCCCTCTCCCCCCCCCTCTCCCCCCCTCCCCCTCCCCCCCTCCCCCTCCCCCTCCCCCTCCCCCCCTCCCCCTCCCCCCCTCCCCCTCCCCCCTCCTTATCTTCCTTTCTCCTATCTCCACTTTATTTCCTCTCTTATGTTGGAAACATGGGACTAGCTAGACAGGGTTGATGTGATTTACCTTCCAATCTGTTTCCCCAATTGCCTCAATTAGCTTGTTCCCCTGTGCCTGAAGTCTGAAACTTGAATGTATGCATGGGCAAAAATCTGGCAGATGGAGTATAATGTGGGAAAAAGGGAAGTTGTTCACTTTGGCAGGAAGAATAAAAAAAGTAGTGTCACTTAAACAGAGAATGACTGCAAAATTTCAAGGTGCGGAGGGATCTGGGTGTTCTAGTGCATGAGGCACAAAAAGTTAGTATGCAGATACAGCAAGTAATCAAGAAAGCTAATGGATTACTATCCTTTATTACCAACATAAAGGTAAGGATGCTACACTACAGTTGTACAGGACATTGGTGAGACCACATCTTGAATATTGTGTGCAGTTTTGGTCTCCTTATTTAAGGATGGATGTAAATGCATTGGAGGTGGTTCAGAGGAGGTTTACTAGATTGATATCTGGAATGAGCAGGTTGTCTTAATGTGGATAGGCTGGGCTTGTTTCCACTGGAGTTTAGAAGAGTGAGGGTTGACTTGATTGAAGTATATAAGATCCTAAATAGTCTTGCCAAGGTGGACATGGAAAGGATGTTTCCTCTTGTGGGTGACTCTAGAACTAGGGGGTGCTGTTTTGAAATTAGGGGTCACCCTCTTAGGACAGAGATGAGGAGAAATTTTTTGAGGGTTGTGAGACTTTGGAACTCACTGCCTCAGGAGGCAGTGTAAGTGGGGTCATTGAATATGTTTAAGGTAGAGGTAAATAGGTTCTTGTTAAACAAGTCATTCAAAGGCTATCGGGAGTAGATAGGAATGTGGAACTTGAAACATAAACCAATCAGCCATGATCTTATTGAATGGTGGAGCAAGCTCGAGGTGCCGAAGGGCCTACTTCTCCTCCTATTTCGTATGTTCACATTGGGCACTGGCTCAGGTTGTGTCAGTGAGTGAAGCTGTTCTATTTTTAACAGCCATTCAGACTGTGTACATATTAAAGCTGGAATTGGATTTCAACCTGTTAAACAAACCCACTTACAATATGAAGCACAACTGCAACTCAGATTTTGATAAAAGTAAATAAACAAAGCTATCAATCTCAGGCACAAAGTTGAATTAATTGCTGAATGTGCACAGCAGTTACATGTACAGAGTAAAGTTCAGAAAGTATATGGGTGTGTTTAAACTAAAGATACTCACAAATACAGTTAAATAATAGGAACATTGGAATTACTGGGTGATGAAAGACCAAAGTCGATTTAGTTCACCTTCTGCCATCCTGGTAGTGACATGATACAACAACAGTGGCATTGTTAACTAATAACAATGATCAATCTGTATCAATGAGTCTACAACGGAGCCAGACATGAGGTGAAGAAAACCCCAAATGGTGAAGAGTTTTGGGAAACTGGGGTCCAATTTTGCCTGTTCTTTCTAAGCCACACCACACTGACTGCACATCATTGCTCAGATTAATCATATACTGTATCCCAAACTCTTTTTAAACTGCATTTGAATGGATCAATATTAATTCCTTCCATTGTCTTCCCAGGCAGCCTGTTCCATAGACTGACCACTGACTCGTTGAAATGTTGTTTCCATTGTTTTGTATATTACACCGCACCCCCCCCCCCCCCCGCCATCCCCAACCCCTTCATGGCACAGACCATGTCCTCTGGTTCTACTGTAATAAAAACTGTCTGGCAGCATCTGTGGTAATAGAAGCAGTTAACATTTCGAGTCTGTATGATTCTGGGGAACTGAGGAGAGTTAGAAATGTGATGGGTTTTATGCTGATGAGAAAGTGGGGGTGGGGGTGGGGGCAAAGGGGCAGAGGGGGGAGGGGGGGCAGATGGAGCGAAAGTGAAGGTTAGGTATAGGTTAGAGGGTGGGGAGATTAAATGACAAAGATGTCAGGGAACCAAAGGGAAAGGGAGTGTTAATGATGGATTTAAAGGAACAAAGGATTGGTCCAAAGTTAGAAGCAGTTCAGAAAAGGTTTATGAGACTAATGCCAGGAATGGGTGGGTTGTTTTATGGGGAAAGCTTGGACAGGTTAGGCTTGTATCCACTGGAGTTTAGAAGGGTAAGAGGTGACTTGATCAAAACCTTTAAGATCTGAGGGGCCTTGACTGAGTGAATGTGGAGAGGATGTTTCCTCTTGTGGGAGAATCTAGAACTAGGGGTCACTGTTTAAAAATAAGGGGTGGCTCATTTAAGACAGAAAGTAGAAGTTTTTTCTGAGGGCCGTGAGTCTTTGGAACTCCCTTCCTCAAAAGCAGGGTCTTTGAATATTTTTAAGGCAGAGCTAGATAAATATTTGATTAACAAGGGGGTGAAAGGTGGGAGGTTACAATCAGATCAGCCATGATCTTACTGAATGGCGGAGCAGGCTTGAAGGGCCTACTCCTCCTCCCAGTTTGTATGTTTGTAGTAGGTGTGAATAGCAGAATAAAGGTCAGCGCTGCCTGGAAGCAAAAACATGAGAACAAGATACAGACAGGCACTCTGCTTTTACTGTTCTGTACAAGATGAAACAGACTGTTGTGGTTGACATTACTTGGCCTTTCTTAGAATCCTAATAACAGTAATGTTCCACCTGTCAGTCATCTCTTCCTGCAAGAACATGCCCAGTTCAAATGATCATTCAAAGATCTGCTGATAGACAAAAAGCAAGTTAATTCATGCAGTAAAAACAAGCTGCCCTCTGATAGGAATGAATCCTGGCACCTTGCAGTGTTGTACTCGAACACCCAGCCAAGAAACTACCAGGTGTGGCTCCTGCTTTGTGTCAATGATGGACTTTAGCAAGAGTAGCAACCATCAGCCTCAGCGCTTCTGGATAAGGGAGGGGAAGGGTTGGATTATTTTCCACTCTTTATTGCTGCCCGCTGTTCTAAAGGAACAATAATGCAATTGAGCTCGATTGGAATGCACTACAGGGTCCAGTAGCAGGTAAACCCTCTCTACCCAGATGATGAATCAGCACCTGAATGAGGTACTGTGAAAAGCCAAGGGGCAGTGCCCCAAACTGAGTCAGTAGCTTAAAGAGAGTTGGGAACAGGGTTGAGAAAAGGCAATTGGAGTATGTTGTATAAGCCTGTCGAAATCTCTGAACTAAAGATCATCGATACTTCAATGCTGAACTAGGCTGTGTGCCCTTTGAGTCATGTATGATGCTATATAGAAATACTACTCGAAAAATAATTTGTCAAAAAGGTTTTATAATTTTTAGGAGAAAACGAACTTGCATTAGGTCTTAGCATGTCCTTAGGGCATTTGTGAGAGAGGATAGGAGTGATTCAGTAACAGGGAATGATGGCACAAGGCAAAAGGAGCTGATATTGGGAGAAGTAAAGAAACAAAAGAGAGTGCAGAGGAGGTGTGAATGGTTGCACAATGCCCAAATAAAGTTGAAGCATTGAGTAAAATCTAAAGTTGTTGAACTCAGTGTTGAGCCTGGAAGGCTATAAAGTGTCCATTAGCATGATGAGGTGCTGTTCCTTGGGCTTCTTTGGAACAATGTAGAAGGCTGAAGGCCGAGAACTCAGAACAGGAGTGTGATAGAATTACGCTGAAACTGAACAGAAACTCAGGTCATGCTTGCAATCATCCAACCTGTGCACGTGAACCCACTCTTGGCAGTTATTAAAGAAGGAATTCAAACAACAAAATACCGAACAAACAATTGTTTATTAATCTTAGGATCATGGCGAGCAGCACTTAAAACAAATACAACTCATCCTGTGGAGTGATTGTGATTTCTGAACTAACTGCCTTAAATCTCACCCTTAGTCTCATAAAAGCTTGTACAGTGGCACTTGGATTTCCCTAATTTATGAAATGCTCTCTCTCTCTTTGTCAGAGACACACTCTCTGCTTTTGTTAGAAAGATCCTTTTGCAGTTCTTGTTTAATTGATATTAAAAAGCACAGCACCGAAGAAAGAGCTAAAAGCCGAAGATTGAACTTCAGTATCAAAAACAGTCTTATAAATTCTTAATTTTCAAAGAAGGCTCCTCATTCCGTTGATTATCACATGCGTTAGAAGAGTTGAGTCCTTGACGTACCAGCCACCCCCCTCAACCATGTTGCCCTCCACATCAAACCAGTCATGCTCGTTCAGTTTATTTACTCCCATAGCTTCAGTCTGTCATCAAAGGGCCTCACACAAGTCTAGACAAGGCAGGGCATTACTTAGTAAGCCTGTGATCTTTGAGAACTAGCTTTCTGTTCTTGGCAAGCAATTTTTAGTTTGTAAAAGCCTTCAAGATTTAATTAGTACCAATTCTTTCCTCTCTTTCAGTCTGTTGATATTTTGAGGCTATACTTAAGGCAGTCATCTCAGTTCTGGAACTTAAAGATGGCAGTGCTTGTGTGGGGAGGATGGACTTTATCTAGTGCACATTAGGTCCCCCTTTGTCTTTGGCTGTTAAGTAAGTTCAAAAATTAGCAGCTCAGTTAGTCTCCCATCTTGCACCCTCCATAAATTTAAATTTGTTGTACATATCTTTACGCATGCCAAGTCCCATACCCATCACTCCTGTGTTCACTGCCCTACATTGATTAACCAATACCTTGATTTTAAAATTCTCACCTTGTTTTCAAATCCCAAATGGCTTTGCCCCTCCTGTCTCTGTAATCTCCTCCAGCCCCACAACCCTCCAAGATACCTGCACTCCTCTAATTCTGGCCTCCTCTACATCCCCAATTTTATTCACCCCACCAGTGGTGACCATGCCTTCAGCTGCCTGGGGGTATGCCATCTGATTTAAAAAAATACTTCCCTGGTGCTGACCTGAGCTCTAACTTGGTCCTCAGTCACTCACACCACTCAAGATGACAAATGAATTTAAACTGTATTGCCTAATGACCTGTGAGAGCCTGCAATGCAGAAAAATAACTTCCAAGAATAATGTAAGAAGACTCAAACTTCCTGAGCGAGTATCCTGTTTGCCTATTCTGATGATTGCATAGACCCAAGTGAGACAGGGGAATATTGTTTCTCTAATAAAATTTGACTACCGCGAGCTGCCCTCTGAGCGTCACTGGTGAATGTTGGTGATGGTAATGTATGTCATGAAACCACTTGTATTATCTTCTCTGTGCCCCATGTAAGGTCAACTGTTGCATCGTTATGGTTTCAAGTTCTACTTTGTTTGAACTTCTAAGAAACAAAGTTGTTGAATATTTAATTGTGGTTGTGCGATGCACCATCGCAGCAAAGCATTGTTTCTGGAAGATTTTGGAGTTTTTCGGTTTTCTTATTTTCTCCTGAGAACGCTGCTTCATGCAGAAATGTGACACCTCATCGCTCAGTACCTTGCTGCTCTATCTCGATTTGCGAGCCTTAGAAGCCAGCCAATCAGCTAGAGATCGTCATATTGAATCCCATCTTATCTGCACTTTTCCCCCAGGGATTCCTGGATCGTGACAGAAAGAAGCATTTATATAGCGCTTTTCACAACTCGGGATGCTCCATAGCGCTCTGAAGCCAGCAGATGGAATCCCAGCAAATTCTATTAAGATTTGTTGATGACCTGTGTTGATGCTATCATTTGAGTCTGTCTTGTACTTAATTACTCACAGGGACCCTTATCTTGTATATAGTATTGTATGTTCTTGTATCTCTTTCAGGTGATTTGGGGGTTCTGTACGTGGGTCCCTTGCTGTGCCAGAATGCAGTGTTTGAAGCATCTACCCACCAGATCAAAATGCACTTTGATAAAACACCAGACATTGAACACTGTTGTGCGTCCTTTCACTGGTAATTGATGAATCACTGACAAAATTGTGCACTATCCAACGATGATAGTGTTCCTTTACTGCCTTAGAGCAAACTGGAGTCTTTACGTATGGTTGAACAGAAAATCTTGTGCTGCACGTGCTAAAATGTTTAACAAATGTCTTTTCAAGGAATTGGATTGTATTGTCTGGCGTCATTCCTATCACTGAGGGCTGAAACTCTCATCCCACCTCCACCATCTTCGAGTTCAATTCTCCAACACATGCCTTCCTGAGCTGCACCCAATGCCGACAATAGTTTGTTCAAACCTCCATAATCCACATCCTATTGTTCGCTAACCTCATCCTGTATCACAAATTCCTCCCCACTGCCCATCCCAGTTGACCTCCAGGGGCTTTCCAACTCTCCATCTGCCCCATTATTTACAAATTCCTCCATGGCTCTGCTTTGCAATCTCCCTCAGTCCTGTGTCCCACCCCAACTCTTTCACTCTCTAACTCTGACCTACTGTGCTACCAGTTACCAAATCCACATGGGATTCCAGAATTCTGTCTCAGTGCCTCCAACTATGTCTGTCCATCTTCAAAAACTCCTAAAATCTTCCTCTGTGACCATGCTTCAGTCACATCACCTAACTCCTCTAGTGTTGATCAGTAGCCTTGAGGACATAGAGATACGTTTTAAAGGTTCTTTGTATGTCACTTGGTGACACTGTCCCTTCACCTGTGGGACCCTGATCCATACCTGGCACAGCTAAAGTGGTTAAAATCTCTACTTTGTCAGATATAAAGGCCCTAAGTGTTGGGAGAAAATCTCATCCAGTTGTCAATGGACAGAAAAGGAACTACTCAGGATTCACAAGAACAGAAAATTCTGGAAATGCTCAGCAGGCTAGGCAGCAGCTGTGTAGAGAGAAATGGGGTTAGAGTTTTTGGTTGATGATGACCCTTCATCAAAACTGAGGAATTATATAAATGTAATAGGTTTTGAGCAATTGGAAAAAGGAGAACAGAAAGGAAAAACACAATAGCAGGTCTGTTATAGGGTGGAGGGCGGGGGAGGTTAAATGACAAAAGGTAATGGGTAAAGAAATGAAAGATGTGTCTAGAGGAGGTGTGAATGGCTGGATAACAGCTCTCTGAACACAAAGTGAACCAATAAAGGCTAAAATGAAGGCAGAGATTATGATTTAAAATTGTTGAACTCGATGTTGGGTCCAGAAGAGTGCCAAGTTGAAAGATGGGACATTGTTCCTCGAGCTTGCATTGACTCTGCATTAACTCTGTTTCTCTCCACAGGTTCTGCCAGATGTGCTGAGAATTTCCAGTATTTTCTGTTTTTATTTCCGATTTCCATCATCTGCAGTATTTTTGCCTTTTTTCTGCTCCGAATTCATCCCAGTTAACACCATTGGTATCTCAGTCAAAGATTTTGTAACTTTCATATTGTTCCATGGGATTTTACAGGATAGACATGGAGAAAGCGTTTCTGCTTGTGGGGAATCTAAAACTCGAAGCCATGACAATAAACTAATCACTAACAAAATCCAATAGGAAATTCAGGAGAAACTTCTTTCGCAGACAGTGGTTAGAATGTGGAACTGAATACCACAAGGAGTAGTTGAGGTGAATAGCATAGAAAGACTTGAGGGGAAGCTAGATAAACCCATGAGGGAGAAAGAAATAGACAGATATGCTGATGGGGTAGGATGAGGCTCATGTAGAGCATTGACACTGTGCAGTGAAACCGGCAGCTTTATTGTGGAGCCTTAAGTATTCACTGAAGGCAGGAGAGGCAGTGGAGGGGGGAAGCACAGATGGACTGGTAGTGAAGTAGAGGATTATCATGGGGCTGGAAGGAGCGTTCATGGAGCTCCCTGCTATCGCAGAAATCATTTTAAAAACTTGCTGGCAAGGTTTTCATTGTAGTCTTTACATTCAACTTTCCAATTTGTTTTCAACCTCCTGTTTTTGATATCCAGGTGATGGAAGGTGAAAGGTTCCCTTTTATTTAATTTGGTCTTTCTCCAGGTGCTGCTACAATGGCATCTGCCGGGATTCAGTGTCTCCAGCTCCAGAGCTCGAAGTGGCTGGTCATTGCAATGATCAGGAACATGTGAGTACAAATTTAGTTTTGACTCTAACTAGACACCTGCCCTCTTCCAATCATCTTTAAGTTAGGCAACAGTAGCACTGAGAAAAGGTTCTGAAAGTGTCTCCGTTTGGGATGGGGTAGATTTTAGTACCTGGAGGTGGAAAGCAATTCTCAGTTTCAAAGTAGCCTGTATTGGAAGTTTCAGCCAGGATCAATGATAGGTTTAATGGCTTTTTCTTTGGGTCACTCTCATTCAGCATAAGCTCAATGATGAACTCCCAGATGTTGAGCTCTGTGCCCCTCTCACAGCAGAGTGCAGTCAGTAATTTGCCGAGGGAGATGATTCCTTCTGCATGCTCAGTATAATTAAGCCTGTTTATAAAGAACTCTGTTATAATTTCACTATGGCTGTGGAAAAAGAGAAGAAAGACTTGTATTTCTATAGCATCTTTCGTGACCTCAGGACTTCCCAAAGCACTTTACAGTCAATAAAATACTATTGAAGTGTGGTGTCATAAGTCATAATTACAGCCAAATAACTTCCCTGATCCTGAAAATTTAACTTTACAAGTGTGGAATCTCAGTCCTTAAGAATTTAGTTGGAGATTTACCTTTTCTTTCTGTTGCTTATATCTCTCTTAATCCCATCTATCTTTTCCTGTCTTGGTTGAAAAGACATGATATTCCTTGTCCTGCTCTCTCATGCCACAGATCTCCTATGGAGGGCATCATGCTGGATTAGAAGCCTGATTACAGCAGGTTGCTACTCAAAAGCTCTCAAACGCTGTAGGCAGCTTTCAGCGAGCCCACAGACTGCAAAATACAGGCAAATCTGTTTTTACTGTTGTTCATTGAGAGATGAATATTAGCCAAGGCACTGGGAGAAACCTCCCCTGCTCTTCAAAATTGTTCTTTAACATCCACCTGAGAAGGCAGGCATAGGAATAGGAGTAGGCCATTCAGCCCCTTGAACCTGCTCTGCCATTCAAGTAAATCATGAAGGGCCCTTGGTTTGACATCTTATCTGAAAGATGACAACTCTGACAGTGCAGCACTCCCTCAGTAATGCATATTGTGCTAAACTCTTAGAGTGGGACTTGAACTAACAACCTCTTGATTTAGAGGCAAGTGTGCTATCCACTGAAACATGGCTGACAAATGGGGCACATTAGGGAGAAGCTCCCACTGTAGCACACTTAGGCATGTCAGCCAGTATGTTCTGCTCCCAAGCACTTTACTCGGGACCTGCTTGCTGTTTTGTATTGAAGCAGCTATTTAACAATAGCATAATTTGCTGAAGAGAAAAAATCATCTTTTCACTTCCATTTTCTTTCAGAAGTCTGACTCGCTTTGGGAGGTCTGAATTCTTATGGTGTCCTCAGTACCTGGTCCACCAGTGCAAGTCACTGAGCACTAGCTCTAGTCAAGGTAAGTAAATGCTTTTCAATGTCTATACTGGTAATTTTTCCCCTTTTTGACAGGGGTTTTCAGAGAAAGCAGGTTACAGAGATGAGAGGAATAGCCAGCTAGGTACTATGGCAGAATTACTGGAATCTTACAAACACAGGAGAGAGAGGTTTTAGGTCTTCCTCTTTGCAGGCTAGGAGCTGTACTGCCAGCATTGTTAGCACTCTCAACCCTGGTCACCTGGTCAGGAGCCAATTAAAATGCTGTTGTCAGACAGTTCCCCTTAGTCCAGGATACCTTTCCGGCACCATCTGGTTCTTTTATGGCATACTCTGTTCCAGGATAGTAACATTGTAGATATTCCTCATCCTATTCCTGTGAACATGTCTTTCAGCTGCAGCCATGGTAGTGTTTAAAGCCACAGTCCAAGAAAAATAAAAATAGGTTCTTTACAATGTGCATTTGAGGACTTGGTGATAAATTATAACCTGTAGGATTGCTGGAATTCCTCCTGTGCTGAGGCAATTGTAAAAGACACTTGAACCCCTACAACAACAACTTGTATTTACCTTTACATTATTTGCCTTTAATGTAGTAAAACATCCCCCAGTGTTTCATAGGAGTATAATTAGATGAAAATTAATACTCTGCCACATAAGGAGACATTGAGACAGGTGGCCAAAAGCTTTCTCAAAGAATTAGGTTTTAAGGTGCGACTTAAAGAAGGAGAGAGAAGTGGAGCGGTTTAGGGAGGGAATTACAGAACTTAAGGCTGAGACAGGCACGGCTGTCAATAGTGGTAGCAAAAGAACAAGAAGCTGGAGTTGGCCATTTGGTCCTTCAAACCTGCTCCACCATTCAATACGATTGTAGCTGATCTTCTCCCTCAACTCCACCTTCCCAGACTATCCACATATCCCTTAGTTCCATTAGTACTAAAAACCCATCGACCTCTGCCTTGAATATCTTCAATGGCTGAGCATCTAAGTGCTCAGGAAGAGAACTTAATTCTTCTGGTGAAAAATGTTCAGCTTACCTCCAGTCCTAAATAGCCAACCCCTTATTCTGGAACTGTGACCTTGTGTTCCAGATTCCCCAGCCAGGGGGAATAACCTCCCAGCACCTAGCCTCCAAGCCCCTTGAAAATTTCATGTTTCAATGAGATCCCCTCCCATTCTTCTAAATTCTAGGGAATATCAATCGAGACTAATTCATCTCTCCTCGAAGGGGTGAGGGAGTGGGCAAGGGGTTAGTGTTGGAGGAGCACCGAGTGCTCAGTAGGTTGAAGGACTTGAGATCACAGATAGCGAGGGACAAAGATACAGTTAAACTGCAGTTAGAGCATTATGTACAATCTTAGGAATCCATTATAAGAAGAGAGCAGAAACAGATGTTATCAGGGCCAGGAGCTTACAATTATAAAACAGACCTGAAAAGTTAGTGGTGTCCTCACCAATAATTATCCTTTGAGCAACATCACTAAAATGGATTGTCAGGTATTTTCACATTGCTGTTTGTGGGAACTGGCAATGCATAAATTGGCTGCCAAGTTTCCCACATTACCACAATGGCTAAACTTAAAATTAGCTCCAAAGCACCATGGGACATCCCAAGGTTGTAAAAGGCGCCACAGAAATGCAAGTTTTTTTTACTCCATCCTTCTGCTAACGTGTTGCGTCACACGCTAATTTCATCATAGGCAAAAAGTAGTGATGGATCCTAGTACAGTGTAACCATTTCTTTCTATATTGTAGCAGATCCCATTGAGCAACACAGGAAGAGACTGAGATACTGGTTCAGTCACATGCCTAATGAGGAGATGCAGTTTGGCTCGTTCTCATTGGAAAACTGGCATATCGATCCAGTGATTGCTGAAAGCTCCCCCAATGAGAATAGGGAACTCACTGCAAGATTGGGAGTCTACAGTCACATCAAACCTAACAAATCCAAAATAATAACGATTGACAAAGTGTTCACGAATGTTTGCGATGAGTCCCCTGTGAAGAACGTGGTTTTGTATGGGATGGTGGGAATGGGGAAGAGTACGGTTATTAATAAACTTGTCTTGGATTGGTGTGATGGGAAGTTCAATCAATTTGATATAATCCTGCCCTTCTCCTGTGAAGATTTATCCTCGCAGAACCAACCCACATCTCTGAATAAATTAATCACTCGAAAGTATACCCAGCTGAAAACCATTGTGCCTCAGATTGGGTCGGGAAAACAAGGAAATGTCCTCTTCGTTTTCACTGGCCTGGAGCAACTTAAGCTTGACTTTCGCCTCTCGAAGACCGAGCTGTGCAGTGATCCAAATGAGCCTCTGCCACCCAACAGCCTGTTGGTCAACCTGCTCCGAAAATACCTGCTCCCAGACGCCAACATCCTGGTCACCACCCGGCCTTCAGCTGTGGATTCAATCCCGTCCAGGTATGTTGACAGGTATGCCCGTATCTGTGGCTTTACTGATCTGGAGCTGCAGTACCTATATTTCAAGAATCGACTGAACATGTCTGGGGATGATCAAGCCAACAAGAATTTGATGAAGATGCTGTTCAGGAACTTGCAGAGACAAAGCCAACTTACAGTTGACTGTTTCCTGCCATCTTATTGTTGGATCATCTGTGCAACGTTGCACTTCCTCCATTTTACCACTGCGAACATGCCCATTCAGACACTGACCGGCCTCTATACCAGCTTCCTGAGATTAAATTTTGGTGGTCAAATCCTACACACCAGCAGCCAGCAAAACATCTCAATCGTGCGTTACATTGCCAAAACAGTTGGCAAATTAGCCTGCGAGGGGATAGCAAAGAAGAAAATGCACTTTAGTGAAGAGGACTTGCAGCAATGCTTTGAATTGGACAATAAAACAGAGGAAGAGTTGAACCAGTTAACTGCCTTTCAGATTGACATGTTAGGGTTCTTTATGTCTCCCGTTGCTCAACATAACTCCGACCCACTTCTCAGATTTACTATACCTGCAATGCAAGAGTACTTGGCCGCCCTGTATGTTGTTTTGGGGGAGAAAAAAAGCATCTTGGAGAGAGTGGGAATTGTGGTGTCTGACACCATCGGAAAAGCCAGTGAAGACGTGGCAGCTATTTTGGCCATTGTATCGAAACTTGTGCCGTTCAGAATTCTGACGTTGGTGAGACTTGTAAACGTTTTCCCACGGATCTTCAGAAAGATTAACACCAAGAGCAAGAAGGGCATCGCAAACACCATGATCTTTGAAATGTTCAAACAAGATGATGAGTTCAACAGTGACGTATTAGAGCAAATAAATGTGAGTATCCTTGGTGAAGAGGTGGAGGTTAGCAGCACAGCAAGCAGTGAAAGAACAAGCACTCAGTCCTTTGAACTCTTCCCAACGTTCATGGCTGGATTGTTGGCACAGAATAATCGCCTCCTACTGGAGCAGCTTGGCTGTACCATAAAGAACATAACTGTGCGTGAAATAGCAAACAATTTGAAGGAACCTCTCAGCAACATCACTAACAAGCAGTTGCCTCCGTCCGAGTTCATGGACCTCCTGTTCTTCCTGTATGAGTTGCAGAATGATGCCTTTGCTGGGGAGATCTGCAAGTCTTTCCAAAGCTTGAATTTGTCCAAAGTTAAGATGACCCCTTTGAAGTGTTTTGTGATTGCTTCAATAATGAACACATCCAGCCACCCAACTGAGGAGATGAACCTCAGTTTGTGCGATTTAAATGAAGACTGCTTGAAAATCCTCCAACCACTTCTTCTCAGATGCAAGGATTTAAAGTAAGTTTTGTGACTTTTTTTTTCTCTTCCACCCCCTTTTTGTTCTTCTAGAGTTTGTCTCTGTGGGTCATGCAAATTTTTCTCTTAAGGTAATAATCCAGTTCTCTTTTGACAGCCACCATTGACTATGCCTCTGCTACACTCCAGGCAGTGCATTGCAGATCCTAACCACTCACCGTGTAAAGGAAGATTTTCCTCATGTCACTGTTGCTTTTTCTTTTGCCAATCACCTTAAATTGGTTTCCTCTGGTTCTCATCCTTCTGCAAACAGGAACAGTATCTGCATATCCGGTGCAATTCTTCAATAACTCAGGGAGAGAACGCACCTGCTATCGGGAGACAAATTCTCTGTGTCTCATTATTCCATTGTAACTGGGATGTAATCAGGACATTGGCTTGGCAGAGGAAGGATTGAACCATTTACCCACCATTTTGTAGAATTGGAACTGCAATTGCCAAATTTATGCATGGTGGTGGGTTTTGGATAATTCCTTCCTGATCCATTTAAATAGATTCATACAACTGCACACAGTAATGTGTTTGATAATTCATTTAATTTATTATCGACAACATCTTAAACACCCTTACCAACCATTCAGAATAGTGCACATTAGCCCTGCATACAAAACTTGCTGTATGCAGTTTGAATAAGAAATCCTGAAGGTGTCTTCTCCAAGCCTGTTAACACACAAAGAGATCAAATGCATATTTTTCTCCTTTCTAACTAAGTAAAACATGATATCTCTCTTAACTCCTTCTTGGTTTATGGTTCTGTTCCAGCTGAGTACAACCCTTACTCATATTTTACAACAACCCATTGGTTTCAGTAGTTTTCATTAGTTTAATGCATTGAATAAAATGAACCTATAAAGAATTTGGCAGAATGAGAGGTGATCTGATTTCTGAGAGAGCTAGACAGGGTAGATGCTGAGAGGCTGCTTCTCCTGGCGGGATAAGGGGTCAGCCATTCAGGACTGAGATGAGGAGAAATTTCTTCAATCAGAGGGTTGTGAATCTTGGCAATTCTCTACCCAAGAGAGCTGTGGATGCTCCGTTGCTGAGTATATTCAAGACTGAGATCGATGTATCGCTTAATTCCAAGAATTTGAGGAAAAGGGCAGGAAATTGGAGTTGATGTAGAAGATCATCCATGATATTGAATGGCAGAGCAGGTTTGAGGGTCCATATAGTCTACCCTTGTCCTATTTCTTATGTTTACCAAATAGTTGTGAGGTCCCTATTTATTGCTCCCTTAAAGTGTGGCCATGTTGTAAATCTTATACACTCATATAGCGCTTGACACCATGATTAAAATGTGTTTCATAAGCTTTTATCAGCAGTATTGGCTTAACCTTTTGAAGACACAACAGAGAACGTAATTTAAACAAATCTTTGCCCTATTACAGATTTGTTTCTATTGAAAACAAAAGCAACGTTAATAATATCTACTCTTATAGTGGAGCACATTTTTGGTGTGATTGTGATTTGCACTGATCAGACAGATGTTCGTGATTTCCTCAGCTCAATGAAAATGGATATGGTGCCTTTCACAACCCCAAGAAGTGGTCGCAAAGCATTTTCCATTCAATGAAGTACTTTTTTGAAGTGTAGTCATTATTGCAATGTGGGAAACACGGTGGCCAATTTGTGCACAGCAAGCTCCCACAAACAACAATGTGATAGTGACCAGAATATCTGTTTTGTGATGTTGATTGGTGGATGAATATTGATCAGGACACTGGAAGAACTCATTCAGTCTGCTTCAACATAGTGCCGTAAGATCTTTTACATCCACCTGAATGGGCATACAAGGCCTTGGTTTAACAACTCCTCCTCCAAAAGAAGGGACCCCCAACAGTGCAGCACTCCCTCAGTACTGCACTGGTGATGCCCAAGGGCTGGATTTTGAGGGGTCGTACTACTTGTCCCCCGGAAGAAAAGTTGGTTGTCTCTTTAAAAACAAGGTCACCCCACAGTGATGATACACAGCGGATGACCGGAACAAGTTAGGGGTTGTACTTCTGCCCCTCAGTGGAAGGAAGTCCTGCCCTTGAGAGGTGCCAACCAATCAGGCTGGCCAGCAGCTCTTGCAGTCCAAATCCAGATCTCAGTGATGGATGCTGCTGGGACAGCGGAGCTTGGAGGAGGGAGCACCACCTCGGGAAGGAGTGTCATGGATGCTGGTGATAGGTAAGTTTGGGCTTTTTGGGCAGAAGATAGGATGGATGGGGGGAGTGGGTTTTGGAGGTCAGACAGGAGGCATAAAGAGTGGGGGAGGGGTTATGATCTTAGGAGGGCAAATAATGTACACACACACCCCTCCCCCTTCCTTCCTTCCCACCTTTTCACCAACTCGGGTGAAAAAAACAGCCTTACCAATCTCTCCTGCCTTCCACTGCCCAGTGCATGGGCCTTAAGTTGGCAATAATTGGCACCTAAGGGCCTCAATAAGCCTAAGGACAGGCAGTATAGTGGGTGCTTTTACGCCCGCCCCCATATCTGGGTGGGCAGGAAGGCAGTGGGCTCCCTGCCCACCCACTGCCCACTCACTGCCCACTAAAAACATGCCCAGCTTGCGGGGAGGGGGGAGGCATAAAATCCAGCCCCTACTCTCTGGCCTGGGAATTGAACCCAGGACCTTCAGACTCCAGGAGTGTGTATGCTACCAGGTGAAATACTTTAAGGTACTGTACTTCAGTGTTGTGTAAACAGAAACAAGTCTTTCAACATTAAAGGCCAAGAAAGTAAAATTAACGAATTAATAATCATTTATCAATGCCTCTGTATTATTGGGGTCTCTTTATAGTATGCATTCATGTGCATTTTAATATCCTTGTAGTAGTAAGGATATTTCTAGACTGGTTGCAAGAAGCCTTTTTCTCCTCCATTTACAATTACATAGATGCTTATAAGGAAAAGCTAGGTAAGCAAATGAGGGGGAATGGAATATGCTGATAGGCTGAGATGAAAATTGGTGGTCAGAGGCTCACAAGCAGCCATAAGGGCCAGTTAGACCATTTGGGCTGAATGGCCTGAGTCCCCGAGGCAGTGTTGCACATTGACCCAGTCCTGTTGGGAGATTCTGGGTGGTCACTCGGTATCTGTCTCCTTGTGTTGACTGTTTAACAGGTAGATAGTCATATGCAGAATCAGGTAGCACTCTATGAATCGCAACTATAATTGTTAAACTATAGTTCAGTATAAATACCAGTGTCCACTCTTCCCTAATGGATTCTCTCCCTGTCCAGAAGCCAATCTCCTACTGAGGAAAAACCCAGCCCTTAAGTACAGGCTTCAACGATCATCACCTGCTGTCAATTCACTCTGAAGCTTGCCCTGGTTTATCCTTAAAGGGACCTGCATTATTAACATTGTCACTGACCACCTCTGCTGAGTCCTCTACCAATTCTGACTCTCTACATTCCCCTTGGCCATTTGGGTGAGCAACAGGGGATGGATGAGACCAGTAGGCCCTGTACCCCACCCAACAAGAGTCAACTGGACAAAAGAGGGGGAAATTGGAAAGGAAAAACACAAGTTACAGGAACTGTGGTACTCTCTCAATCTGGAATGTTTTCACTCATTTGGTTCCGCTAATTTGGAAATGTCACTGCTGTTGCCAGGCAACACTTTCAATTTTCTTGAGCTTGAGGTTCCACATTTGCAAAATTAAAACTTTCTGTTCTCTTTTTTTTTACAGTTTACAGTTTAATAATCTAGGACTTGGTGCCTGGCAAGAAGTCAGTAATCTGTTAATGGATCCGAACTGTGCAGTTCAGAACTTGTGGTAAGGCAAAATCTTTGTTCAAGGCAAACTCACGTGTTTTCCTCTGTGACATGAATTATTTTTTTAAAAGCTACTGCCAAAACCGAAAAGCTTCTAACATTATTGCGCAGTTCACGTGATCAACACGGCATCCACCACTTTAAACATTCACTCCCTCCACCACTGACGTACAGTAACAGCAGTGTGTACTGTCTATAAAGATGCGCTGCAGCAACTCACCAAGACTCCTTTGACAGTACCTTCCAAACCTGTAAACTCTTAACACCTAGAAGGACAAGGGCAGCAGACGCATGGGAACACCACCACCTGCAAGCACCCCTCCTAGCCACACATCATCCTGGCTTGGAAATATATCGCAGTTCCTTCATTGTTGCTGGGTCAAGATCCTGGAACTCCCTCCCTAACAACACCGTATATGCACCTACACCACATGAATTGCAGTGGTTCAAGAAGGTTGACTCACCACCAGCATCTTATGGGCTATAAATACTGGCCTAGCCAGCGATGCCTACAGCCCAAGAATAAATAACGTAAGCGTGATGATGTTGCTGTTGTGATCATTTGGTTCTTTTCCCTTTAAGGCCTCAAATTTCAGACGATGAAGTAAAAATGAAGTCCTCAGTGTCTGTCCCTGGGTGCACTGAGTTATCTGATAGTTAATTTATTTATTATTACTCATTTTTGGGCAACACCTGGTCCTTTTGAACTCCCACACTGGATCCCATTGTCTGAGGTGATTGGAGAGGATTTTTCCCTTATTGGCTCCGGGGTTTTTATCTCTTTTTATTGCCTCTCCTATGGCTGAGAGGTGGTTGGAGTGGGGTGGAGGGTGAGAAGAGAGGAAGGAGGAGTGAGAGAGAGGGGGAAAGCGTTTAGCTCTGATGCTCCAGCTGTCATGAATGTGCGGAGGGCTTGTTGGACCGTCTAGTCTTTCTTTTGACCATGAGTTTTGTATCTTTTTTATATAACTAGCATCACAATTAGTAACCAATGAAGCTCAGTCAGGTTTACCAGTCCTGATTGTCCCCTAAGAAACTCGGGTCCGTTTTACGAATATGCGGACCCTCTCAGTAAGACCCTCGAGCTCCCGGAACACATGTTGAGAAATCACGGGGAGAGCACCTGTGGCTTCTTTAAATGCTTGCCCCTGGTGAGTGAGACTCCATGTGGACAGCATGCATTTGGAAAATGTACCTGCACACGAGGAGAGTGTTGGGTTTGGCTGTGATGCCTTCCATGGTCAAATAGTGAGCTGACTGTTTTCTAGAATCTCGTATGAGGAGGGGGCCAAGTACCTCATTGAGGATGTTCCCCAACCTCCCTCTTTCCTCAAGTCTTTTTTGCAGTGTGATAAACTTGCAATTTTTGATGCTTCGTTCCCAGGCTTTGTGATAACGCTTTGTCGGAGGCTGCAATTAATTGCATCGGACCCGCCATCGCTCACAACCGCTCTGTCACCCAGTTATCACTGCAGCACACATCCCTGGGAGACAAGGGCGTGAAGGTGCTTACACCTTACATCAGAGGTAACACGCATCTGAAAGAAATCAACCTGGCCAGTAATCTCATCAGGGAGGATGCTGCCATGGCCCTCGTGGAGATGATCAAGAAACATCCAACATTAGAAAAAGTCCAGTGAGTAAACATCAGTGTTTTCAGATGGAATGAATCATCAGCCATTGTTGAATCTTCTGGGAGAGCATTAAAAGTAGCAGCTGGAGTAGACCAAATGGCCCCTCTGCTGTTTTAAATGTGGAGAGAGGCGGTGAGATTCAGGGAGAGAATTAGAAAGATTAGGGCCCAGGCAGCTGAAGGCATGGCCGTTAACGATGGAGCGATTAAACTCTGGGATGCTGAAGAGGCCAGAAATGGGGGAATGCAGAGATCTCAAATGGGTGAATAATCCATAGTTGTTTGTGACGAATGTGAAGGAGGAGGGGAATAAAACAAACTCTTTGCCAGTTGACAGCAGACTCGAGGTCAAAATTATTTACCCTTGGGTGAAATGCACTATAGAAATGCGAGTACGTTTTTTTTGTTCCTTTTTCAAACTGGTTCAGCGAAAAAATTGAGATGTGCCTTTACATTGTTGAAAGTTGAAAGATAAGCCCTTAATTACTGGGTACGGTGTTTAAAATCTCAGCATGTGTTCTTATTGCCCACATCCAGCCCTCTGCATCTTAATTAAAGGAATTGTTGGCCATGTGTTTACTGCCTTGGCATCAGTGTGTGGCGTTTGTTTGGCCCTGTGCACCATACCAAGGTATTACTGTTCACAGAATAATGAATAATGAGTTGTTAATGAGAGGGTGACTGCACTAATCTCATCTAACCTCAGTGATGGTGTGTTACAGCTCACTCAGAGTCTGAACTGCTGTAGCAACATGCATGTAAAAATGTGCATGTTACTGCCTAGAACTATGGATAGTGACGGTAGAGGCTCCAACATTCTTTCCATCACTTGGCTGACCAGGAGTCTCTCTCCCCACCTGCCATTGGTACGTGTTGGAAGGATTTGCAGGTTGATACTCTACCTGTTTGGCCACATTATGAATTCACCATCCTTGGTCATCAAGTCCTGGACTGAGTCTCAAACTTCAGCTTCTGACTCGGAGGTAGGGACACTCCCCACTGTTCCACAGGACCTCTCTAGCCTCAGTTGTAACTCAGGTAAATGCTGACATGCACCTTGAATAAAAAATGAAAATGCTGGAAAAACTCAGCAGGTCTGGCAGCATCTCTGGAGAGAGAAACAGAGTTAACGTTTCGAGTCCATATGCCTCTTCAGAGCTAAAGAGAAATAGAAATGGGATGGATTTTATACTGTTTAAGAGGGGGTGGAGCAAAATAGAAGGTCAGGGATAGGTGGGAGCTCAGGAGAGATTGACAAAAATGTCATGAACACAAGGCAAAGGGAGTGTTAAAGACTAAAGAAGGTACTGATAGTGGCATAAAGGTACAATAACAATGTGTTATTAGCAGATGCACCTGGAAACTGCTTTTTGTTTCTGTTATTTTAATGCTATACTCACTAAGAGATTTTCTTTGTTTATCAGGTTAATCTCTAACAAGGAACAAAGTGCTCTATTGTGGGTTTTTTCCCATAAGCATCAGCTCTATCATGTTAGCTTCCAGCTCGGGTGTAGCATGGCTAGCTGCTGTGTTCCGCTTCCTTTAACTTTCCTGAAAAACTTGTCTATGTCATAACTTCAGAATCTCAGCCAGCTGGTTTCACACTGCGATACGCCCAGATAACAAACTATTCGGAATGTTTGCAGTCCGCACGCACAGGTTATTGGGTCCAACAAATCTATCCTTTATCAGAGATTAGTCATGTTCTCTCCCCATTGCTCAGCCCCACGTTTTCTCCCTCTTCATCCACGTTCTCATAATTTATCTCGATCATTTTCCCCTGTAGAAATATACACAAACATCTCTCGAACCTATTCAAGCTGACTCTTCCAATGGTTACACTGAATAATAGAAACATAGAAACTCGGAGCAGGAGTAGGCCATTCGGCCCTTCGAGCCTGCTCCACCATTCATTATGATCATGGCTGATCATCCAACTCAATAGCCTGCTCCCGCTTTCTCCCCATATCCTTTGATCCCTTTCACCCCAAGAGCTATATCTAACTCCTTCTTGAAAACATACAATGTTTTGGTCTCAACTACTTTCTGTGGTAACGAATTCTACAGGCTCACCACTCTCTGGGTGAAGAAATTTCTCCTCATCTCAGTCCTAAATGGTCTACCCCATATCCTCAGACTGTGACCCCTGGTTCTGGACTGCCCCACCATCAGGAACATCCTTCCTGCATCTACCCTGTCTAGTCCTGTTAGAATTTTATAGGTTTCTATGGGATTTCGCGCCCCCCCCCCCACCGCCCCCTCATTCTTCTTAATTCCAGCGAATATAATCCTAATCGACTCAATCTCTCCTCATATGTCAGTCCCACCATTCCAGGAATCAGTCGGGCAAACCTTCGCTGCACTCCCTCTATAGCAAGAACACCCTTCCTCAGATAAGGAGACCAGAACTGCACACAATATTCCAGGTGTGGTCTTACCAAGGCCCTGTACAATTGCAGCAAGACATCCCTGTTCCTGTACTCGAATCCTCTGGGTATGAAGGCTAACATACCATTTGCCTTCTTTACCGCCTGCTGCACCTGCATGCTTACCTTCAGCGACTGGTGTACGAGGACACCCAGGTCTCGTTGCACATTCCCCTCTCTCAATTTATAGCCATTCAGATAATAATCTGCCTTCCTGTTTTTGCTACCAACGTGGATAACCTCACATTTATCTACATTATACTGCATCTGCCATGCATTTGCCCACTCACTCCGCTTGTCCAAATTAACGTTTGTGCATTTTGTTTTCAGCCTGTATTTAAATGAGATCAGTGACAGTGGAAAGCAGAAATTGCAAGCGCTGAGATGGGAGCAGGACGGAGTGAATGTTCTGGTTTCAATCTCCGAAGAGTCAAACATCTCACCCTACTGGACGCTGATCCTAAAGAACCTCGCACAAAATGCAGTGAACGGGGATAAGGAACTTGTGGCTGACTACCTGACACTGTTCCAGAATGAGGTGAAGTTCAGCCGACGGCAGACCCACAACCCCTGGAAAAAAATAAAACTTCTGCAGATGGAGAATCAGACTGAAAAGTTGTTGAAACAGATTCAACAGGAGATGAATTAAATCTGGGGTCTCACTAGCACAGTGCGATTTTATTTTTAAGGAGACAGCATTTGCACCGGTCGCTCTTTTGGTGCCATTACACTGATGACATACTATCTGCCACACTTGTTATCTGATTATGGAAGGGGAGCACAGTTCTTGCTTCCTAATGTTTAGGCTCTGAATTCTGTTGGGGTTTTGGTTGCACATAATGTTCCTATCTCTCCTCCAAGTATTGCACTGGTGGTTGTTGGAGGGTGGGCAGGAGGAGAGATCGGAGACACAGGCCAGTTACTGGTCATAGACCCTCACTGGCCACTTCCCATTGCCCTAACCTATAGTGTAAAATAAACCCTCCAATATTGTAGTGAACCCTCCCCAAGGACTGGGGATAGATTTTCAACTTGACACTTGGTCATATAACTGATGATAAATTTCAGCTGCCCCTTCTAGAAGTCAGGGCTTTCTAAAAATGATTCACAACATACTGGCAGAAAGTTGAAAATCTCCCCTAAACCTCCAGCATTGCCTGGAATTTTCCAGGATTTAAAAATTTATCTCCAGGTCACTGCAGCAAGCAGAAAAATTATAGTGCGTGTTGAAAATAATCTTTATTCCCCTTTTATTTCAAGCACTTATTTAAAAATTTTTAAAACTTTATTGAGATAAAAGCAAAATACTGCTGATGCTGGAAATCTGAAACAAAAACAGAAAATGCTGAAAAAACTCAGGTCTAGAAGCATCTATGGGGAGATAGAAACAGTTAACGTTTCGAGTCCCTAAGACTCTGAAGAAGGGTCATATGGACTCGAAACATTAACTCTGTTGTTTCTCTCCACAGATGCTTCTAGACCTGCTGAGTTTTTTCAGCATTTTCTGTTTTTGTTAGTGATAAAAGTTTTACAGTTGGGGGTGAGAGGAAGCTGTTTGACTGGGACAAAATGGTTGGAGGCTGGCAGTCATGTGACGAAGCCTCCAGGATTAAGCTGAACCACAGTTGGCAACCCCTCAACCCCATATCTGTCCAGTTCAGGATGATTAAAAAAAGAAATACTTGCATTTAAATGATGCTTTTCACAATCGTCGGATGTCTCAAAGCGCTTTACAGCCACTTTAAGCACTTTTTTGCAAATACTGTTGTAATGTAGGAAACTCAGCAGCCAATTTGCGCTCAGCAAGATCCCACAAACATCAATGACCAGATAATGTTGTTTTGTTTTTTTCCTTTTGTTACGTTAATTAAGGGACAAGTTATTGGCCAGGACACCGGGGATAACTCCCCTGCTCTTCTTTGCAGTAGTGCCATGGGAGGCAGACAGGCAGGTGGGGCCTCGGTTTAATGTCTGACCTGAAAGATTGGACCTTACTGACAGCGCAGCACTTCCTCAGTGCTGCATTGGAGGGGTCAGCCTTGATCTTTGCGCTCATGCCCTGATGCAGGGCTAGAAAGTTTCACTGTCAGCTGGGAGCCTCGACAGACTTGAGAGCAGGACAGGAGTTGGTCTCCAGTATTATAGACAGTTCTCTGACCCACGCTCTTGTCTTCCAAGATCCTGTGGCAACAGGTGACCCCATCAAATTCAACTGCTATAGGATTCCCCACCAGCATCTCCCGCACCTGCCTGACTCCAATTACGCTAAGGCTACTGTGAAACGCCTTGGGATGTTTTGCTACTTCAAAAGGCGCTATATAAATACAAGGTTGTTGTTTTAAAATGAATCCACAGCAAACGAGAGAATAATGATTGCTGATTGATTGTGTTAGAGAACTCATAGAAATAGCCAATACTCCCTCTAGAGTCAGAAACTAGAAAATCACACGCAGCTGTGAGGAGATTTTGGCATTTGAAAGCATCAGTGCATTTTATTACAAATCTTTGCTCATTATTCCTTTCAGTGAGCACTTCTGCAAAAAAACAAAGCTGAACTATTCAGCAAAACAGGAGCACCTTTTAAAAGATAATAAAATTCATTCCGAGTGAGGGGTCTTGATAGAGTAAATAAGGCGAAACTGTTTCCAGTGGTAGGAGGGTCAGTAACCAGAGGACCACAGTTAAGGTGATTGGTAAAAGAACCAAAGACAAGATGAGAAGTTTTTTTTTTTTACACAGCGAGTTACAACGATCTGGAATGCAATGCCTGGGAGGGCGGTGAAAGCAGATTCAACAATAACTCTCCAAAAGGGAATTGGATAAATACTTGATGGAGAAAAATTGCAGGACTATGGGGAAAAGCGCAGGGGGAGTGGGGCTAATTGCATGGCTCTTTCAAAAGGCCAGCACAGGCATGATGGGCCGAGTGGCCTCTTTCTGTGCTGTATCATTCTCCATCTTAACTTTTGACTTTGCTAGTTTTGCACCACGAGATGTGAATTGTTTAAAGAAGCAAACTTATTTTTAGTGCTTGTGCAATGCCACAGGCGTGGATAGTATGTGAACTGAGGGAACACTTCATATTGGGCTGTTTTCCCGCTTTGCAATTGGTGTATTAACCATTTTCCAAATCTAGTTGCCCACACTCATTAGTATCAAGTATTTTACCATGCTTTATGATATGCACTAGAATTCCTCGAAGGTCTCAGGGACTTTTTTTTATTGATTTTTGGATGTTCCTACTTACTCTCGAGCAGGACAGAGTTGATTTTCGAGTACAGCGTGTAGCTAGAAGCATTAGCCATTTATAACAGAGCTTTGAATGTTCTTGTTTGCTGCAGAATTTTTTTCCTAAGGATGTAGTTGGGTGTCTGCAGCAGTTATTCCAGTCAAGGGAAAGAACATTTAGTAGTTACTGCACTCATCAGCTTTCTCCCCTTTTACCTCTCCTCTCCTAAAGGCACCGACATCTGCTCAGGTAGAATCTCTCCTCCCCAGGGTTAGCTAACCAGGCAGTATCTCACCGAGTTATTCATGTGTGAGTTGAGACAGTGAATGTCGGAAGTTGTTTGTTTGTTGCCATCCCTAGTTGCTCTTGAGAAGTTGGTGTTGAGCTGCCTTCTTGAACCACTGCGTTCCATATGGTGCAGGTACACCCATGGTGTAGTAGTGGGGGGTGCCATTCCAGGATTTTGACCCAGCAACGACAGGAGCAATGATATAGTCGGGATAACGTGCGACTTGGAGGCGGTGGTGCTCCCATACACCTGCTGCCCTTGTCTTTCTAGGTTGGAAGATGCTGAATGAGCCTTGTGCTGCCCTAAACCAACAGAGGGTGCCAAATAACAATCATGGACAATTGATTCCCCTTCCAGGTTAGAATTCACAATCCCAAATTGAAACTAAGGGTCATTCATTTCATGATGGCAGTGAGCTCTTTGTAGTGTAATAAAGAAACTGCATTTGTATAGAACCTTTCATAATCTCAGGACATCACAAAGCACTTTACAGACAATGAAGTATATTTTGGAGGTGTGGTCACCGCTATGATGTGGGAAACACTGCAACCAATTTGTTCACAGCAAGCTCCCACACCAGCAATATGATAAGTGATCAGAGTTCTTTTATTGATGTTGATTGAGGAATAAATATTGGCCAGGAAATCTGGGTGAGCTTTCCTGCTCTGCTGGTGCCATGGGGTTTTTACAATCTATTAGCGAGGGCAGATACCTCGATTGAAAGGTGGAGTGTCTAGCAACGTAGCACTCTGTGAGCACCGAAGTGAGAATGTCAGCCTAGATGTTCAAGTCTCAGCTCACTTCCTGATTGGCTATAGGGAGGCAGGATGATTGTGTTGGGGAGCCAATGGCAGAAGGTTTGGGGATACATGGTTGGAGACCAAAGGTCGTGTTTTGAAACATCTCGGATTACATCCAGATTGGCCACTCTACGTCTGTCAATGTCGTACTGACATGGAGTCAAAATTCAGCCCAACATAGCTACTAGCTCTTTGAAAGAGCTATTGAATAGTTCTACTCCTGCTCTTGCCCCATATCCCTGTAACTTTTCCTTTTCAAGTATATATCTAATTCCCTGTTGAAAGTTCCAGGCAGATGAGATTTCTTGTATCTCTTTCCCCCAACAAACCTCAAAGACACCCTTAAGCGACATCAATTTGTATTTATATAGCACCTCTAAGCTAATAAAACACTTCACAGGAGCATTATAAAACATGACACTTCATGGTGGTTTTACATAAGAAATAGGATTGGATGATTCTTCACTGTCAGTCAAACAGCTTTATTTTGCTGCATTGTCAATATTTTCATACCTGACGAACGAAGATTTTCAAAGAGAAGAAAACAAACATGGATGGTTGTTCTCCTGGGTTCCTGACAGATTAACCTTTGAACCTTGGAGAGTCCAGGATAGTCCTGGTAACTCTGCATTCTCCTGCAGAGTGTCTGAACTGTGAGGTAGGGATACCAAGTTCTTGATTTGAAAGGGGTTCTCTTTGTTCTGGTTGTGCTGGTAAACTTGAGAGTTTAGATTTTTTAGAATTACTTTTTGCTGCAGAAATAGTTTCTGTTTCACTTGTGGTCTCGCATTTGGACCTTGAGTTTTAGCCTTGTTGCACTTGAAATCTGCGGAATAAATTTAGTCCGAGTTCCAGGCTTGATTTACTAAACAGGGCTCCTCGCGTTGACCTCTGGAAATCCGGGTTCAGGGGTCAGTGACCTCCAGGATTTTACTTTTATTTATTTCAGGGAAATCTTGAGGGATTCACAGAACTTCCTCACCTGACTTCGGGATAGATGGTCTCAGGGTCGTGTATTTGAAAAATGCAAACTTTATAGTCTGAATTTTTAAAATTTTGACTTTGAGGGATTGTGTAAAATGGACAATATCAAATTTCCCTCCCCCTTAACATATCTCTCCTCAATTTTCATTTCAATTTGACTTCAGTAAACGTCCAATAGGGAATTCAGAAGAAAATTAATTTACCTGGAGCGTAGTGAGAATGTAGAACCCACTATCACATGAAGTAGTTGAGGTGAATAGTGTAGGTGCATGGAGGTCTTGTGGTGCAGTGTGAGCGTCCCTACCTGCTGGGCCAGAAGGTCCAGGTTCAAGTCTCACTTCAGGAGGTGAGTCCAAAATATGGCCAAACGGATTGATCATCAGCCTGTAAATCCTTCCAATATGCCTGATGGCAGGTGGTAAAGAGCAGGAGGGTTTCCTGGTCAGCCATACTGCAGAAGGCATTGGCAAACCACTGCAGTACTTTGCCAAGCATCATCATGGACCAATCCAATGGAAGTCCATTATTGCCAATGCCTTTTTAGGGGATAGTACCTGTAGGTCAGAGATGTAGATGGATCTGGGTGTCCTGGTGCATGAATCACAAAAGGCTAGTATGCAGGTACAGCCAGTAATTAGGAAAGCTAATAGGATTTTAGCATGTATTGTGAGGGGAATTGAATGCAAAAGTAGGGAGGTTATGCTTCAGTTATACAGGGCACTAATGAGACCACATCAGGAGTACTGTGTACAGTACTGGTCTCCCTATTTAAGGAATGCATTATCAGCAGTTCAGAGAAGGTTTACTTGACTAATACCAGGAATGGGCGGGTTGTCTTATGAGGAAAGGTTGGACTAGGCTTGTATCCACGAGTTTAGAAGAGTAAGATGTGACTTGATTGAAACCTTTAAGATCCTGAGGGGTCTTGACAGGGTAGATGTGGAGAGGATGTTTCCTCTTGTGTGAGAATCTAGAACTAGGGGGTCACTGTTTTTAAAAAAAAAATAAGGGGTTGCTCTTTAAAGACCGAGGCGAGGAGAATTTTTTCTCAGGGTCGTAAGTCTTTGGAACTCTCTTCCTCAAAAGGCAGTGGAAGCAAAGTTGTTTGAATATTTTTAAGGCAGAGGTAGATAAGCAAGGGTGTGAAAGGTTATTGGTGATAGGTGGGAGGTTACAGACAGATCAGTCATAATCTTATTGAATGGCGGAGCAGGCTCGAGGGGCTGAGTGGCCTACTCCTCATAATTTGTATGTTCGTACCTGATGGATATAAGGGTATAGATGCATTTAAGGGGAAGCTAGATAAACACAAGAGGCAGAAAGGAACAGAAGGATATGTTGATGATCATAGATGAAGAGGGGTAAGAGGAGGCTTGTGCAGAGCATAAATACTGGAATGGGCCAAGTGGCCTGTTTCTTGAAATTCTATGTAAATAAGAATTAGAAAAGATGTATAATGGGCAGCTTTTTTTTTAATTCTTTCATGGGATGTGGGCATCACTGGCAAGTCCAGCATTTATTGCCCATCCCTAATTGCCCTTGAACTGAGTTTCTTGCTAGGGCATTTCAGATGGCAGTTAAGGGTCAAGAGCGTGGGTCTGGAGACGCATGTAGGCCAGACCAGGTAAGAATGGCAGATTTCCGCCCCTACAGAGCATTAGTGAACCAGATGAGTTTTTGTGACAATTTGATAGTTTCATGGTCACCATTACCGAGACTAGCTTTCAATTCGAGATTTTTTTTAATCAATTGAATTTAAATTCCACCAGCTATTATGGTGGGATATGAACCCATGTCCACAGAGCATTAACCTGGGCCTCTAGATTACTGGTCCAGTGACATATTCACCAGCACCTTCCCCATATCCAGTATTGGCTGTTGTGCACAATCACACAAGGTCACAATTACCCCTTTAGTCTCCCAAGTTTTCCTAATAAATTTGGGGCGATCCCAAAGAGGAACAGTGTTCCCAGTGAATTGTGGCAGGATATGACGTGTGGATTCTGGTGGTTTTACATCCCTTAAAATCAATTGAGTGCAAAATCGCAGCTGACATCAGGATCCCCTGCTTGGAAATCCTTCTCGCAACGCTCCCTGTCATCATCACCCCTTGAAATCTAATTTTGATCTTACTCAGCAATATAATTCTAGTCGTCAGTAGTAATCATCCCCTGGTTTTTGACCTACTAAGACAAATATCAATAGGGATGAAAGCAAAATACTGTGGATGCTGAAAATCTGAAATAAAAAGAGAAAATGTGGAGAGAGAAACAGAGTTGATGTTTCAGTTCAACGATCTTTCATCCCAGTTCTAATGAATGGCCGCTAACCTGAAACTTTTTAACTCTTGTTTATCCCTAACCAAAAGAGACACCATTACCTAAAAATTACAGGTGCCACTTTTGAGTTTGCCAAACTCATTGAGGTAAGGAAACATTAACAGTTTTTAAAATAATAATTGAGGAATAAAAGGACAAATAGCTCTGGGATACAGGTATGCAATTTGTTTTTTAACATGTTTTTGGAAAACCCAGAAATTAGTTGTCACAATAATCTAAAGGGCTGGAACCATATGTATAGACCTGAGCTGATTGTATTCAGTTTGGGATTTAATGACATAACAAGACTTTGGAATTGAGACAATATTGTGTAATTGACGAGAGAGAAAATTAAAACAAAATAAAATTCTGTTTCTGTGTCAGGTTGTTTTTTCTCTAATTTTGTCTCCTTGCCAGTACTTCCCAATATAATCCACCCAAGTGGGTACTTGTCCTTTGTGGGTGGAGACTATTCCAGTCAAACTAACCCCGTTCCCAAACGCGCGCGCGCACACACACACACACTGCTTTCCAGTAGGGATTACCACAAGCCATACTCCTGCAAATGCTTTTTTTTTTCACACCAGGTGATAAATGCCCCCTCTACATTGGGGAAACCATATGTAGATTGGGTGACCATTTTGTGAACATCTCAATTCAGTCCACCAGTGTGACCCTGAGTTTCCTGTCATCTGGAGTTTTAATTCCTCTTCCCACTCACACTCTGACCTCTGTATCCTTGGTCTCCTACACTGTTCCAAGGAAGCTCAACATGAACTAGCACCTCACCTTGCAACCTGAACTCAACACTGAGTTCAACAGTTTCCAATCTTAACCTCTGCTCCCATTTTTTTCACACCCTAGTTATTGGTGGTGATTCCTTTTTCCCATTTACAACCCTATATACTCATCTCTTGTTTCTTTGCTTGTCCCATTACCATCTCCTTTTGCCTTGCACCATCATCAGTTTTGTCATGTAGTCTCGAGTAAAATACTGCAAGTGCTGGAAATCAGAAATAAAACCAGAAAATGTTGGAAATACTCAGCAGATGAGGCAGCATCTGTAGCGAGGAAAACAGAGTCAACCCTTCATTGAAACGGAGAGTACCTGGCAATGTAGACAAACAGAAATTCCATGGAGGGGAGAGAGAGAGGAGCAAAACCCCTCCAATGTGAGCATTCCTGGAAGAGAAGTTGCCATAAATTAAATACTAATACAACAGCAAAGATACCAGTGATGCCAATGTCACCAGAATGAATTGTAAAGTAACAGCTACCATATGTGGCATGAATGATGACTTCCCTTCCTGGGTGAGATAAGGGAGATAAAGAAAAGGTGTTCCCATTAGATGATGGGACAAGGCACAAGGAAAACCGATTCAGGTTTTTGGCAAGAGATGTAGGGGGAATGTGAGGAACTTTTTTCACGCAGCGAATGGTAATGACCTAGAACCCTGTGCCTATGAGGGTAGTGGAAGAGGAGATGATCAGTGATTTCAAAAGGAAATTGAATGAGCACTTGAGGGAAATCAACTGGGAGAGATGAAGGATAGAGCGGGTGAATGGGAAGGATTGGATTACTCTATAGTGAACTGGCAGGGACTTGATGGTCAGAATGGCCTCCGTCTGCACAGTAATGACTCTATAACCCTCCCTGGTTTGGTTTTTTTGTTCTTTCAGATATGCTTCTGTGCCTCCAATGATATTCTTAAATTTGGGAGAACATTGCTTGGGAAGACAAAGGCATCAAAGCATGTTCTGGTGCTCTGTGATGTTAGCATGTTGGTGTGCCATGTCTCTGCTCCCTGATACTTTAAACAAGGGCCTAAGGATGAAGAAGAGAGTGTGTGCAATGCACAGGAATTCGTTTGACCTGCTATCCTCTACCCCTAACCCCATATCCCTCTGCCTTCGCCATGTTATGCTGGAGGAACAGGTTCGAGGTCTCCAAATAGATCAGTGTTGTCAAACTGAAATCATTGACTAGCCACGCGTGTGTTCATTGGGACACTCTTTTAGCCACATTCACTCATTCTGCACCAACCAGGACAAAGCACCCCATCAACCACCTTCAACATTCTCTCCCTCCACCATTGACACACACTGGCAGTAGTATGTAGCATCTACAAACTACTGCAGCAACTCACCAAGCCTCCTTCAACAGCATCTTCCAAACCTGTGACCTCCACCAGCTGGAAGGACAAAGGCAGCAGATAGATGGGAACACCACCACCTGCAAGTTCCGCCCCAAGCCACGCACCATCCTGTCTTGGAAATATGTCACTGTTCCTTCACTGTTGCAGGGTCAAAAAAAACATCTCCATGAAATGGGAGGTGGCTACGCAGATGCAAATTGGCAGCCATTTTAAGGCAGTGTCTTTGTTTTTTTTAATGCAATGTCCCTTTTTTAAAACAGTGTCCCCTGCCAACGCAAGATGGCTGCCGATATCAGTCGAGGCATGCGCACTGATCTGCCCGTGCGCAGAAACCCAATAACGTCACTCAGCTGTGCCCGGCCTGCCATGAAGCTTTTCTTGACGAGGGATAAAAAGCTCCCAAGCTCAACCTCAGTCAATAAGTTGTCCCGAACCAAGGTTTTTCTTTTTGAAAGAGCGCCGAGGCGTGCGGGCGACTTCATCCAGTGCTCATGGGGTGGGTGGCCAGGGGTGTGTGTGTTTGTGTGTGAGATGCAGCCTCCCCCCCCACCGCCCCTGTTAACAGATTTGTTTGAGGTTCTCAGGTGAACTTCACTCTGGGACGGTTGGCCTTGGGGGGGGTGGGGAGGGGAGGCAGAGGATTCTCCACAAAGGGGATGAAGAGAGGAGGAACATTCCAGTATCCTGACCTTTTGTTTCCCTAAGTAAGCCCAGTAAAAGCACCGCCTTGTTGCTCGTCGTTTATTTATGGGCACTGCCTGCTCTCGCTCGCAATGACTTAACTGAGTGAAACACTAGAACTGCGCATGCACGGCGTTGGCAACAAGTGCAGCCTTTTTATAAAGTTTAATATGTGAAAGCAGCCAACGAGACATCAAATTAATTCCACACAGCACATCTCTGCGACAAAAGGATGCAAGAAAGTCAGAAACCAGGAGGGAGGAAGTAAAATAAAAGCAGCAGAAGAAAGAAGGTAGTCATGGAGAGATTCCCTCCCTAAACCTTTCCATCTCTCTCCGCTCCTTTAAGATGCTCCTTAAAACTTCCTTCTGTGACTAAGCTTTTGGTCACTTGTTATGCTATCTCCTCATGTTAAGCCAAACTTTTAAAACGAGGCCCCATCTGCCCTTTCAGATGGATGCAAAAAATCCCAAGTGGCACTATTTCAAAGAAGAGCAGGGCAAATATCCCCCCACCACATCCTGACTAGTAGTTATCCCTCAAGCAACATCACTAAAACAGAATAGCTAATCAGTATCAAATTGCTGTTCGTGGGAGCTTGCTGTGCGCAAATTGGCTGTTGCATTTCTTTCATTACAACGGTGACCACAAATTTGGAGAAGTACTTAATGGGCTGTAAAGTGCTTTGCGATATCCTGAGGTCATGAAAGGCGCTAAATAAATTCAAGTCATTACATGGCTTGGCATCAAATGTTTGTCTGATGAGACTCCTGTGAAGTGCCTTGGGACAATTGACTAGGTTAAAGTTGCTATGTAAATGCAAATTGTTGTTGTTGTTGTAAGGAGATTGTATGTGCGTCTCCCTTTCTCTCTCCCTCCCTTCTCTAGGTCAGTTGTGCTGTTGAGCTTATGAACTAAATTTCAAAAAGAGCATAAGATGCCCCTTCATCCCCTGTCGCACAATGTGAAAAGCTTTTAACCTGACTCCATTGCTGAATTAAAAACAATTAAAAAGATTCATTTTATTTGATGTTGCAGCAGATGGCCGGTGTCCTGGGACATGAATGTGCAGTTGTGACCTCCTTGTTACTAATTTGTAGCAGTGGTAGAATGTTTCCACTGGCAGGAGGGTCAGTAACTGGAGGACACAGATTTAAAGTAATTAGCAAATGAGCCAGACGGGGGGAATGAGAAGTATTTTACGCAGCAAGTTATGATCTGGAGTGCACTGCCTGAATAGGTGGTGGAAGCAGATTCAATAGTAACTTTCAAAAGAGAGTTATTGGATAAAGGGGAAAAAAAATAGCAGGGCTATAGAGAAAGTGCAGGGGTGTGGGATTAATTGGATAGTTCTTTCAAAGAGCTAGCACAGACAGAATGGGCTGAATGGCCTCATTTTGTGCTTTAAGCTTCTATGATTCACTGGAAATGAAAATGGAGAAAAATGCACAACAAGCAGCTGAATCATAGGATCAATATCACCTGCTTTACATCAAAAATTATTTGCATACTGTTTAATTCAATATAAATGAACACAGAATCTATTCTCCTCAAGGGGAGAGATGTCAGTGCTGGGTAATAGCACATTATCGCATCTGAGTCAGCACCAGGTCCGACTTAACATAAAATCAGCAATTTACAGCACAGGAACAGGCCATTCTGCCCCATAGGTCTATTCTGGTGATCTTCAAGGCTCCCTCGTCAGGCACGTTAAATTCACATACACTGAGGTAATCGCATAGTTACACGTATCTGTATCTTTAAATAAAACACACAAGACAAGTTTTGCAATTAACTGCTATAATGCAATCAATCTGCATTTTTTTGCAAATTCCTGCTGCTCTTGTGCAGGGGAGCAGTTCAAATGCTGGAGGTGGTACAAGGTACAGCTCGCACATCCTGACTCTTCACCCTTCTACCTCACTTCCTGCAACTTGTACACTTACCTATGGTCAGAAGCCATGGACAATGACAGCTTGCAATCAAACAGGCAGAAGCATAAAGGACACCAGAGGCCTAGGAATCCAAACCTTGTACAGGTGAGTGTATGGCAGCTTGTGTCTGAGTTGTTTATATGTGACACCAAGCCATACATATCAGGAAGAATTTTGGATTTCACAGGCTAATCTGAGCTGTGTTGGCCTGTATCACCCATAGATGAACAACAAGGACAATTTTGTACAGTTTTCACATGTACACTGGCAACACCCAGCTCTCTTTCACCACCCACCTCTCTCGGCTGTCTATAAATCATCAGACTGCTTGTCTGACATCTAGAACTGGAGGGGCAGAAATTTCCTCCTACTAAATATGAGGAGGACCGAAGCCATTGTCTTCAGTCCCTGCCACAAACTCCATTCCCTAGAAACCAACTCCATTCCCTAGAAACCAACTCTATTCCCTAGAAACCAACTCTATTCCCTAGAAACCAACTCCATTCCCTAGAAACCAACTCTATTCCCTAGAAACCAACTCCATTCCCTAGAAACCAACTCTATTCCCTAGAAACCAACTCTATTCCCTAGAAACCAACTCCATTCCCTAGCTACCAACTCCATTCCCTAGAAACCAACTCCATTCCCTAGAAACCAACTCCATTCTCTAGCTACCAACTCCATTCCCTAGAAACCAACTCCATTCCCTAGCTACCAACTCCATCCCTCTCCCTGGCAACTATCTGAACCAGACTGTTCGCAGCCCTGGTGAATAATTGACCCTGAGTTGAGCCTCTGATCCCATATCCACCGCATCACTAAAACAGACTATTTCCATTTCAGTAACATTGCCTATCTCTACCCATGCCTCAGCTGTTGAAACCTTCATCCATGCCTTTATACTTCTAGATTTGACAATTCCAATGTTCCCTTCCGGCCTGAAAGGGAATCTCATTCAAAACTCTTTTGCTGTGTCCTAACTTGCACCAAGCTCTGGGATCTTTCCTTCTTGGCTGCTGCAAGCAGTAGATCAAGCAAATCAGTAACAATAGCTTGCATTGCTATAGCGCAATTAACATAATAAAACAGCTCAAAACTCTTCACAGGAACATTATGAAACAAGAATTTAACATGGAACCACATAAGGGGTTATTAGGACGGGTGACCTAAAGCTTGGATACTAAACAAGGCTCCTTCAACAGCACCTACCAAACCCGTGACCTCTACCACCTTGAAGGACAAGGGCAGCAGGCACATGGGAACACCACCACCTGCAAGTTCCCATCCAAGCCACATACCATCCTGACTTGGAAATATATCACCGTTCCTTCACTGACTCTGGGTCAAAATCCTGGAACTCCCTCCCTAACAGCACTGTGGGTGTACCTACGCCACAGGGACTGCAGCGGTTCTGGAAGGTTCACCACCACCTTCTCAAGGGCAATGAATGCTGGCCTAGCCAGCGACGCCCACGTCCCGTGAGTTTAAAAAAAAGGTAGGTTTTAAGGAGCATTTTAGAGTAAGAGAGGTTTAGGGAAGAATTCCAGAGCATGGGGCCCAAGCAGCTGAAGGCACGGCCGTCTATGGTGAAATGAAGGCAGTCAGGGTGCATAAGAGGCCAGAATAACTGAATGGTCTGCTAGTATCACTGTCTAGGGTTATCCATTAAAGAGATGCTACAGTGCTCCTGTCTATGAATTCGTATCCAAGAGACAGTGGCTTCATGAGAGATGGGGAGTAAACTAGAAAGAAAAAAAATCAATGTGCACTTGTTAAGGGTAATGTGTCTTTCATTATTTGTTACTGTTTGCACTAATCAAGACAATTCAATCTCTGCACTGTCTGCACGAACATTGTCTGCTTCTGATGACTGAATAAGTCAAATTCTCTTCTGATGACTTGGGACCCTGAGATTTTTTCTAGTGCCTGCAGGTGAACTTACTGGTAGAGTGGCGAACTCATGTGCCTGCTGTCTTTATTCTCCTAGGTGGTCGGGGTCACGGGTTTGGAAGATGCTATTGAAGGAGCCTTGATGAGTTTCTGCCGTGCACCTTGGAGATTACACATAGCAGTCGTGGTGGAAGGAGTGAATGTTTAAGGGTAATGTGTGCATTGCAATAAGAGTAATCATGTGATGTTAATAGCCACAGTTTAAATATTTTGTGGAGTCTCTCCATAACACGGAGTTATCTCCATTTTAAATTCTAGTATTTGAAGTACATTTAGATACACAGGCCAAGCAACACTATAATCCTATTTTTGTCACCCTTAGAGATTCTGATAAACTTGGTAAACAGGAAGTGGCCACTAATGTAACAGGAAATGTAGAACTCTTGAGCATTGACAGGAAATGGTTGCTTCGATAAGAGTTCACTGAGGCACAATCAGTCCAAACAGAGCTTGCAAACTCAGTGCAAAACTTGCACACTAATCCAATATTTTGGGACACACTTTGCAATTCATTGCACACCACCACCCTGATTTCAACAAATGACAGCCATTTGTTCATCATCATTGGGTTAAAATCCTGGAAGTCCCCACCTAACAGCGCTGTGGGTACACCTATACCACCTAGACTGCAGCCGTTCAAGAGACGTTGTCAAGGTCAAGAGACGTTGTCAAGGTTAACTAGAGAATAGGTAATAAATGCCAGCCTTGCCAATGACAATTTTTTAAAAAACGGCTTGCACTCTGATGGAGTAACCATCTACATAGGATTACATAGGATATACTGTACAGAACCAAGCCATTCGGCCCAACCTGTCTATACTTGTGTTTATGCTCTACTCGAGCCTCCTCCTATCTTTTCTCACCTAAATCTACATTGTAACCATCTATTCCATCATAAGCTTGTCTAGTTAATGCATGTTGAATACCAATTGGAAGAAGCACTGAGAGTGGCCAGGGCACAGAATGTACTCTGGGTAGGGACTTTAATGACCATCACCAAGAGTGGCTCGGTAGCACCAGCAAAGACCGAGCTGGCCGAGTCCTAAAGGACTTGGTGCTAGCCTGTGTCTGCAGCAGGTGGTGAGGGAACCAACAAGAGGGAAAAATCTATTTGACCTCATCCTCACCAATCTACATGTCACAGATGCATCTGCCCACGACAGTGTCGGTAGGAGTGACCACTAGTCCTTGTGGAGACAAAATCCTGTGTGGCACCACATCCGTGCTAAATGGGATAGATTTGAAACAGATCTAGCAACTCAAAACTGTTCATCCATCTGCAGCAGCAGCAGCATTGTATACAACCACAATCTGTAACCTCATGGCCTCGCATATTCCCCGCTCTACCATTACCAACAAACAAGGGAATCAACCCTGGTTCAATGAAGAATGCAGGAGGGCATACCAGGAGCAGCACCAGGTATACCTAAAAATGAGGTGTCAACCTAGTGAAGCTACAACATAGGCCTGCTTGTATGCCAAACGGTGCAACCAGCATGCAGTAGACAGAGCTAAGCAATCCCACAACCAACAGATCAGATCTAAGTTCTGCAGTCCTGCCACATCCAGTCATGGCAGTGGATAATTAAACAACTAACAGAAGGAAGAGGTTCCACAAATATCCCCATCCTCAATGATGGGGAAGCTCAGCACATCAGCGCAAAAGACAAGGCTGAACTACTTGCAACCATCATTAGCCAGAAGTGCTGAATGGATGATCCGTCTTAGCACACCACCACCCCCACCACCCCCCACCACCACCCACCGAGGTCCCCACCATCACAGATGCCAGGCTTCAGCCAATTTGATACACTCCATGTGATATCAAAAAACAGCTGAAGGCACTGGATACTGCAAAGGCTACTGACCCTTACAACATTCCGGCAATAGTACTGAAGCTTGTGCTCCAGAACTAGCCACGCAACTAGCCAAGCTGTTCCAGTACAGCTACAACACTGGCATCTATCCAGCAATGTGGAAAATTGCTTAAGTATGTCCTGTCCATAAAAAAGCAGGACAAAGCCAGCCCAGCCAATTACCAACCACCTCGTCAGTCTACCCTTGATCATTAGCAAAGTGATGGAAGGTGTTGTCGACATAGTGCTATCAAATGGCACTTACACAGCAATAACCTGCTCACTGATGCTCAGTTTTGCTTCTGCAAGGGCCACTCAGATCTTGACATCATTCCAGTCTTGGTTCAAACATGGACAAAAAAGCTGAACTCAAGAGTTGAGGCGAGAGAGACTGCCCTTGACATCAAGGCAGCATTTGACCAAGTGTGGCGTCAAGGAGCCCTAGCAAAACTCAAGTCAAAGAGAATCAGGAGGAAAACTCTCCACTACCACAAAGGAAGATGATTATGGTGGTTGGAGGTCTAAGGAGCCTTGGTGAGTTGCTGCAATGCATCTCGTCAATGGTACACAATGCTGCTACTGTGCGTCGGTGGTGGAGTCCCAAGATATTGCTGCAGGAGTTCCTCAGGGTAGCGTCCTAGGCCCAACCATCTTCAAATGCATCATCAATGACCTTCCCTCCATCATAAGGTCACAAGTGGCGATGTGCAATCATCAGCGAATAATGTTCAGCACTATTTGCAACCCCTCAGGTACTGTGTCCATATGCAGCAAAGCCTGGACAATATTAAAGCTTGGGCTGATAAGTGCCAAGTAACATATGAACCACACAAATGCGAGGCAATGACCATCTCCAACAAGAGAAAATCTAACCATCTCCCCTTGATGTTCAATGGCATTACCATCACTGAATCCCCCATTTTCAACATCCTGGGGGTTACCATTGACCAGAAACTGAAGTGGACCAGCTATAAAAATACTGTGACTATAAGAGCAGGTCAGATACTGTGAATCCTGTGGTAAGTAACTCACCTCCTGACTCCCCAAAGCCTTTCCACCATCCAAAAGGCAGCAATATGATGGAATACTCTCCACTTGCCTGGTTGAGTACAGCTCCAACAACACTCAACCACACAATCCAGGACAAAGTAGCCCGCTTGATTGGCACTCCATCCACCACTTTAAACATTTACTCTCTCCACCACCGACGCACAGTGGCAGCAGTGTGTACCATTGATAAGATGCACTGCAGCAACTCACCAAGGCTCCTTAGGATAGCACTTTCCAAACCCCTACCTCTACCACATAGAAGGACAAGGGCAACAGATGCATGGAACATCACCACCTGCATGTTCCCCTTCAAGTCACTCACCATCCTGACTTGGAACTACACCGCCATTGCTTCATTGTCACTGAGTCTTAATCCTGGAACACCCTTCCTAACAGCACAATGGGTGTACCCACACCAGATGGACTACAACGGTTCAGGAAGGCGGCTCACCACCACCTTCTCAAGAGAAATTAGGGATGAGCAACAAATGCTGGACTTGTCAGTAATGCCCACATCTCATGAACGAATAAATAAAAAAACACTCCCTGAGGTAGTGAGTTCCACATTCTCACCACACTTCAAGTCAAGAAGTTTCTTCTGAATTCCCTATTGGATTTCTTGGGGCAGAATTCTGCCCTCGTCGGGCGGGCTCGGTGGGGGTGGGCGGGGCAATCGGGGTGCATGGGGTGTCCACCCACACAGTCGGAGCTGATCTCAGGCCGATCATCTGGCAAATGGAGGTCACAGTCTCCCTTGAGAGGCAGACCCTCCTTCGGAATTGCAACTCAGACATACTGAGGTAGCTGCATCGCCGCCTGTAAACCCTGGCAGCGTCTTCTGTGGCCCCTTCCACCTTGGACTTCCTGCTGGCCCTGTGCCTGCACCTCTCTTCCCACAGGGCACTCCCCTGGAAGTTGCATTGGGACACCTGGCCTCCCCTCCCTTCTGCCACTCTGTTCCTCCTCAGAAGAGGTGCCTCCAGTGGAGACTACAACCCCCATTACCAGGGTAAGGGAAGGCTGTCTGATACCTGGAAAGGTCCACACAGTCCAAATCCTCAGGGGGCCTGGAAGACACCAATGAGCCCAGAAATGAAGCCTGGAAATGCTAAGAACGAAGCCCCGATCAGAGAATAAGCTGCCAAGTCTCAATAAGCCACCAGCAGCAAACTATCTCCTCACTACTCATATTGACAACGGTGACCCTTCTTATTCCGCCCTGGATGAGGTTTTGCAAATTGTGGCCTGCCCACCTGCCCATGTGATGAGTGAAAACTCGCATGGGCAATGTTAAGTCGCTGTCAGTTGGGTTGTTAAGGGCCTTAACTGGTCTGTTCATTAATGGCGAGTGCGGCTCTGGTGCGCGCCTGCCGAGCAAAATATCGCGTGAATGCGTGATGACTTCAGGACCCGCATCCAACGTCATCGCGCGTTATTTTATACTCGAGCAGGTTGGGCATGTGCCTGCCCGCCCAGTGAAAAATTCTGCCCTTGGTGACTACCTTATATTGTTATGCTCTTCCCCACAAGAGGAAACATTCTCTCTGTATCCATTCTATCAAAGCCTTTGTAATTTTAAAGATCTTTATTAGGTCACCCCCTCAGCTTTCTTTTTATGAGAAAGAAGACCGAGCCTGTCAATCCTTTGCTGTTAAGTATATTCACGTGTTTCTGGTATCATAATTGTAAATCTCACCTGCGCCCTCTCCAGTGCTCCTATATCCTTTTTATAATATTGGTGCAGTTCTCTAAGTGTGGCCTGACAAAGTTTCGAGACAGGTTCTGCATAAATTCCCTTCTTTTCAATTCTACCCTCTGGAAATGAAACCTCGTGCTTAGTTTGCTTTTTTTTATGGCCTTGCTAACCTGTGGCACAGCGTTTAGTGATTGGCGTATTTGTATTCCGAGATCCCTCTATTCCTCAACCCCACCTAGACTTGCATCTTCCAAGTGTTAAGTGACCTCCCTATTCCTCCTACCAAAATGTACTACTGTACATTTATCTGCATTGAACTTCATTTGTCAGTTATTTGCCCATTCTGCATGCTTATTAATGTCCTCCTGTAACTTGCTGCAGTCCTCTCTATCGATTATTTATCCCAAATTGGTGTCATCGCCAAATTTAAAAATTGTGTTTTTGATTCCAAGTCCAAATCGTTAATGTCAATTATGAACAGCAGTAGTCCCAGCACTGATTTTTGTGGAACACCATTTTCTACCTTCTACCATTCTCTCTCTTCTCCCATTGTAATCTTCCTGTCTTCTTCTATTTCATTAACACTCCCTAAACTTTACACAGTCTTGTTCCTTCTAATCTCTACAAACATCCTACATCTTTACTAATTTGAAATTAAGATTCATTGATAAGGTAGCAGTTGAAAGCAGCAGGGACTGGTTAGGTGAATGTCATGGGATTGAGGAGATATAATAGTGGGAATCCCTCCATGGATCAGTTCTAGAACACCAAGTGATTTTCATCTTCACAAATGATTTGGATTCAGGAACTATATTAAAGCAGTTGCAGAGTGGGAAGAGTTTATTCTGATAAAGTGGTGAAGGAACCCAGCAGGTGGAGAGAAACCGAATACAGATAAGCAACAACAAAAGCAACAACCTGCATTTACATAACGCTTTAACTTTGAATAACATCCCAAGGTGCTTCACAGGAGCATTATCAAACAAAAGCGAGACACATAAGGACACACTAGGACGGGTGACCAAACACCTAGTCAAAGGGGTAGGTTTTAAGGAGCAACTTAGAGGAGGAGGGAGTGGTAGAGAGGCACAGAGGTATAGGAAGGGAATTCCAGGGACTAGGGGCTCAGCAGCTGAAGGCACGGCAACCAATGGTGAGGCAATTAAAATCAAATATGTTTCCTCAGCCCATCCAAAATGAGGCAATTTGTGAACACTATGGGTGTGCAGGAGCAGACCAAAGGTCTGGAACCCTCAAAGACAACAGGTTTGGTAAGAGACTGAATGCTTTAAAATGGGTGTAAAAATTGTATCCATAAATGTGCGTAGCATTAAATCTACTAAATGGACTACCTTGCCAAGGTCAAAGCTGACCTGTTGTTTGTGCAGGAATGTGCGATACCGCACCTCAGCTCCTACAGGCAATGGTCACGATGGTTGCCCCATGGGCCATCGATCTGGTCGGGAGGAAACGACTCTCGTTCCTCCGGCCTGGGTATTCTGCTGCGGGGAGGCAACTTCACCGTCTCCAAGGTTAAGGAGGTGGTGGGCGGGCGCCTCCTCGTAGCAGACGTAATGTACAAGAATGCTCCACTCTGGTTAATTAACGTGAACACCCCGGCATAAAAGGGTGAGTGGCTGGTAGTCTTTCAGCAGCTCCCACTGCTGCTGGTGACCTCCAGGCCGATCATCCTGGGCGGTGACTCCAACTGCAGCATCGATGCGGCTGGACGATCCAGCAGGGCCGACAGCAGATTGGGCGGTACGTCCAGATCTCTGATGGAAACAGTTAAGGATGCCAAACTGCACGATGTCTACAGCAACCCTGCAGACAGAGCGCAGCGTAAATACACCTGGTCGCGGCCAGACGGGTCCATCTGTTCCAGGATAGACTTCCTGTTTGTGTCCCGTGCGTTCGCAGTCAGATCCACCGACGTCAAGCCGGTGTTTTTCTCTGAGCACTGCCTCCTACTGGCTGAGTGCCACTGAGAGGAAGACCAGAGGGTGGGCAGGGGGGCATGGAAGCTAAACGTGCAACTGCTGACCCCAGAGAACATTGAGGAGCTCAAGAGGGATTACAAAGGTTGGAGAACCGTGAAACGCCTCTTTGAGTCCCTAACACACTGGTGGGAAGCGATCAAGGGAAACATCAAGAGGTTTTTCATCCTCAAAGGTGCCCAGAAAGCTAGAAAGGAACAGAGGGAAATGTCCCAACTCCAGAAAAACATGCAGAACCTGCTGTGGCTGCAGTCGATGAGGGTCGATGTCAAGGAGGAACTCCAAGAGGTGAAGTGCCAGCAAGCCTTGCTCTTTGCCTCGGAGGCTTCCAAGATCATCTTCCATTCCAGAGTCTGCTCCGTGGAGCAGGATGAGACGTGCTCACGTTTCTTCTTCCAAAAGGTACACAGAAAGAGCTCTGTGATCAGCAGCCTGAAGGAAGAAGACGGCTCAGTAAAGTCATCGCAGTCCAACATTTTGAGGATCAGCAAATCTTTTTATGCTGGATTGTATGACATGAAGCCCACAGACAGCACGGCCTCCCTGTCCTTCCTGTCCTCTATCACGGAGGTCTTAGACGACAGTACATGGGAGAGCCTGGACAAACCGCTAACTCCTGACGAACTGACTAAGGCCCTTGAGTCCTTCGAGAAGACTAAAACTCCCGGAAGCGATGGCTTGCCAGCGGGGTTCTATTCGGCTCTGTGGGACTGGATCGGCCCAGACCTGCTAGAAGTGTACGAGGGTATGCTTCTGGCCGGTAGCATGTCAGAATCCATGAGGAAAGGCATCATCACCCTCATCTACAAGCACAAGGGGGAAAGGGAGGAAATTAGAAATTGGCGACCCATTTCACTGTTGAATGTGGACTATAAGATTCCGTCCAAGGTCATCGCCAATTGGGTTAAGTCCGCTCTGGAATTGGTGATCCACCCTGACCAGACCTGCACTGTGCCGGGCAGGAAGATCTCTGACAGCCTCGCACTGCTCAGGGATACGATTGCCTATGTGTAGGACAGGGGTGTGGACACCTGCCTCATCAGCCTGGATTAGGAGAAGGCCTTTGACAGAATATCGCACACCTACATGGTGGATGTGCTTTCCAAAATGGGGTTTGGGGAGGGAATTCGCAATTGGATCCAACTGCTCTACACTAATATCAGTAGCACAGTCTCAATCAATGGGTGGGAATCAGATAGCTTTCCTATTAAATATGGAGTTAGGCAGGGCTGCCCTCTCTCCCCTGTCCTGTTCGTGTGTTGCAAAGAACCCTTTGCTGAGTCCATCAGGAAGGATCCGGGCATAAGAGGAGTGACGATCCCAGGCAGTGGAGGCACTCAGGTCAAAGCCTCCCTGTCCATGGACGATGTCGCCATCTTCTGCTCGGATCCGCTGTTGGTGTGCAGACTGATCCACATCTGCGACGTTTGAACTGGCCTCAGGAGCCAAGGTAAATCATGGGAAGAGCGAGGCCATGTTCTTTGGGAACTGGGCTGACCGATCCTTTGTCCCCTTCAGCGTCAGGGCTGACAGCCTGAAGGTGCTGGGGATATGGTTCGGAGGGACCGGGGCATGTGTTAGAAACTGCGAGTGTCTACGGTGAAAAGAAAACTGGGCATGTGGGAGCGACGCTCCATCTCCATTGCGGGTAAGAACCTGGTCATCAGGTGTGAGGCACTCTCGCTGTTGCTGTACGTGGCGCAGGTCTTGCCCATTCCAGACTCCTGCGCGATGGCGATCACCCGAGCCATCTTTCGCTTTATCTGAGGTCGAAAATGGATCGTGTCCACAGGGACAATCCTCTAGATAAAAGGGGAGGGGAAAAAACGTGCCCAACATCGCCTTCATACTGATGGCCACCTTTGTGTGCGGCTGCATCAAGCTGTGCGTAGACCCTCGATAGGCAAACACCAAGTGTCACTATGTGCTGAGGTTCTACCTGTCCCCAGTGTTGCGAAGGCTGGGTCTGGCCACGCTGCCGCGGAACGCTCCAAGTAGTTGGACCTTGCCGTACCACCTGTCCCTCGTGGAAAATTTATGCAGAGAAACCGCTTTGACCACAAGTCCATCAGGCAGTGGTTGGCATGTAATGTCCTAGAGGCCCTGCGGGAAAAGGAGAGGGTGGATCCTGTGGGATGGTTCCCTGAGCAGACTGTCAAAATCATTTGGCAGAATGCCTCATCGCCAGAACTTTCCAACAAGCACCAAGATGTAGCTTGGCTGGTGGTGAGAAAGGCCCTCCCAGTCAGATCCTTCCAACACGCCAGGAGTCTCACCCCCTTCGCACGCTGCCCTCGAGGTGGCTGTGGTGGGGAAGAGACTGTTATTCACCTCCTTGTGGATTGTGCCTTTGCAAAGAAGGTCTGGAGAGAGATGCAGTGGTTTCTGTCGAGGTTCATCCCGAGCAGTTCTGTGACACAGGACTCTGTGCTCTATGGGCTGTTCCCAGGGACACACACCGAGACAAACATCAACTGCAGCTGGAGGATCATCAACTCGGTGAAAGACGCTCCTTGGTCTGCCCGAAAATTGTTGGTCTTCCAGTGCAAAGAGTTGTCACCGACCGAGTGTTGCCGACTGGCACATTCCAAGGTCCAGGACTACGTGCTGAGGGACGCACTAAAGCTTGGGGCAGCTGCCGCAAAGGCTCAATGGGGAAAGGTCGCTGTCTAAGACCTTTCTGCCACAGTGCACAGAGGGGCTGGGAACTGTTGAGAGCCCCTCGGGCTGTACAGCTCAAAATGAATGTAAGCAGTGAATACTAATTGTATTATAATTATATTGAAGCACCTCAGAGTGCAACATGATGCATGTTGATAACTTCAATACCATTGTCTGATTGTCTGCATTGACCATATTGAAATGATTGTAATATTCATTGACTGTATTGATGCACCTTGTGATCCATGTGTAAAAGTTGAATCTGATTGTGCTTTTGTGACGGTGATTTTGAAATGTTTTGGAATGTTCTTCCAGATATTTTATGAATAAAGTATATTTTTCAAAAAAAAAATTAAAATCAAATATGTTAAAGAGGTCAGAATTAGAGGAGCACAGAGATCTCGTAGGGTTGTGGGGTTGAAGTGACTTGAACTTCTGACTGAGAGGTGAAAGTGCTATTCACGGACTCACAACCAAAATGACTTACAGCTCCACAGTATTTCCTCTTTATCCTAAAGCTGTGCACTTATTAAAAGATGTTTGTGACACATTCAGCAACAAACTCTCTGGCAAATATTTTTATTTCCAGAAAGTTAAAAATTAACAGCAGCATGGGCAGCTAGAAAGGGAGGAATTCCATCACTTTTATCTGATCAGGTAGGCTGTTGCGGTCTGACCCTGGCCTTTAGCCAATACAGGCACCAGTGAGTGCTCCTATTCATCAAACCCGGGACAACAGAAACAGTGGGAATATGTGAGTATTTGAACAAGCATCTAATGCTGGAAGAAAAGCATTTCAAAAGCATTACAAAAGGCTTTGAAAGCCAATTCAGGTGGGATGTCATGCCTCATCTATTCAAATGAGACCCAAGAGATAAAATGGCCCAGACTTCACGTCGGTGAACTGGTGTGAGCCTGACACTCGCCCTTCACCCTTTCCCCTAAACACATCCCTCCTCAACCCTGACCCCGTCCCTTGTCCCCTTGAAATACAGATCCATAATATATAAATATGAGCTATCCACTAGTAAATCCTATTAAGAATTCAGGAGAAACTTCTCTACCCAGAGCTTGGTGCGAATGTGGACATCATGACGTTAAGGGGTGGTTGAAATGATTAACATAACATCCGTTCGGATGACATTTTAAACCAAGGCCCCATTCGCCTACCTGGGTGGATGTAAAAATTCCATGGCATTATTTCAAAGAAAGGCAGGGGAGTTCTCCCTGGTGCCCTGGTTAATCCTCGATCAACATCACACAAAAAAGAGCAGATTATCCAGTCATTGTCACATTGCTGTCTGTGGGACTTTGCTGTGCTTAACTGTGTGTAAATTAGCTGCTACGTTTGCTTTATCACAACGGAGACTACACTTCAAAGGTAATTCCTTGGCTGTAAAGTACTTTCAGACATCTGGTGGTTGTGAAAAGTACTACATAAATGCAAGTCTTGCATGTGTTTAAGGGGAAGCTGCATAAACACTTGAGAAAGAAAGGAATAGGAATAACAGGATAAAAGCAAAAAAACTGCGGATGCTGGAAATCCAAAACAAAAACAAAAATACCTGAGAAAAACTCAGCAGGTCTGGCAGCATCTGCGGAGAGGGACACAGTTAACGTTTCGAGTCCGAATGACCCTTCAACAGAACTAAGCAAAAATAGTAAAAAGGTGAAATATAAGCTGGTTTAAGGGGGGTGGGATAGGTAGAGCTGGGTAGAGATAAAAGCAAAGAACTGCGGATGCTGGAAATCCAAAAAAGAAACAGAAATACCTGGAAAAACTCAGCAGGTCTGGCAGCATCAGTGGAGAAGAGCACAGTTAACATTTCGACCCTTCAACAGAACTAAGTAAAAATAGGAAAGGGGTGAAATATAAGTTGGTTTAAGGGGGGGGGCGGTGGAGGTTGTTGGGACAAGAAGCCAATGATAGGTGGAGATAACCAAAAGATGTCACAGACAAAAGGATAAAGAGGTGTTGAAGGTGGTGATATTATCTAAAGGAATGTTCTAATTAAGGGTAGAAAGCAGGACAAGCAAGGTACAGATAGCTCTAGTGGGGGTGGGGTGGGGTGAAGGAATACTAAAAAGGCTAAATGGTACAGATAAAACAATGGGTGGAAATACATTTAAAAATAATGGAAATAGGTGGGAAAAGAAAAATCTATATTAATTATTGGAAAAAACAAAAAGGAGGGGGAAGAAACGGAAAGGGGGTGGGGATGGAGGAGAGAGTTCATGATCTAAAAGTGTTGAACTCAATATTCAGTCCGGAAGGCTGTAAAGTGCCTAGTCGGAAGATGAGGTGCTGTTCCTCCATTTTGCGTTGAAAAACTGGATAGAGGACCAGTGTTAGGTGGAGATAACCAAAAGATGTCACAGACAAAGGACAAAGAGGTGTTGAAAGTGGTGATATTATCTAAGGAATGTGCTAATTAAGGGTAGAAAGCAGGACAAGCAAGGTACAGATAGCCCTCGTGGGGGTGGGGTGGGGTGAAGGAATCAAAAAAGGCTAAAAGGTAGAGATAAAACAATGGATGGAAATACATTTAAAAATAATGGAAGTAGGTGGGGAAAGAAAAATCTATATGAATTATTGGAAAAAAAGGGAGGGAAATCGGAAAAGGGGTGGGGATGGAGGAGAGAGTTCATGATCTAAAATTGTTGAACTCAATATTCAGTCCAGAAGGCTGTGAAGTGCCTAGTCGGAAGATGAGGTGCTGTTCCTCCAGTTTGCGTTGAGCTTCACTGGAACAATGCAGCAAGCCAAGGACGGACATGTGGGCATGAGAGCAGGGTGGAGTGTTGAAATGGCAATGACAGGGAGGTCTGGGTAATGCTTGCGGACAGACCGAAGGTGTTCTGCAAAGCGGTCACCCAGTCTGCGTTTGGTCTCTCCAATGTAGAGCAAACCGCATTGGGAGCAGCGAATGCAGTAGACTAAATTGAGGGAAGTGCAAGTGAAATGCTGCTTCACTTGAAAGAAGTGTTTGGGCCCTTGGATGGTGAGGAGAGGGAAAGTAAAGGGGCAGGTGTTGCACCTTCTGCGGTTGCATGGGAAGGTGCCGTGGGAGGGGGTTGAGGTGTAGGGGGTGATGGAGGAGTGGACCAGGGTGTCACGGAGGGAACGATCCCTGCGGAATGCCGCCAGGGGGGTGAAAGGAAGATGTGTTTGGTGGTGGCATCATGCTGGAGTTGGCAGAAATGGCGGAGGATGATACTTTGAATGCGGAGGCTGGTGGGGTGATAAGTGAGGACAAGGGGGACCCTATCATGTTTCTGGGAGGGAGAAGAAGGTGTGAGGGTGGATGCGCGGGAGATGGGCCGGACACGGTTGATGGCCCTGTCTGGACTGAATATTGAGTTCAACAATTTTAGATCATGAACTCTCTCCTCCATCCCCACCCTCTTTCCGATTTCAACCCCCCCCTTTTTTTTCCCAATAATTTATATAGATTTTTCTTTCCCCACCTACTTCCATTATTTTTAAATGTATTTCCATCCATTGTTTTATCTCTACCTTTTAGCCTTTTTTGATTCCTTCCCCCCACCCCACCCCCACTAGGGCTATCTGTACCTTGCTTGTCCTGCTTTCTACCCTTAATTAGCACATTCCTTAGATAATATCACCACTTTCAACACCTCTTTGTCCTTTTGTCTGTGACATCTTTTGGTTATCGCCACCTATCACTGGCCCTCTAACCAGCTCTACCTGTCCCACCCGCCTCTTAAACCAGCTTATATTTCACCTCTTTTCTATTTTTAGTTAGTTCTGTTGAAGGGTCATTTGGACTCGAAACGTTAACCGTGCTCCTCTTCGCAGATACTCCACCTGGAGTTTTTCCAGGTATTTTTGTTTTTGTTATAGGAATAACAGGAATAGGAAGAATAGGAATAATCACATGAGGAAGAAAGAAATGGTAACGAATCAGCAAGTCATTAGGAAAGCTAATAGAATGTTATAATTTATTGCAAAATTTTAATGCAAAAATAGGGAAGTTATGCTTCAGTTATACAGGGCATTGGTGAGACCACATCTGGAGTACTATGTGCAGTATTGGTCACCTTATTTAAGGAAGGATGTAAATGCTTTGGAAGCAGTTTAGACGTTTACTAGGCTAATGCCTGGATTGGACAGGTTGTCTTATTAGGAAAGGTTGGACAGGATAGACTCGTATCAGCTGGAATTTAGAAGAGTAAGAGGTGACTTTGTTGAAACATATAAGATCCAGAGGGTACTCGAGAGGGTCGATGTGGAGAGGATGTTTCCTCTTGTGGGAGAATCTAATACCAGGGGTCACGGTTTAAAAATAAGGGGTCACCCATTTGAAACAGAGATGAGGAGAAATTTTTTCTCTCAGGAGGTGGAGTCTTTGGAACTCTTCCTCAAAGACGGTAGAAGCAGAGTCTTTCAATATTTTAAGGCAGAGTTAGATAGATTCTTGATTAACAAGGAGGTGAAAGGTTATCAGGGGTAGATGAGAATGTGGAGTTGAGGTTACAATCAGATTTCCCATGATCTTATTGAATGGTGGAGCAGGCTCGAAGGGCTGAGTGGCCTACTCTTGCTCCTAATTCATATGTTCGTATGTAATATTGCTCTAAAGAGCGATGTGTTGCCAAAGTTTTCTGTCTTGCACTCATCAGGACAAATGCAAGAATGGAAAACTTCAAACAAACACAACAATTTATGTTACAAAACAAAAGGGTGCTGATTGGTTGGCAAGTTGACTCTGATTGGCTGAAGTGTTGCCATGAGGAAAGCAATCGGCTCCCACGTAATTGAAAGAAAAATTCAAAACAATGGAACAGGAGGATATGTTAATAGGGTGAGATGAAGAGGGGTAGGAGGAGGCTCGTGAGGTGTTTAAACATTGGCATAGATATAGATCTGTTGGGCCGGATGGCCTGATTCTGTGCTGTAAATACACTGTAATGCTGTAACCTTACAAGATCACATTATTGGGAAGGACTGGGTTAATTAGTGACCTCAGGTGACCTGGGATACAGCATAGGAGCCTTCTCCCCTGCAACCTCCCATACATACCAGATGATTATGAAATGGACCTTTTTAAGCTCACTGTACTGATGAGGACCTCTGCAAGTTTTTTGTATGAATGTAGTTTCTGATTAGTTCTTCCATTTGATTCAATATTTTTGGCTTTGTCAATTTCACCTTTACCAGTCTATTATCATTGACATAAATTACAGAACACCTGATCCAGAAAGCATATCGATAACTCTTAACTACTGTGAAATAGCTGGTACTTAAAGCATCAACAGCCCCTTAGTCTGATGCCAACAACTGAGAAGGTGAAAAGAAAGGCTTGCATTTATATAGCCCCATTTATGACCCCAAAACGCTTTACAGCCAATGAGGTTCTTTTGAAGCGTAGTCATTGTTGTGGTGTAGGAAACACGGCAGCCAATTTTGTGCACAGCAAGATCCCACAAACAGCAATATGCCAATGACTAGATAAACTGTTTTTGTGATGTTGATTGAGGAATAAATATTGACCAGGACACCCGGGGGAGAACTCCCCTGTTCTTCAAACCAGTGCCCTGGAGTCTTTTACATCCACCTGCGAGGCATTTCATCCGAAAAAAACGGCATCTATGACAGCGCAGCACTCCCACAGTACTGCAAGTGTCAGCTAGGGTTTAGTGCCGGCCTCTCAGGAGTGGGACTGAAACCTTGAGATTCAGAGGTGAGAATGCTACTTTGCTGAGCCTTGGCTGACACCTGCTGATGGTAAAGCCAAACCTGTCTGATCTGGACTTGGCTTGGACAGGACAGGAGGCTGCAGCTGTATGGAGGGACAAAACTAGTGTCTGTGGCACCAGAGGGGAGGCAACCGTGCGCGTTAGCAGGGGTGCTAAACTCAACTCTTGTGTGGCATAACCGCTGCCCAATTAACCTTTGCGTGAAATGAAATGACAAAGAGAGTCAAAGACACGGTACTTTCCTAGTTCTTGGTGTGAGGAGGCAGCAGAGGAAGTGTTGTGCGAGACCCAGTGTAATCTAAAGGTGTTTAAATATTAAACATCCTGCATTCAGACGTTAAACTTCGCTCTATTCATGTGATAAGAGGCTGCTTTATAACTAAGCTGTTACCTTCACCCTTCCGTTCAGAAGCGTCTCAGAAAGCAAGGTCCAACATGAAGGAACACAACGGTATGTAACGAATCTTTCATTATAAAAAAAACATCAGCGACGCTTGTGAATGTATTTTTTTTTAAAAAAGATTTGTGAATACTTATCCTGCCGCAGTGTGTGTGTGTGCATGGTTAACAGGGTCAGGGAGACCTACAGTGAGGGAGGAGAGGGAGTGATTTTCTGTTTTCTTCCCAGAATGTTAGGCTACCCTCATTGCGCTCTATTCAATCCGAACAATTTTGTATTAATAATTAACAAAAGCGCAATAAAAAAAAAGCCGCACACTTACTTTTCTAAAGAGAGCACAAATATTATTCTTCTCCTCATCTGAAAATTGCTGAGAGGACAGTCACACATCACACAGTGTCACTGGATTCAATTCTGCAGACACACAGATAATTGCAGGAGCGGGATTGATTCCTGTAATTAGCAAGTCTCCGGTCCAAGTATGGACAATAACTGGATTGGGATATTTCCGTGTACACTGGGGCGTAGGTTAAAAAAACTCATGGATGTGTTATCTCCGACCTACTGTCACGGATAAAGATCCAAGCGTCGGGAACTTTAGACTCATATACCTCTCCTCATGAAGAATCCAAAGTTTAACATTGAGTCAAGTAGACTTGGTGCACCAGTGGGTTGAGGCTCTCATTTATTGACATTTTAATAAGTTTTTGAGGCTTCTGAGGATGTGAAGGCGTTAGGGAGGGAAAACAGAAAAGATTCACAAGAATGGTTCCAGGGATGAGGAACTTCAGTTAGGTAGATGGATTGGAGAGGTTAGGATTGTTTTTGTTGAAGAGAAGGCCCAGTAGAAATTTGATACAGGTATTCAGAATCATGAGGAGTCTGATTAAGTAGGTAGGGAGAAACTGTTCATGTTGGTGAAAGGATCAGACGAGAGGGCACAGATTTAAGGTAATTGGCAAAAGAAGCAACAGTGACATGAGGGAAAACTTTTTCATGCGGAGTGGTTAGGATCTGGAATGCACTGTCTGAGAGTGTGGTGAAGGTAGGATCAATTGAGGCTTTCAAAAGGGAATTGCTTCTTCTGAAAAGGCAGAGTGGCACCAGATAATTGCTTCTTCAGGGGGCCAGCACAGACACGATGGACCAAATGGTCTCCTTCCGTGCTGTAACCATTCTATTATTCTATGAGTTTTAAATTATTTTTACTTACTATATAGCACAACTTATGGAAAACATGAAGTACTAAGTAGCATTTCATGTTTAATACAGAGCCAAAAGCTGGGTGATTCAGTGAAAAATGTTTAAAGTTGTTTGTGGTTAAATCTTGGTGAGTTGAAGAGGCATGGAAGAGTCATCTGCTACCACTGTTCCAGACTCTGGATTGTCCTGTTAACCCCCACACACAACAGAAATGCTCACGCAACACAAGATACACACACAAACAACTTGCAAATGCAACACAACACATACACACAATGCACGCACACAAACAACACACACACAGACACAAATACACACAAACACAACACATGCACACAACACATATAAATTCACAACGCACACACAAGCATACGCACACACAACATGCACATACAGGCAAACACAACATAAACACAGAGATAAAAACAAAAAACTACTGCGGATGCTGGAATTCCAAAACAAAAACAGAATTACCTGGAAAAACTCAGCAGGTCTGGCAGCATCAGCGGAGAAGAAAAGAGTTGACGTTTCGAGTCCTCATGACCCTTCAGCAGAACTGAGTAAAGTTAGGAGAGGGGTGAAATATAAGCTGGTTTAAGGTGTGGGGGGGGGGGGAGAGAGAGAAGTTGTGGGGGGGGGTGGTTGTAGGGACAAGCAAGCAGGGATAGGAGCATATAATCAAAAGATGTCACAGACAAAAGGAACAAAGAGGTGTTGAAGGTGGTGATCTTATCTAAGAAAATGTGCTAATTAAGAATGGATGGCAGGACACTCAAGGTACAGCTCTAGTGGGTGTGGGGTGGAAAGACTGACAGGGTATTACAGTTATAGGTTTAAAAATAATGGAAATAGGTGGGAAAAGAAAAATCTATATAAATTATTGGAAAAAAACAAAAGGGAGGGGGAAAGAAACGGAAAGGGGGTGGGGATGGGGGAGGGAGTTTAAGATCTAAAGTTGTTGAATTCAATATTCAGTCCGGAAGGCTGTAAAGTGCCTAGTCGGAAGATGAGGTGCTGTTCCTCCAGTTTGCATTGGGCTTCACTGGAACAATGCAGCAAGCCAAGGACAGACGTGTGGGCAAGAGAGCAGGGTGGAGTGTTAAAATGGCAAGCAACAGGGAGGTTTGGGTCTTTCTTGCGGACAGACCGCAGGTGTTCTGCAAAGCGGTCGCCCAATTTGCGTTTGGTCTCTCCAATGTAGAGGAGACCGCATTGGGAGCAACGAATGCAGTAGACTAAGTTAGGGGAAATGCAAGTGAAATGCTGCTTCACTTGAAAGGAGTGTTTGGGCCCTTGGACGGTGAGGAGAGGGAAAGTAAAAGGGCAGGTGTTGCATCTTCTGCGTGGGCATGGGGAGGTGCCATAGGTGGGGGTTGAGGAGTAGGGGGTGATGGAGGAGTGGAACAGGGTGTCCCGGAGGGAACAATCCCTGCGGAATGCCGCCGGGGGGGTGAAGGGAAGATGTGTTTGGTGGTGGCATCATGTTGGAGTTGGCGGAAATGGCGGAGGATGATACTTTGAATGCGGAGGCTGGTGGGGTGATAAGTGAGGACAAGGGGGACACTATCATGTTTCTGGGAGGGAGAAGAAGGTGTGAGGGTGGATGCGCGGGAGATGGGCCGGACACGGTTGATGGCCCTGTCAACCACGTGGGTGGAAAACCTCGGTTAAGGAAGAAGGAGGACATGTCAGAGGAACTGTTTTGGAAAGTGGCATCATCAGAACAGATGCGACGGAGGCGAAGGAACTGAGAGAATGGGATGGAGTCCTGACAGGAAGCGGGGTGTGAGGAGCTGTAGTCGAGGTAGCTGTGGGAGTCGGTAGGCTTGTAATGGATATTGGTGGACAGTCTATCACCAGAAATTGAGACAGAGAGATCAAGGAAGGAAAGGGAAGTGTCAGAGATGGACCATGTGAAAATGATGGAGGGGTGGAGATTGGAAGCAAAATTAATAAATTTTTCCAGATCCCGACGAGAGCATGAAGCAGCACCGAAGTAATCATCGATGTACCGGAGAAAGAGTTGTGGGAGGGGGCCGGAGTAGGACTGGAACAAGGAATGTTCCACATACCCCATAAAGAGACAGGCATAGCTGGGGCCCATGTGGGTACCCATACCCACACCTTTTATTTGGTGGAAGTGAGAAGAGTTAAAGGAGAAATTGTTCAGTGTGAGAACAAGTTCAGCCAGATGGAGGAGAGTAGTGGTGGATGGGGATTGTTCGGGCCTCTGTTCAAGGAAGAAGCTAAGATAAACACATATGCTTTCACAAATATGAACATGCACACACAGAAACATACACACACATGCATACACATACATACAATAGCCAATTTTAGCTGCCTGTGTGTCCTTTTGTTTATTTTGAAATATATTGAATGGATTTAAATGTATTAAGGAGGGATGTTTAAGATCAATATCAGAAGCTTTATCTTCCAATTTTTAACATGACAGATAACATGAGTGGTATGGCACATCTCACAGGGAGACGGCTTAAAATATTAACAGATACATTAACTGCATTGGTACAGGGATTAATGGTATGGATAGAGAGATTAACAGCATTACTAGAGGATTAACAATGCTGGTAGAGGGATTAGATACACCATTAGAGACATTGGTGACACTGCTCACTTGTTTATAGTTCTCAGGAGAAGTAATTTAGTATTGTCAAAAACAGAAAACAACTAATGAGGGGAGTCCTGGATAAAATAATCAGCATAGTCTCTGGATGCAGTGTGGTTGATGGGTTGAATGGCCTCTTCTCCCTCTAGACTTCCTTCTAACAGTAGAATGAAATCTAAAAACAGAAGTAATGGTCACTTTGGTGTTTTACACTTTGTTGTAAACAAAATGTTAACCATCACAGGATGGAAGGAAATGAACAATACAGAGGCTAAAGAGGATCTAATTCAACCATCTTATTTGGACGCAACAGGTCATCCATCATATAAGGCAATGGTTGTCAGGAAGGGGGAATGTACATTGCTAAGGAGATCATCGAGGCATCTTGCACCAGTTTTGTAAACCCAGGTGTGGCACAATCTCTTAATACTACTCCTGTTTCTTCTCTGACAGGTGTTGTTGTATATGAAAGGTGATTGACACCTTTTAACTCCCCAGGGATCCAGTATGGACTTGATGGGCTGAATGGCCTCCTTCTGTGCCATAAATGATTCTATGACCATGACACTTCTATAGGTGTGTTGACAGACTCCGAGGGGATAAAACAAAATTGTCCATGCCCAAAATCAGGCACCACATGCCATCGCATTTCCAACTCATCACACCTGAGGTTCGACATTATTCCAATACCCGCTGAAACCAATAACTTTTAGAAAGATATTCACATTTCCAGCGGCTGACTGGAAGGATCACACAACAGGATTTCAAGTTTTAAAACATTTACTGCAAACAAACTAAACAAATTGTCTAAATACTATTCAGTAGGCAATTTGTGCTCTAAACTGCAAAAAAGATAACTTTTAAAATGAGAGAAAATCCCCCATGGTTATACTTTACTGTGTCTCTGAAGTGGACACTTCATCCTCCAGGAATCAGTACAAAGCTATTTTCAGATCCTCCTTTCCTCCTTTTTCCTTTTTCAGCCAGTTAACTTCTAATCCCCAGAAGCTACTTTCAGGGTGAGGGACAAATTAGAGATTCTTTCCTCTAGCCAGGCTAGGTGAATCATTTAAATCTTCACGAACTCGGTCTCTTCAATCTGAGCATGAGCTCCCAAATGTGTTTCATGTGGTGGCCGACAGGACCAGCATTTTCTCTGCTTAAGGTGCAGGACTAGCTGCTTCTGTCTTTCTGCTCTCTTTCTCTCTCTCCCAGATTCTTGCAGACTGACTCATCATTGGGGTTCAGGGATATCTTTAGAAAGCCCTGCAAGCCGATACTACAATGGCTTTCTATGGCCTCTCAAAGTCCATCTCCATGGCAATGTGAATCACAGGTAGAATTGATGATTAGCTATTTTCTTTACGTCGGGATTAGATAGATTACAGTATAACCATTTATGAAACCTGACATTCCTAACATCTCCCTGTGACTTGGAGACTAACAATCCATCCACCATCAGCATACCTGCCCTGGTCATTGTCCACGGGTGTGAATATCTTGCACACTACTTCCAGTAAGACAACCTTGCCTCCATCTCCCCTCCCCTCCCCTCCCACCCTTAACCTTTAACAATCAAGCCACTCAAGCTTGTTGTCGGGCAGAATTCAGAACAGGTCACATGACCACTTCACTAATCCATTTTACCTTAAACAGGCAGATCAAAAACATAACAACCTTCTAAACTTTGTATTTGTAGCAACATGTTTTTTTCCCCACAGTGCAGCAGATTATGAGCAGACTTTCCTCCCCTGAACTTCACTTGCCCTCAAAAACTCAGTTTTTCTAATAAAGCTGATCAGTATTCAAAATTAAATGATGATACTAGGGGTGTTTCAAATGCTGATTCACAACTTGCATTTATATAGAACCTTTAACATAATAAAATGTCTCAATGCTCTTCATGGGAGCATTATTTGCTGCAATTTGGCAGTGGAATGATGTCAGAACCGAGGGGTTATACCTAGCAGGAAAGACTGAGCAGGATGGGACTCTTTTCTCTAGAAAAGAGAAAGCTTAGAGACGACATGATAGGGCTTTATAAAATTATGAAAGAGTTTGATAGGGAAGACTTAGAGAAGACGTTTCCACTTGTCAGGTGACCAGGACAAGGGGTTTTTAATACAAGATAGGATTTATTCATGACTATTAGAAATTCAAGAGAAACTTCTTTACTAAGACAGTGATGAGAATGTGGAATTTTGAGTTGAATAGCATAGATGCATTTAAGGGGAAGCTAAATATGCACATGAGGGAGAAAGAATAGAACATGCTGACAGGATGAGATGAAGTAGGGTAGGAGGAGGCTCATGTGGAGCATAAACATCATCCTGGACCAGTTGGGCTGAATGGCCTCTTTCTGTGCAGTGAATTCTACGTACTTCTATGAGGTGGTACAATTGCTGTTTTTAGGAATCTAAAGGGACTAAACAGTTTAAACCATGATGATCTGTTTCACCTGGTCTAGAAAAGTAGAACCAGAGGGCATGACCTGTGCTTGAAGGGAGTAAATTCAAAACTAATCTGCGGAAACGATGGGCTGAAGTTTTCCACCAGGGATGAAGTCCCACCGAAAGCGAAACCAAACGAAACTGGAGCCAACCCACTCCAGCAGGTGGCAAGACCCTGGAGCGGCATTTTACTAGTGGGGGGCCAATTAAGAGGTCGCCACTAGGGTCACTGTCCAATTAAAGATGGTTCCCAGAGCTACCAGCACAATGAGAGGGCTGGGAGCTCGATCTTTAGAGGCGCTCACTGCTGATGCTGTGGGAAGGAGAGGGTGCTTCCAAGTTGAGGTAAAGCTCAAATAAGCTTTTAATTTAACCGTGCCAGGGCCAGGCAGACAGGTCCTGGCAATCAGGGGGGAAATTGTTCTTCCATCGGTGTTTCTTGGTTGTGGGGCGGCTGTTGCTGCTGGGGGAGCAACGATAAAGGAGGGTCCCTCCTCCCCACCTCTCTCCCCTCAGAATCCGCTGGGTGGCTGCCAGTCTGCCCATGGTAAAGTGCCAAAGGAGGCGGGAGGCGGCCTATAAATGGACTCTTAACCGCTGAGGTTCCCAGTTCCCGCTGCTGAAAAATGCTATGGTGGCAGGAATACGTCGGGCTCCCCTCCCGCCACCGTTTTAACAGCCCTCCCACTTCCCAGCCTGTCTCCATAGGCCTGGTAAAATTCAACCCAATATTTCAGGGAGTGAGTCATCAATCTATGGAACAGGGTTCCTTGGGAGATGGTAGAATTTGTTAGTATTGATTCATTCAACTTCAGATTAGAGAGATTTATTTTAGAAAAAAACATCTTGGAATCCAGGATATGAGTAATTTGAGACATGACGTGCGGTGAGTGTAGCATGACAAAGTGACTTTGGACCAATGGTTCTCTACCATTGCAAGTTTTCCTCACCTCATGACTGTTGTAGGCTCAGTGATAGAGATTAATTGCTATGGTTAGTCAACAACTCCATTAGCATTGTATTGACTGCAGGATGATAGAGAGCGAACTAGATGGACCTTGGTCTTTTTCTGTAGCAATTCCTATGTTCCTATGAAATCAAGCCCCAACTAACACTTGACACCTTCAGGGAAGGAGAAAGACATGACAAGAAAAATGCAAACAGCCCTAACAGTTTGTTCCAATACATGGTGATAGTTAGTGGGCACCATGCCTTATTAGTCCTTGGTTTCTATGGTATATGCTACTCTATCTCTGTTTACTTTTAGATTTGTTTTGTACCCTTCCATTTCAGTGTCTTGCTCTGCAGGGAGAGCATTGATAAGTCAATTGTCATCTTTCTCTTTACTCTCTGACTACCTTAACCACATAGTGGTGCTGCTGATGGCAAAACAACTTGGGCAGCATTGTTGTGAAGTACCTGTCCCAGCACCCCTGCTCATAGAAGCTGTGTAATTCGCCTGACAATGGTCATATGCTCCCTTTGAATGACAAGTATAAGGGGTGCCTCCTGAGATAGAGATACCTTTTTTTTTTCGGGCCAGTGAAATGTGTGCCCAGGCTGCCTGTAGTGAGGGAGATGGGTGCTCATTCCACTGGCAAAGAGAGAGGTAGGTGATTTTTGCTTCTAAGTCAGAAAGTTGTAGGTACAAGTCCCACCCAAAAGACTTGAGCGCAGAATCCAGGCTGACATTGATTAGCACTGAGGGAGTGCTGCACTGTCAGGGATGCCGCCTGTCAAATGAGATGTTAAACCGAGTCCCCATCTGCCCTCAGTTGGATGTAAAAGATCCCGCAACACTATTTCAAAGAAGAACCGAGGAGTTCTCCCTGGCAACCAATAGTCATCCCTCAACACTTCGGAAGTTGACTATGAAGTACTCTAGGGTGCCCTGAGGACATGAAAGGCACTATAGAAATGGCAGCTCTTTCTTAAGTTTTAGTCTTTCCCCATAACTAAGTTCTCTAAGGCCAGGGATCAAACCTGCGTTCTTCCTTACACTGGCTCCAGTGTTTCAATATCCCCCTCATAACCTTGTGACTGACACTGAATGCACTATTCAAGGAGCACTGTGCAGATCAGATGTCAAGCCCCTGACTTGCTTTAAGATTTGATTTCTAGTCAACATGCTTGGCAACACACACACACATACACACACACACACACACACACACCTTATTGCTGTTGGTTCAGTAAATGTAAGTTCTAACATGAATATCCGGCTTGTTTTATGGGTACTGAGCACCTTTTGTACCTTGTACAGGGTCAGGAGCACAATTCATTTGACATTCATATTGGTGAATCTCAGCCAAGCTGTCAAGAATCAATGAGGCATGCAGCAGTCACTGCTACGCCAGAGAATTTCTATTATGTAAGTTATTTGGAGGGAACGGGTGTTCACAGAGAGGATTATCGTAATATAGGAACAGGAGGCCATTCAGCCCCTCAATGGTGTTCCATCAAAAAATGCATCTTAAAGAAGCAACCTTTGCAGGCAAGGTGCTGCAAAGCTTTCCTAATTTATTTTCTTTCTATTTGCAGGTATCGAGGACAGAGCAGCATTATCCCCGTAAGTATTGATTTCTCATTAGTGAGATGCCGGCTCAGAGCACTGGGCACCAAGGCTTGAGTCAATGACTTGCGTACGGTGTGAGGTCCAAAGGTCAGCCATCTCTCGCTGAGCATAGGCCCCTGCACAATCATCATACTATCTGGAGTTTAGAAGGATAAGAGGTCATCTCATTAAAATGTAGTTAAAATTCTTAGAGGGCTTGATGGGATAGACGTTCAGATGCTGTGTTCCCTGGTTGACAAGTCTAGAACTAGGGGTCATAGTCTCAGGATAAGGGGTCAGCCATTTTGGACTGAGATGAGGAGAAATTTGGAATTCTCTACTCCAAATGGTTGAGGATGCTGAGTCAATTTTGGACACTAAGGGAATTAAGGGGTATGGGGATAGGGATGGAAAGAGAAATGGAGGCAGAAGATCAGCCACAATCTTGTTGAATGGGGGAGCAGGTTCGTGGGGCTGAATGGCTTACTCCTGCTCCTATGTCTTACATTCTTGTCAGAAAGGACCATTGACCTGGCTGTTCCTGAAGTTCAAAAAATCCCACCTGCACTCTGTCGCATTATATCTCCTGTGCGTGATTTTCTTTATTAACAATGCTAGCTCTTGTATTTAAGAGATGTGTGTGCACACATTAGGCAAAGACAGAATTGGGTATGGCTGTGATGCCTCCTCACAATCAAAATGACTGTCAACATTCAGAATTCAGGCTCATGTCTGTTCAATGACTCGGCCACTAGGCATCTCAGGGTATGATTGTTTGTAAACCAAAGAATTGCTTCTCAGCTCATCTGCTCCTAGCAACCTTCATTACTTTTACACAGGATTATTCTAATGTTCTTCTGGTCAGCGTCCCATCTTCCACCCTCCATAAACTTGAGCTCATCCAAAACTCTGCTGTCCATGTCCTAACTCACATAACTCCCATTCACCCATCCCCACCCATTGTGCTCACTGACCTATATTGGCTCCCGATCCACCAATGCCTCAATTTTAAAATTCTCATCATTTTAAATTTCTTCCATGTCCTCACCCCTCCCTATCTCTCTAACCTCCTCCAGCTCTATGACTCTCTGAGACCAATGTGCTCCTTCCATCTGGCCTCTTGCTCATCCCCAATTTTCATCGCTCCACTACAAAATGACTGAGCATCCACAGCCCTTTAGAGAATTCCAAATTTCTCCTCATCCCAGTCCCAGGTGGCTGACCCCTTAGCCTGAGACTATGACCCCCTAGCTCTAGACTCCTCAACCAGGAGAAACAGCATCTGAGAATCTATCCTGTCAAGCCCTCTAAGAATTTTATACATTCTAATAAGAACATCTCTTATTCTTCTAAACTCCAGATAGTATGATGATTGTGCAGGAGCCCACAGCATTCAGCTGCCTTGGTCCTAAGCTCTAGAATTTCCTCCCTAAACCGCTCCACCTATCTTTTTCTCCTTGCTTAAGATGTCCTTTGAAACCTACTTCAATGTCCAAGGTTTTGGTCACCATTCCTAATATCTCCTTGTGTGGCTCATTGTCAAACTGTATTTGATAACATTGCTGTGGGACCAATCTCCATAAGACCTTGGGATGTTTATTATGTTAAAGATGCTATATAAATGCAAGTTGTTGTTGGCTTACTTAACAACTATTGTGCATGAAAACCTATTACCTGATGCCCTCTCATTAGAAATGGTTTGTGTTGCTCTCTAAGCCTGGACTGAGCTGTGTTAGGGGATTCCACTATGGATGCAGTAACCTTTTCTCTCTGTACTTGCCACCCTGATCTTATGCAACTGAATCTGAGCTGAATCTAAACTAATTGAATATTATCAGCTGTTTACTCAGTTGAATGTAAACTGACCATGTAATTACATTATCCTTTTGGCTAACTGCACAGGAAAACACAAATCTGTAATTAAATCTGATAAAGGGGTTTCTGTTGGAGATGAGACAGATGTTGAAAACTGATGGGTTGATTTTTAATTTTGGGGCCACACAGGTTTAGGGGTGAAGATACATTCTTGGTCCTGACCTCACTCAAATGGAGCCAGTAAGTTGTGGGAGGGGGCGGTGGTGGAGGGCACATGGGTCTCACAGTAGAGCTAAAGGAATCTTGTGGAGATTCATTGGGACATTGGCATACTGTCCTTATACCGTCGGGACTCATGTGACCCTGAGTTAGCATAGTGTACCCAATGTCCATGAGACCCGTCCCACCCAGTGCCCATCAAACTCACTTCACCTAGCCAAAATCAAAATACTGCAGATGCTGGAAACCTGAAATGAAAACAGAAAATGCTGAAATGCCCAACAGGTCGAGCAGCAGCTGTGAAGTTAACGTTTCAGATCCGTGACCTTTCATCAGAACTGGGAAAAGTTAGAGATGTAATAAAAACAGAAATTGCTGGAAAAACTCGACAAGTCTGGCAGCATCTGTGGAGAGAGAAACAGAGTACTTTCTTTGGAACTAAAGAAAGGTAGAATGGGTTTTATGGTGTTGAAAAAGGAGGCAGGGTCAAGCGGAACATAAGGGAGGGGTTAGACGGCGGAGGGGGGGAGATAAAATACCTAAGATGTCATGGAACAAAATGCAAAGGGAGTGATAATAGTTGTAGTAAAGAAAGTTAGAAGTATATGGGTTTCGGGTGAAAGGTGGGAGGGTGGGAAGAACAAAAGGGAATGTTTGTGATAGGGTGGAGGACAGGAGACATTAAATGACAAAAAGTTTCATTGTTATGATCCCAGCTGATGTTACAACTAGACAAGCCTGATCCCAGTGTGGAACCCGGCTTGATAGATCACAACTTTTATTTGTTTGTTTAGCTATGTAGAGAGGGGCTACTGAACAGAGTCACCGGAGTCAGCTAATGAACTTTTAACAAAAGCATAAAACATTTATTAAACAAGAAAAGATGAACTATGTTACAATACTCCTTCACCCACAACTATACTTTGCAGTTATATACAGATTTGTAAGGGTAGCACAAGTTACAAAAACCATCTTATACTCTAATGTTCACAGTAAGTACAGGCCATGTAAAACAATTGGCAACCTGTGGTCAGGCACACCACACTCTGAAACCAAATGACAGATGCCACCCCAGACAGATGCTATGGATCTCCCCTCAACTCCCCCCAAAAGCTTATTACACCATGAGTCAACCAGTCTCACTGAACTCCATCTTTCACATGAGGGTTTCCAATCTTCGCTTTCCAAGAACTCACCTTGGAATCTTCTCCCAAACCAATGCTTTCTCTCAGATTCCTTCCGCAAAGGTTCACCTCCAGAGTTTCAAACTCTCCTTCTGATGTTCTTCTTCCCTGGGTCACCACATGCATTCAAGCTGTTTTCCATGCACTCTCACTCACCAACTCAGCCATCAACAGTACACCTCTGATTCATATGTCCATATGAAAGAGTTACAGACCTTCAGCCATTTCTGTGGACCTTCTGGCTTCTCACAAGCCTTTATATCGCTTTGACTCTGCTTCCTGCAGCTTGAACTTTAAACTTGAAACTTGGAGCCTTTCACTGCCCCTCACTCTTAACTTCACTTAACAGGATCTTTTCCAGGTTCCTCTCCTTTCTTTGACAAGAAGGTCTGCTTGGGACTTTCTCCTGTTCCATTCCCCTGCATTCTTGGGGACTTTCTTCTTTAGCTTGAGACTGCCAATCTGTCCTCTTTGTTCCAGTCTCCCTCTAGCAGCTACTTTCAATCAACTTTGGCTTGGACTGATTATCTTCCCCTTTTAGGCTGCTTCTGCTTGGCAGCTATCTTCAAAACCAACTGAACTCAAACAGCTTCCAAATCAAATTGCTGTTTCTAGTTTCTTCTGTGTGTGTCTGTGGGAGGGACCTGCTTCTCTGGACCCCTGTAGGCAACAGCCCAGTTTTTCTACTCTTGTGTTTGCTTGACTTCTCTTACAGTCGTAAACTCACGTTGGAAATGCAGGTACCTTTTAAAGTGAAACTAAAACTCAACTTGACCTTTTCTTAACACACGGATACAGAAATACAAATAAACTTAAACTTCAAAGCTAAAACTCATTCCTAACACCCACAAATACAAATATAACTTACTTAAACTATCTATATTTCCTAACATCACGATGCAGGGTTAAAGGGAGTGATGATGGGACAAGTAATGAAACAAAAGATGTTTCTAGAGGAGTAAATGGCAGGATCCTGAGTGGCTGCCATCCAAAAGCAAAGTGAAGAGAATAAGAGAGAAACGAGTGAAAAAAATAACAAACCAACAACGAAGCAAGAGACATAATGGGGGTAGAGTTTATGATCTAAAATGGTTGAACTCACTGTCGAGTCCAGAAGGTTGTAAAGTGCCCACACCAGAGTCCATCAGTCCCACTCAGTCCCCACTTCCCAATGAGCCTGTTTTTGGCTATTCCCTCACCTCTCTCCATCTGTTAATCCCATAAACACTTAAAGGGAACACTTTCAGATGGGGTGAAGTGGAATTTCTTCTCCCAGAGGGTCGTTAGGGTTTGTAATTCTCTTCCCTGGTGAGCAGGGGAGGTTGAATCATTGAATAGATTCAAGGCCGAGTTAGGCAGATTTTTGATCAACAAAGGGGTCAAGGGTTATGAGGGACAGGCAAAAAAGTGGAGTTAAGGCCACAATCAGATCAGCCATTATCTTATTGAATGGTGGAACAGGCTCGAGGGGCTGAATGGCCCACTCCTGCTCCTATTTCTCATGTTCTTATGACGCATTTCTGGTGTGGAGCCTCACCTGCTGGGAGCTAGTATTGAGGAACTGTTCATATGAGCAACCCACAATGCTTGTCCCTGGTATCCATCAATCTGGGTACAGCGCAATCCTCATTGTTACTACATCTCACTCATCTATTACTCAGTCAGGGAAGGTCTGAATTATGAGGGGTTTTAATGGAGTAATTAAGGAGAAACCATTTCAACTGGTAGGAGAATCAGTAAGCAGAGGACACGGACTTAAGGAAATTAGCAAAAGAGCCAGAGGATAGATGAGAACTTTTTTTTTTAACGCAGTGAGTTTTTATGATCTGGATGCATTGTCTGAGAGGGCAGTGGAACAGATTCGGTTGTAACTTTCAAAAGGGAACGGGATAGATACTTGTAAAGGAAAATTTTGCAGGGGAAAGAGCAGGGGAGTGGGGGCTAATTGGAGAGCTCTCCCTAAGAGCCAGCACAGGCACGATCGGCCAAATGCCTTCTATGCTATAAGGTTGGATGATCCAAGGACTGTCAAAAGAATAAAACTGATGTCTTCTTTTAATATTCTGATTTGTTTTTCAGGAAGTTTACTTTTAATCCAAAGGAAGGAATTGATAATCCCGCTTTGGTCATATGTGACGACCTCGGTAAATTAAGCTCAATGCATTTTATTGAGAACATTTTATGAGGTGCTGTAAATGGCAGATAAGAACTAAATATTAACTTTTCCCATCACCGTATCTGAATGGAGCACTTAGTGTCCCCCCCAAAGCAAAGGAACACTGTCCTGGGTGATGAGATAAGTTCTGTCACTAAGGCAGAGGCCACATTAATAGATTTGCAAACAAACAAAAAAAAAAATCTAAGGAGGCTCCTGGTCAAAGTTAATATTTCCATAGTGATCAGGGAATCAGAGCCATACTATGTGCTGTCCCTATTTATTACCATCAGGATTCACTGAAGAGGGATGGGAAGAAGCTGGTTCAGGGCATCGACACCAGCAGAGGCCAGTTGGGCTGAATGGCCTGTTTCTGTGCTGTTAGGGGAAGATGGGGGGGCGTAGTGGTAATGTCACTAGACTAGTAATCCAGAGGCCTAGGCTAATGCTCTGGGGAAGTGGTTTCAAATCTATTTGAATTCAATAAAATCTGGAATTGAAAGTTAGTCTCAGTCATGGTGACCATGAAACTGTGGTCGATTGTAAAAATCCATCTTGTTCACTACTGTCCTGTAGGGAAGGAAATCTGCCACTCTTACCCTATCTGGCCCACATGTGACTCCAGGCCCACAGCAATGTGATTGACTCTTAACTGCCCCCTCAAATGGCCTAGCAAGCCACTCTGTTCAAGGGAAATTGGGGATGAGCAACAAACGCTGGCCTCGGCAGCGATGCTCACATCCCATCAAAGAATTTAAAAAAATACTATTTAATGCAGTGTAACTGTGGAAGGATACCAGGAGCACCCAGTTTGCAGTTTTCATTGGAAATTTGAGGGAATCACAGAATGTAATCCTCAAAACACCAACTTGGATTCTAATGCATTTTATAAGAACATAAGAGCATAAGAAATAGGAACTGGAGTAGACTATTTGGCTCTTTGAGCCTGCTTCACCATTTAATAAGATCATGGCCGGAATTTTACGGCCCATCGCGGCAGTGACTGGGTCGTAGAATGCAGCGAGCCGTTGTAAACTCCATTGACTTCGGCGGCACCGTAAAATCCCGCTGGCGTAAAAATTCTGTCCCATGGCTAACCTTCTACTTCCATTCTCCTTCCTGCACTGTCTCCATATCCCTTAATTCTCTGTGTCCAAAAATCTACCGAACGCTGTCTTGAATATACTCAATGACTGAGTATCCAGAGTTCTCTGGGATAGAGCATTCCAAATCTTTAAGTGAAGAATTTTCTCCTAATCTCAGCCCCAATGGTCGACCCCTTATTCTGAGATTGTGACCCTTGTTTCTAGACTCTCCAGTCAGCATCTACCTTGTCAAGCCCCTTAAGAATTTTGATGTAATTCAATTAGATCAACTTCATATTTCCAGCATCCTTAGTTTTTGTTATCATCATTTACCTACTCTGAATCAAAGTGCAAATCTGAAGTAGGCGCATCAATGATGTATGTTAATTTCTTCAGAACTGCCAATCTCCCTCAAGCCCAGAATCTGTGTCTTGACTAAGAAGGATAATGAGGTGTTTGGCTTCCACTTGCGAGCAGAGAAGGGAAGGCCAGGACATATCATCAGACATGTGGAGCCAGGGAGTTGTGCTCAGTATGCTGGGCTCTCTGACGCTGACAGGGTATTGGAGGTAAATGGAGAGTACGTGGATAACATTGAACATTTCAAGGTGAGACTTGGTTTATTATTTTGGTCATTTTGTTGCCCCTGATCTGCTAAAGATTGGAGTACAAGCCCTACTACAGAGAGTTGAGCACACGATCTTAGCTACTATATCAATAGAAAACTGAGGGAGTGCTGCACTGGTCGGAGGTGCCATCTCTTAGATGAGACATTAAACCGAGGTTCCATCTGCCCTCTCGTGTAGATGTAAAAGATACCGCAGTACTATCTGAAGAGCAGGAGCGTTCTCCCCAGTATCCTGACTATCCCTCAACTAACTCCTAAAACAGATTACCTGATCATTTATTTTATTTCTGTTTCTGGGAGCTTGCTGTGAGCAATTTGTCTGCCACTTTTCCTACATTCCATCTGTAGCTACAATTTAAAAGTACTTCATTGGCTGTAAAGCACTTTGGACAGTCCTGATATTGCAAAAGCCAAAGTATAAATAACATTTATTTCGTTTGACTGCTAGCTGATCAACACAGAGATGGCAAATACCTCATTTCCCTGGAAGGGTTTTAATGATAACTGAATCTGCCTTGTCGTGTTACCTGTTCCTGAGAGCTTGGGTTTGAACCATTCTTAAGCCATGGTGTGAATAAAATTGGTGTTTAGGCACAATCCACAACATCGTGTTCTTGCCCACCTGCCTGACGCTATTTTAATGACTAGGTGTTTAGCAGGTTACCATCTGTTCTGTTGAAGCCACATTAATATTTAGATATTGGCATCCAGTCATGTCATTCATCAATCAAACCCATGGAGATTCAATGTAGGTCATTGTGTTAATTTTTTGAAAATTGCATTCTGTTCTGGACAGGTTCTTAAGGAGCTTAAGGGGCCGTTAATTGGCAGTGAGTGGGTTTCCCATTGCCCCCCTCCTGCTAGCCCTTTGAAAATTTAAAATGGTCCTGGAGGTGTCAGGATCCTGAGATAACCTCTGGGACCATAATTTTCAAAGCCTGCTGCACTGGGTCCCAAACCCATGGCCCTTTGAAATTCCTAGCCAAAAATTCTGTCGATCTCAGCCTTAAGTATATTCAACAATGGAGCATGCACAATAGGTGCTAATCACTGTAGCACAAAGCTGATTTAGCAATTGCAACTTAGATGCAAGTCATCAGTTCTTTATAAATGTAGACAGTCTTTGCTACTGCAGTGGAAGATGAGTTTGGAGAATGCCTTCGTGACAGTTTCCTGGAGCAATATGTTGTGGAACTAACGAGGGATAAAGTTATTTTAGATCTAGTATTGTGCGCTGAGGCAAGGTTAATTTCCTAGTGGAAAAAGTGATCATAATTCAATAGATTTCCACCTTGCAGTATGTAGTTTTCAAACTCAGTCACAAATAAGAATCATAAACTTTAGCAAAGTCAAATACAAAGGTACAAGGGGAGAGCTGGCTATGGCTGATTCAGAACCCCAGAGGGTTGTGGATGAATACATTTAAGGTTGAGATAGATTGATTTTTGGTCTCTCAGGGAATCAAAGGATATGGGGAGCGGGTGGGAAAATGGAGTTGAAGCCAAAGATTGGCTATGATCATATTGAATGGAGGAGCAGGCTCGATGGGCTGTATGGTCCCCTCCTGCTCCTATTTCTTATGTTCTTAACCCCTTTGGGTTAGAGAATTCCAATGATTCACAACCCTCTGAATGAAGAAATTTCTCCAGACTATAAAAAGAACAAAAAAAGCAGGAAAAACTGAAAGAACATCTGATGAAAGATCTTCGACCTGAAACAGTGTTAATTTTTTTTTATTCATTCTCGAGATGTGGGCTTTGCTGACTGGGCCAGCATTTATTGCCCATCCCTAATTGTCCTTGAGAAGATGGTGGTGAGCTGTCTTCTGCAGCGGTTCAATAAGGCAGCTCACCACCACCTTCTCAAGGGCAACTAGGGATGGGCAATAAATGCTGGCCCAGTCAGTGAAAGCCACACCCCGTGAATTAATTTTTAAAACATTAACACAGTTTCTCTCCACAAATGCTGCCTGACCTGCTGAGTTATTCCAGCTTTTTTTGTTCTTATTTCAGATTTCCAGCATAAGCAGTATTTTGCTTTTAAATTTCTTCTCAGCTTAGTTTTAAGTAATTGCCCCCTTATCCTGAGACTGTGCCCCATGTTCTAGATTCCCTAGCCAGGGGAAACAATCTCTCAGTGTCTACCTTGTCAAGCCCCATCAGAAATTTTTATGTTTCAATGAGATATCCTCTCCTTCTAAACTCCATAGGATATAGGCCCAATTTACTCAGCCTATCATAGGACAACCCCTCTCCTCCCAGGCACCAATCTCGTGAACCTTTGCTGCACTGCCTCTAATGCAAGTACATCCTTCCTTATATGTGGAGACCAAAATGGCACACAATAGCTAGGTGGGGAAGCTGGGAAGGCAGGGCATATGGAGGTCCTTTTGATATTAATGGCAGGACTGTAGCATAAAGGGTTAACAGGTGGGATATGCTAATGTATGATGTAGATGATGATGTATAACCACTGATGTCAGTACATCTTGTGTTAGACTCTCTTGAGAGAGAGAGTTTGAAATCATGCCTAGGAGCAATGTGTCCACTCTGCAACCTGCTTAGATGTAGTACTAACTGTTATGACATGGCAGATGATGTGTGCCAGGCAGACCAAATCCACAAGGGAAACTTGGTCGTGCTATCACAACAGTCTTGTAATTTGTATTTATTACGAGAAGATGTGTGCAGTGAATTCAGAAACAATAAGTCCACCAAGACCTTTAGAGATGTAAAAAAATAAATTAAAATATTTATTAACAAAGTAAAATATTTCAAGCACATACATAAGCCTTCTATAATAACTCCTAAAATTCCTAATTAACCTGACTCCCAGTTACACCTCCTTTAAGGCAACAGTCCAAAATAGATTTTATATTTAAAACAGAACCAGTAAATTAACACAATAACCACTTGACATTGGAATTCCAAATGGCTTTTCCCCAACTTCAGTTTCGTTATATAACAGACTTATGCACACATGACTGGAGGCTTCATTAAGGCTGTTTCACACACTCCTGTTAGACCTTACATGGCCTTCTGCTACATAGCATAGTGAGGCAAAAGACGGGAAATTACAGGCCGATTAGCCTGACCTCGGTCGTTGGTAAGATTTTAGAGTCCATTATTAAGGATGAAATTTCAGAATACTTGAAAGTGCATGGTAAAATCGGGCAAAGTCAGCATGGTTTCATCAAGGGGAGGTCATGCCTGACAAATCTGTTACAATTCTTTGAGGAGGTAACAAGTAGGTTAGACAAAGGAGAGCCAATGGATGTTATCTACTTGGACTTCCAGAAGGCCTTTGACAAGGTGCCGCACAGGAGGCTGCTCAGTAAGATAAGAGCCCATGGCGTTAGAGGCAAGGTATTAGCATGGATAGAAGATTGGCTGTCTGGCAGGAGGCAGAGAGTGGGGATAAGGGGGTCCTTCTCAGGATGGCAGCCGGTGACTACTGGAGTTCCGCAGGGGTCAGTGTTGGGACCACAACTTTTCACTTTATACATTAATGATCTAGATGAAGGAACTGAGGGCATCCTGGCTAAGTCTGCAGATGATACAAAGATATGTGGAGGGACAGGTAGTATTGAGGAGGCGGGGAGGCTGCAGAAGGATTTGGACAGGTTAGGAGAATGGGCAAAGAAGTGGCAGATGGAATACAACGTGGGGAAGTGTGAGGTCATGCACTTTGGTAGGAAGAATAGAGGCATGGACTATTTTCTAGATGGGGAGAGAATTCAGAAGTCTGGAGTGCAAAGGGACTTGGGAGTCCTAGTGCAGGATTCTCTTAAGGTTAACTTGTAGGTTGAGTCGGTAGTTAGGAAGGCAAATGCAATGTTGGCATTTATTTCGAGAGGACTAGAATATAAAAGCAGGGATGTGCTGCTGAGGTTTTATAAGGCTCTGGTCAGACCACATTTAGAATATTGTGAGCAATTTTGGGCCCTGTATCTCAGGAAGGATGTGCTGGCCCTGGAGAGGGTCCAGAGGAAGTTCATGAGAACGATCCCAGGAATGAAAGGCTTAACATATGAGGAATGTTTGAGGACTCTGGGTCTATACTCGATGGAGTTTAGAAGGATGAGGGGGGATCTGATTGAAACTTACAGAATACTGAAAGGCCTGGATAGAGTGGATGTGGGGAAGATGTTTCCATTAGTAGGAGAGACTAGGACCCGAGGGCACAGCCTCAGAGTAAACGGAAGACCTTTTAGAACAGAGATGAGGAGAAACTTCTTTAGCCAGAGAGTGGTGAATCTATGGAATTCATTGCCACGGAAGGCTGTGGAGGCCAGGTCATTGAGTGTATTTAAGACCGAGATAGATAGGTTCCTGATTGGTAAGGGGATCAAAGGTTACGGGGAGAAGGCGGGAGAATGGGGTTGAGAAACTTATCAGCCATGATTGAATGGCGAAGCAGACTCGATGGGCCGAATGGCCTAATTTCTGCTCCTATGTCTTATGGTCTTATAGCTTTGCATTCTCCTTTATATGTATGTTTCTCTCTTTTTAATATGTAAATTCTATTGTCCATATGTCTTTGAAACTGTATCTTCCTCATAATATAAAAACTTTCATGTTGCCAATATTGTCAAAAACCGTTGAGAAAAATAAACACACTCCTTAGCCTTGCTTATATGGCTATTTGTAAACAGACTAAGATCCCTTTGAAATCTAAATATTCCCTTCATTTATCTAAAAATACAAATTCCTTTCACAACTTACATACTAAGGCAGCATCCATGTTTATTCATTAACATGACAAGCACCTAGCTTCTTTTCACGATTTTAAGCTTGCAGTCTACTTGGCTCCAAACATAATGAAATCATATAGACAGACCCAACTATACTTACCCCAAAAAAACCTACTTCACAATAAACCAGAAGAATATTATGAAAATTATTATATTTTTGTCACACTAATAAAGAAGTGTTAAGTAGATACCAGAGTATATCTACAGTCTGTCTACGAACCAAGTCCCACACCTAGAGTCCAAGATAGAAGAGCACATCTCAGAACATGATGGCAATGGTGGAGACATCAATCTAAAAAAAGTGTTATCGAAGGAACCACAGAGTGAAGGAACCTTTGAAAGCAGTTTGCAAAAACAAAAAATTGGCGGAAGAAAAAGGCGCATTGGAGAGAGGTAATGATGACCATACTTGCCGAGCAGTCCCTGCCCTTGCCCCCATTTGATTGCCTCAAGGACCAGCAGAGAGGTCAGCAGTGGGAGTTATGGAAATACCATTTTCTCCGGTACCAAGCAGTATCGTGCCTTCACGAAAAGGAGCAAAAGCTTCAAGTTAGTTCCTTTATGTGGTAGATCCAGTAGCAGATGACGTTCTCCTCAGGAAGGATGTGCAGTAGTCCACCATGGACTTTGAATCTATTCTTAAAGCCTTTGACACTTATTTTAGGCCGAAGCAAAACTTAGTAATAAACGAGCACATTTTAACCAGCGGTCGCAATGACCTGGAGAATCGATTGAATTATTCCTAACTGACTTATATTGCCTAGCTAGTTCTTGCGGATACAGGGTACTGAATCCGCGATCACATATTTGTGGGTGTCTGGTATGAAAAGCTCTGACTTTCTACAGACCAAAGATGATCTTACATCGGATCAAGCAGCCCAGTGAGATAGGCCGTGTCTAGAGCATTTAACCAGGCTATAATTCGGCGTGACTCTGAGGCTTTTACATGACTCCTTTGATTGAGTAGGCCCGCGGACAGCAGCCCCACCCACAAGAAAGCCAGCCAAACCAGGTGAAAGCTCAGGAAACTCCACACCGGTAGCCATTTGGAGATGCTTGCATTGTGGTGTGAAACACAGCATAGACACCAGGACTGTCCAGCAGAAGGTGCGGAATGCATCCAGTGCGGCAAAACTGGACATTTCAAGTGTTTCGACAAATCCTGCAATTTTAATTGAAGTCGACAACAAGAAAGTATTTACGAAACACATTCCTTCCAAGAAATGAGAAGTCAAGAAAAAATGAAATTACAGAGTTCCTAGTCTAATCCAGAATTAATCCAGACTATTGGTCAGTTACAGTCCAAGTTCAAGGCTTTGATGCTTCTTTTAAAGTTGATACTGGAACTGCTGTTAACATATTAGCAGATGACCTCGACTGGCATCAGCTAATGATCTTTCATTCATAAAACATCAAGTTACAAGGTCCAGGCGACATAGACCTTCCAATTAAAGGCAGGATTATTGTTCCTCTTCATTACCAGGGGCGACAGATTGTTGATTCTCTCTATGTTCTTCACAATCAATGTACATCCCTATTGAGTGGCAATGTTGGCATACTTCTAGAAATCCTAGACAAACCAGGTGATGCCCACCATTTTAACAGCTCACTGTCTTCCATGCAACAATCTTCAACCTTTTATTTAGAAGCAGTGGAAATTCAGCCTTCAGAAACTGAGGAAGTTTATACGATCAACAGTAAGTTCCTTTCTTTCACAGGGCCACCATCCACTAGGTCCAGGGCAGACATGGAAATTATGAATCTCTTGTTCTTCACCAGAGGTGGCAGATACAGATGGCACTGCAGCAGAAGGTGACCATCCCCATGAAGACCTGCTGGACTTGAATTGGCTCTTCCTAAAAAGTGATGAGGTAGAATCCCTTGCAGCACTGACTGATCTTCTGGAGGTTGAGATCCTAGAGGATGATTCGTCCTTCCCGTTGATGGATGCACCTTATAAGTCTCTGTTGACTTTTTATCCCCAGTTGTCCTTGAAGAGTCTTCCACACAGAATGCCTTGCCTGAGTCCAGGTCAGAATTCACAGAGGATCATACTGTTAAAGAGCTGGTACCTTCCAGGATTGAAAGTCAATTGCTACCCATTCTTCAGTCCCAATTGAAAGTCAACTTCCCTCCAGAGTTGGAGGTCAGCACAGAAGCTGCGCCAGAATCTTTAGTACTTCTGAAGCTGGAGAATTCTGTACAGCAATCTTGTCCCTGAGCTGATTGCCTACAGGATATTTGTCTCATTACAGAAGATGAGGCTGTCTTGTCTCCATATGCTCAGTAATTCTTCCCATTGACCATAGTGGAGCAACCTCATACAGAAAGAAGTGTGGCTATCTTACCACTGCCTACAGAAAATAAACGGTCCTTCCGAAATAACATTGGGAAATCAACTCGTCTTCTTTCCTGACAGTCTTGCAGGAATTTGGTAGTTTTTTTTCTTTCATCGTCTAAGTTCATTGAAATCTGAGATCTTCAACGCCTTTTCTGTCATCGATACAGCAGTGGATAACACAGCTGTCACAGTCTTCCCTGGAGTTGAAGATCATTCGTTTTCTGAAGCTCTTTCCTTGAGTGCTTCGAGGGAGCAATAAGTTCCTCAGAGTGTCTGGAGTTATTCTCTTCCAATCTCAGAAGGTCCAAAGGTCTATTCTCTTCAGTCTTCTCTCTTGAATCAGTCTTTCATTGAAAACTCTCTGTTGTCCTTGCAATTCAGTCATCCTGCAACCTACACAGCTTCCTAGCAATGCTGCTAAAGTGCTGTCCTATTCTGCAGATGATGATGTCCTACCAGATGAAGAAGAAAACCCTCATGTCTCCAAGACATCTTTCCTAAGGGCCGAGAATACTGTGGGAGATTGAATTCCTCAGGGCTGTGACATGGGGAGGGAAAGAGTAGGAGTTGGATAAAATCTGTAGTTGTAAAAAAGGAGTTACAGAAATGCAACGTAAATAACTAAAGAGATAGTTTCATGTTGTTGTTGAGGGTAGGATTATAAACTTAGGGGGAGGTGCAATATAAAGGGTTAGCAGATGGGATGTGCTAATGTATGATGTAGAAGATGATGTACCACTGACACCAGTCAATCGTGATTTAGACTCTCAACAGAGACAGGTTGGAACCATGCCTAGGAGCAACGTGCCTATTCTGTAACCTGTTTAGATGTAGTACTAATAAACAAGTGTTAAGCAGATACCAGAGTATGACTATAGTCTGTCTACTAACCAAGTCCCACGCCTAGAGTCCAAGATAGAACAACACATCTCAGAACAAGGAACTCATTTAACTAATTTTGTGCAGGCTTCTCTCCAACAGGCAACCATCTTCAGGTCATGGACAGCTAGTGGGAGCAGATATTATAGGCAGGGAGCTACAGACGGAGACGTGTGGTAGCAGCTTCCAGCTAACAGCATGGAGCAGGGGATAATGTGCAGGGGGTGGAGTGAATAAGGTGATAGACAGCATGAGGCAGGGACAAATGGACAGTGTGAGGAGATGGTAGCACAGGGGGACAGACAGCACAGGATGGGGACAGCATGGGGAGGGGATTGACAGCATGAGGTAGAGACAATGCAAGGAGACAGAAAGTGCAGAGTATGGATAGCGCGAGGAGGGAACAGCACAGGGAGACAGACAGCATGGGACTGCCCCTGTAGTTGTTTGTGCAGCGAGTTCCAAACATAATCCAACCGCCAACCTACAACAACTTGAAGCCAACCATGCATTGCATCATTGCACTCAATAGTTTTCAATGGGGTGAGTTTGAGTCCATTACATGCTCATTTGATGGATTTTTGGATACTTAGGGAATCAAGGATATGGGGGGGCTAGTGCAGGAAAGTGAAGTTGCAGTAGAAGGTCAGCCATGATCTTATTGAATGGTGGAGCAGGCTTGAGGGCCAAGTTGCCTCCTACTCCTCCTCCTCCTTTGCCTTATGGTCTCAGGTTCTGAAGGAAAAGTCTTTGAGCCAAGCAGATGGTGTAAGCATGGTATTCATAATGCATTTCTTATCCTCCCCACGGAAGGTTGTGGAGAAAATAAGGCTGAGTGGGAGCAAGATCACCTTTCTGGTTATCGATGGGGCTGCCTATGAAGATGCAAAAATGAAGAATTTAAATATTGCAGAGCTCATACAGTCTGATATCCAGACCCTGTGTGGTAAACCACGACTGTGTTATGTGGAAAAAGGCCCAAACGGATTTGGCTTTGAGTTTTCTTCTAAAGGTAATTTTCTCCCAAGTTTTTCTCTTTGCATCTGACTGACTTTTTCCTTTCTCTTGACGAGGGACTTACACAATGCTGGATTCATTAGCTAACTCAGCAGTGATCAGCGGGTTTACTTACCCAACCCTTACGTGGGCCCTCGGTGGGATTCCACGGAAATATTGGCAGGGTACCAGGGCCAGAATCCTGACTTTGTGCTCTGCTGGCTGGTGTTTTGGGCATTTCCCTAAGACTGGAGGCTGACAGTTAGTGATAATAACTGGCACTAGAAGGAAAAGGGGGGCTATTTTAATTTAAGGCAAGGGTGTAAGTTGGGCAACATGGAACTGGATGTTCATCAACTGTACTGCCCAGGTTTCATTCATTGACTTCAATGGAAAGAACATTTGAAAAAATAAATAAGGTAGTAATTTATAGCGTTTAAATAATGAAAAAGGTAAAAGGAGTGGGCTGATTAGGGACCATTAAGGGGATTTACACATGGAGACAGAGGTCATGGCTGAGGTACTAAATGAGTACTTTGCATCAATCTTTAACCAAGGAGGAAGATGCTGCCAAAGTCATAGTGAAAGATGAGGCAGTTGAGACAATGGATGAGCTAAAGAGGTATTAGAAAGATTTACCTATTGGGACTTAGCTGAGTAACGCTTAGAGATATAACAGGGACGGGATGGGCTGAATGGCCTCCTTTTCTGCTGTAACCATTTTATGATTCTATGGGCATCCAATTTAATATTGTCCACTTCATGCCATTGCCCAATGTTAAAATAAACTACTTCGAGATTATGAACTTGTATTCACTTTCGGATGAATTAAGGTGCCAAGGCTCCGTTTACATTGAGCATCCAATCTGAGGGGCCTGCGGAAAAAAGCGGAGTGCAGTCAAATGACAAACTCATTGAAATTAATGGAGTCAATGTGGAGGATTGTACCTATCTACAAGTCAAAAAAGAGGTAAGGAGCCTTGACAGACCCCTCGCATTCATTTGTCTCATGAGTCGCCAATAATTGTTTGATGCGCCAAACATACTGCAGCCATTATGGGAAATGGAGGGCCTCTTCAAAAAACCACTATGGGATTCAAATTTCTAGTCATCACTTCGATGATGGCACTCTCACCTCTTAGTCAGAGGGTCATGGGCTTAAGACCCACTTTCAAGACTTGAGCATCTAATCTAAACTGACACTGCAGTGCAGTACTGAGGGAGTACTCTCTTTCAGAGGTGCAGTCATCTGAATGAAACTTTAAACCGAGGCTCTGTCTGCCCTCTCAGGTGGATGCCAAAGATCTCACGGGATTATCCAAAGAAAAGCAGGGGAATTAAATTGAGGCGTAAGGCATTAGTTAAACCCCATAGTGAGAACTGTGCACTGTTATTGATCACCATTGGGGAAACTTTCTACTTCTGTGATTGTCTTGTGTATCTGAGTACAAATTTGGAAATTGTAAACCCCTCCCCTCCCTCCCAATTCATAATTCTCACCAATCAAAATTAATGGTTCAGCATTAATGGCTCCAGTTGCACGATGTCCTGGATAGTCTCCCCACCTATTGTTTCTGAGGCTATGGAGGCAAGGAATGATGGTGATTCCAGATATCAGGAACCTAAGTTGTGAGAAAGGTGGAGGAAATCAAGCTTGTTCTTTGGATAAAGGGAGATTTCAAACAACCTAATTGAATTTTTCAAGGATATAAAGTGGTGTCACATTGTCAGCAATCACTGTTTACTAACTGGTTCACTCATGTCCTTTAGTGGAGGTCCTGTGACCCAGTGGGTAGCGTCCCTGCCTCTGGGCCAGAAGCTCCAGGTTCAAGTCCCACTCCAGGACTTCATGACCATGGAAGGTGCATTCATAACGTGGCCAAATAGGTTGAATATCAGCCTGTAAATCCTTCCAATATGCTTGATGGCAGGCAGTAAGTGTGGGAAGAGTTTCCTGGTCAGTCATCCTACAGAAGGCAACGGCAAACCACTGCAGTACTTTGCCAAGCATAACCATGGACCAATCCAATAGAAGTCCATGGTTACCAGCACACTCTTAGAGCATGATATGAGGAGAAGGAATGCTCTTTAGGGAAGGAAGTCTGCTGTTCTTACCCAGTTTGGCCTACATATGGCTCTAAGCCCATGGCAATGTAATTAGCTCTTAACTGACCTCTTGGTTGTATTCAAGAAGTTGGCCCACCATCACCTTCTCAAGGGCAATTTAGGGATAGGTAGTAAATGCAACAGCTACATCCATGAATGAATGAAAAAAAAATGTGGATGTGTGAGTCTAAAAAGTTAGGTCATAGAAGTGAAGTCAGACACTGCTTTTGCATCCACTTTTGTACTTCTGTGGCATAGGTTACCAGAGAAAGCACTGAATGGACAATATAAACAGGTTCAAGGAACACTTAGTCACATCTCTTGAGAGAGAAGGAGTTGAGGGATATGAAGTGGATAAATGGGATTGAAATCAATCAAAAATGGTTGAGTTTGTTGGGTTTTGTGGCTTTTTACTCCTCCTAAGAAATATTGTTAAGGCCAGCCACATCGAAACTGAAGTAGTTTTGTAACTAAATGGAATAAACCTGCTCATAAGTACTAATTAGTAAATTATTACGGATACAGTATTTGATGTCATGAAGGTCACTGATTTTACTTTCTTGTTTTAACCTTGAAAAAGCAACCAGTCTCTATAAAGCAGCTAACTGAGTTAAGTGCTAGATTTACTTAAAGAAACTATGCAGGCTCCCAAAAGCAAGTGAGAAAATTGGTAAACAAACACATTAAAATGAACACATAGAAGCCATGATAAAGAAAGTACTGGAAGATACTTAACTTGGATTGTACCGACTAATATAGGCAATGCTCATGTTTGCTGATAGATTAAAGAAACTGGAGACTCAGTAACTTTACTGGTGACTGATCAGAAGACAGATGCTTACTATAGAGACAAAGGAATCAGGATCGTTCCAGCCATGGCCTGCTTCAAGCATTTGCCCTTCAAGCCAAGAAAACTTTACTTGGTGAAAGGCAGTTGTGGCTACGGATTCCTGTTGAAAACCGAGAAAACAACTTCAGGGACATATGGTAAGGTGCTGATTCCAGACAGGAAACTATTAATGAAGCAACAAGTTTCACAGGGTTTAGCAGTAATCAGATTAAGTTGAATTTCACCAACTTCTCTCTCTGCTTCATACTCTCCCTTCTTTTGGTTTTACCCATATTCCCAATCATTCATCCGCCAATCCTCGTGTGAGGAGTTATCTTACTCCCCGGCAGTACTGTTCCATAAGCAAATGCTAAAGGGGGCACTCCAGCATCAATCCAGAATCAGAGCACAAGTTTAAAATTAGAGCTGGACTATTCAGGAATGAAATCAGGAAATACTTCTTTTAGACAAGGGGTAGTGGAGATCTGGAACTGGGGGGGTTCAATTGAAATTGATAGATTATTGCTGGGTAAGAGCAAATCTCCTTCTGTACTTTGACGTCAAACACTCTCAGGGTGGGTACTGCACAGGTTAAATATAGAGTAAAACTGTCTCAATATAGTTCTGTTGAAGAGTCATACGGACTCGAAACGTTAACTGTGTTCCTCTCCGCAGATGCTGCCAGACCTGCTGAGTTTTTCCAGGTATTTTTATTTTTGTCTCAACATTACCTCATGAACAACCCCCTAATAATAGTGTTCAGGTTAAAAAAAATTTAAAAAATATAGTTGAACAGATACTTGGTTTTTCAAATTATTTGCATGCATTGTATAGTAAATTGATAATTACAAACATTGTGGCTTTTTTAACTGACACTGATAGATTGGAGTCACGTTGTTCGAAATTCCTGTCACTTTCCATTCAATGCTCTATAGAAACAGAGCGAGAAGTACTGGTCTGATCCTAAACTTAGAACAGTATCCCCAACAGCAGAGATGTGAACCTTCCATTTTTACAGTGGCCATTCTGCATGGTCTCTCCAATTAATGTTCGCAGTTTAGCAGCTGCCATATAAAATGGAAGCAATCCCTGGCAAATGGCTCGCAACTCTCTCCATCACTGGGGGTTTTCCTCACCTCATATCCGGGTCTGTTATAGACTCATTAATAGAGATTGATCGCTATGATTAGTCAACAATTATATTATCATTGTATCATTCAGGGGGAAATGATGGCATAGTAGTAATGCCACTAGACTAGTAACCCAGGGGCCCAGGCCTTTGCCCTCGAGATAAGAGTTCAAATCTCAGCACTGCAGCTGGTGGAATTTGAATTCAATTAATAAAAAAATCTGGAATTGAAAGCCAATCTCAGTAATGGTGAACAAGCAACTATCATTGATTATCATAAAAATCAACCTGGTTCACTAATGTCCTTTATTGAAGGAAATCTGCCATCTTTACCTGGTTTGTCCTACATGTGAGTCCAGATCCACAGCAATGTGGTTGACTCTTAACTGCATTCTGAAATGGCCTAGCAAGCCATTCAGTACTAGGGAAATTAGGGTTGGGCAACAAATGCTGGCCTTGTCAGTGACATCCACATCCCATGAAAGAGTACATTTTTTAAAATGCCACCACCAGGAAGGTAGAAGGTGAACCATATGGACCTTGGTCTTTTTGCATCTAGCAATTCCTATGTTCCTACTTGTGAGTAATTTTTGTGAGTAAAATGATTGGAAATTGGTCAAAGCCATTGTTGCAGACCCTTAACCATCACTTAGTCATGGTAACCACACCTATTTTCCAGGTCAGTATTTGCGGGAAGTGGATGCTGGAAGTCCGGCAGAGAAATGTGGGATGAAGGAAGGAGACCATTTGCTGGCTGTAAACAGAGACAACATTGAGGGACTGCAGCATGATATTGTGGTGAGGAAGATCAGGGAGAGTGGGAATCAAACCACCTTCACCGTCATCAGCTCTGAAGGAGAAAAATATTTCACATCTGTGAGCATTTCTCTTCTTTAGTTTGTTTTCAAGCCTTTCATCACTCAGTTTTTATCTACTGACAGAGAGAGGTGTCACTTCTTATGCTCTTCTGTATATAAAAGGAACACTTTAAAGCAAAGATGAGAGAACTAGGTCTTCTATCTTGATAATACATGGTCTATGGCTATACTGCAGATAGAGAGATACCAGCCTGGCAAGACTGTTGTTGGGAAATGTTGAAGAAGCTTCACTCATCTAAGCAACACTGTACCTGCCCTGGGAGAGTTCGATGGGGACGGTGCAGAGGGAGCTTTACTACACCCCATGATGTAATTGGGAGAGTGCATTTTAAGCCAAAACAACCCACCCCATTAAAATTTTAAATTTTGAAAGAATAAAATGACTATGAAAGAATGGCAGCGTTGGATTGCAAATCTGACTAAAATGTTTTCCCCCTTTAGTCCAGACAAATTAAGAAAAGTGTCCAGTTAGCACTGCACAAAGAGGAAGCCTCATGGATTTGGAGGACATGAATGGTCACCTGGTGAGGGCTGAACTCAGCCCTGTCAGCAAAGTGAAACGTCAAGTGAAAGCCAAGATGCTTCACATTGAGAAACAGAGAAAATGAAGAGGAGAAAGTAGCTGAATAAGTATAAGAACAAGAGGAGGCCATTCAGCCCCTCAATCTTGTTCCACCATTCAATGAGATGATGGCTGAACTGCACACAGGCAAAAAAGTTCTTTCCCAGCTGGAAAATGTTAAATATTTTTGGATCACAGGCAGAAAAAGAAGGTACAAGATTTCCAGGCAGGAAGAGACCAGCTGATCCTTCAGGCCTACTCCATACCATGGTAGCTAGAGTATTGTGATTAAACACTAACTACGTTCCCCAACCCCTTCTCCTTCCTCTCCCCAACCCCCCTCTCTCCCCCTTCTCCCCTCCTCTCTCCCCCACCCCTCTCTTTCACTCTCCCACCCCTTTAGGATGTACTCAGTTACTTTACCAATAGCTACACCGAACATGCTGCCCATTTGACAAACAAAATCTTTTTAAAACATGTAGAAATCAGAATTCTAATGAAATGAATGTGAGTACTGGGCAACTGGAGAGCACCAAATGAGCTGACAGACCTTTTAATTTGTTCAACGCAGTTGGGTTTGTCCCCTTTAATTTGTATGGAAGATGATGATGTTGAAGAACAAATGGAATTGAAAGAGACAGCTGAGAGATGTCTGTCACCTCAGCAAGCTCGCCCTCCTCTGTGCTGCCCTACAGCCCAACAAGCAACTGGACCCAAACCCAGGCTTTGCCATTTGGTAAAGGGCTCCTCAGGGTACGGATTTCAAATTTACAGCATCACGGATGAGCCAGGAATCTATATCCAAGAGGTTAGTTCTCTTTTTGCAAATGAAAGAGGACTGAAGTTTAAACTTAAATGCAAAATACCGCGGATGCCGGAAATCTGAAGTAAAAATGGAAAATATTGGAAAAACTTAGCAGGTCTGGCAGCATCTGTGGAGAGAGAAACAGAGTTAACATTTCAAGTCCGTATGACTCTTCTTCAAAGCCAGAGTTATGTTGGAGTTTTTAACAACCCTTTACCGTTGTTGAATCAAAATCTTGATACTTCCTAACAAGCAAGGGAACATCTTTACCACATGGACTACAGTGGTTCAAGAGGGCAGCTCACCACCACCTTCACAAAGGACAATTAGGGATAGGCAATAAATGCCAGCCTTGCATTTACATTGACATTTACACCCCAAGGATAGCTTAAAATTTTTTTAATGTTATCTTAGTCATTTCTGTTGACAAGTGTTTTTGTGAACATGGCACTCAACAACTCTTTTCACCAGTAAAGTTAAAACTCCAACATTACTCTAGCTTTGAAGGACAGTCATACAGGCTTTTTTTTCTGAAGCATTCGCAACAATCTTCAACCAGAAGTGCCGAGTGGATGATCCATCTCGGCCTCCTGTGGAGGTCCCCAGCATCACTGATACCAGTCTTCAGCCAAGCCGAGTCACTCCACGTGATATCAAAAAACGGTTGAAGGCACTGGATACTGCAAAGGCTATGGGCCCTGACAACATTCCGGCAATAGTACTGAAGACGTGCTCCAGAACTTGCCACACCCCTAGCCAAACTGTTCCAGTACAGCTGCGACACTGGCATTTACCAGGCTATGTGGAAAATTGCCCAGGTATGTCCTGTACACAAAAAGCAAGACAAATCCAACCCGGCTAATTACCGCCCCATCAGTCTACTCTCCATCATCAGTAAAGTAATGGAAGGGGTCATCAACAGTGCTATCAAGCGGCACTTGCTTCGCAATACCCTGCTCACTGATGCCCAGTTTGGGTTCCGACAGGGCCACTCAGCTCCTGACCTCATTACAGCCTTGGTTCAAACATGGACAAGAGAGCTGAACTCCAGAGGTGAAGTGAGAGTGACTGCCCTTGACATCAAGGCAGCATTTGACAGAGTGTGGCATCAAGCAGCCCTAGCAAAACTGGAGTCAATGAGAATCAGGGGGAAAACTCTCCGCTAGTTGGAGTCATACCTAGCACAAAGGAAGATGGTTGTGGTTGTTGGAGGTCAGTCATCTCAGCTCCAGGACACCACTGCAGGAGTTCCTCAGGGTAGTGTCCTAGGCCCAACCATCTTCAGCTGCTTCATCAATGACCTTCCTTCCATCATAAGGTCAGAAGTGGGGATATTCGCTGATGATTGCACAATGTTCAACATCATTTGCAACTCATCAGATACTGAAGCAGTCCACGTCCAAATGCAGCAAGTCCTGGACAATATCCAGGCTTGGGCTGACAAGTGGCAAGTAACATTCATGCCACACAAGTGTCTGGCAATGACCATCTCCAACAAGAGAGAATCCTACCATCGCCCCTTGATGTTCAATAGCATTACCATCACTGAATCCCCCGCTATCAACATCCTGGGGGTTACCATTGACCAGAAACTGAAATGAACTAGCCATATAAATACTGTGGCTACAAGAGCAGGTCAGAGGCTAGGAATCGTGCAACGAGTAACTTACCTCCTGACTCCTCAAAGCCTGTCCACCATCTACATGGCACAAGTCAGGAGTTTGATGGAATACTCTCCACTTGCCTGGATGAGTGCAGCTCCCACAACACTGAAGAAGCTTGACACCATCCAGGACAAAGCAGCACGCTTAATTAGCACCACATCCACAAACATTCACTCCCTCCACCACCGACGCACAGTAGCAGCAGTGTGTACCATCTACAAGATGCACTGCAGGAATTTGCCAAGGCTCCTTAGACAGCACCTTCCAAACCCACAACCACTACCACCTTGAAGGACAAGGGCAGCAGATGGATGGGAACACCACCACTTGGAAGTTCCCCTCCAAGTCACTCACCATCCTGACTTGGAAATACATCGCCGTTCCTTCACTGTCGCTGGGTCAAATCCTGGAACTCCCTTCCTTACAGCACTGTGGGTGTACCTACATCACATGGACTGCAGCGGTTCAAGAAGGCGGCTCACCACCACCTTCTCAAGGGCAACTAGGGATGGGTAATAAATGCTGGCCCAGCCAGCAAAGCCCACATCCCGTGAATGAATTAAAAAAAAGACCGTATGGCTCTTCTTCAAAGCTAGAGTTATGTTGGAGTTTTAACTTTACTGGTGAAAAGAGTTGTTGAGTGCCATGTTTACAAAAACATTTGTCAATAGAAATGACTAAGATAGCATTAGAATTTTTTAAAGCTATCCTTGGGGTGTAAATGTCACTGGCAAGGCCGGCGTTTATTGCCCACCCCTAATTGTCCTTTGTGAAGGTGGTGGTGAGCTGCCCTCTTGAACTGCTGCAGTCCATGTGGTAAAGATGTTCCCTTGCTTGTTAGGAAGTATCAGGATTTGGATTCAGCAACGGTAAAGGAATGGAGATATGTGTCCAAAATTCTGCTACCCGTGTCCTAACTCGCATCAAGTTCTATCTTCCAGTGCTCACTCACCCACATTGGCTCCTAGCCCAGCAACATGTAAATTTTAAAATTGTCATCCTTATTTTCAAATCCCAATATGGCCTCGATCCTCCCTACCTCTGTAAACTCCTTCAGCCCTACATCTCTCTGAGATTTCTGCTCTCCTCCAATTTAGGCCTCTTGCGTATCCCTGATTTGCTTCAGTCCACTATTGGCAGCACTGCCATCAGCTGCCGAGGCCTTGAGATTTGGAATTACCCCTGTCTTACTCCTCCTTTATGAGGCTCCTTAAAATCTACTAACTCAGCCAAACCTTTGGTCAACTATTCCTAATATCTTGATAGGTAGCTCAGTGTCAAAATTCTGCTTGATAATCACTCCTGTGAAGCACTTTGGGACATTTTACCATGTTAAATGTGCTATATTAATACAAGTTTTTGTTGTTATGTTGATTTCTCATTCTGTGGTGATCCTTGCAGGTTGTGCCTGAAGATGTTGGATACAAAGCAGGAATCAGGGATGGTGACATGGTAATTGAGGTAAATGGAATAAACATAGAGAAGGTCAGCTACGAGGATGTTCTCTTGAAGATAAAAGAAAAAAAATCTGAGGTGACTCTTCTCGTCATGAATAAAAAGGAATATTGGCACTGTAAAGATAACGATATCCCAATTAGCAGAGAATCAGCCAGCGAAGACAATAAAACTTGCAAAACTGGGAGCACAGAGAAAGGGCTCCAGCACTGACAGCAGTAAAAAGACAAATAAAACCACTGAAAAAGACAGCAATGCTCATCTTGTTAATAAGGTAACTTCAACAGGACCACTTCCATCTGAAAACCTGTTTTAGTGAATAATTATTGATCAGAATCCTGGGGAGAACGCCACTGCTCTCCTTCAAAATAGTGCCAAGGAATCTTCTACATCCATCTCAACTTTCCCTCCTTGCCAATCTGTTTACTAAATTATTTTTATTTTCATTTCTGCTGCCAGGGCTCCAAGTTGGAGGACAGAAATTCATTTTGCTGAAGCTATGTGTATTGATATGACTATTCCAAGCAATTCTCTCCTCCTATTCTAAAACAGCCAGAGACGCTGGAAAGGGTATGGGAGAGCTCACTGCACTTTATTAATCCCTGGGATTATTGAGATGGAAGGATGCTGGATGATGCCGACCAGCCAGCATTCACACAATGAAAATCATTTTGCTTCTTGAAATTTCTAAAAGGCCCTCTTTCAATCGACCATACATCATCACACTTCAAACTCCAAGGTTTTATTTTCCTTTTTTAAAAAAATTGTCCAGAGTCAGTCTGGAAGAAAAATTTGCAACACATTTCTTAAGAGTGTTTGTGCACCTGCAGAATGATTGTTGAGAACGAAATGTGCTGATTGGCATCTGAAAGAGCAGACAGGTGTTCAGTGTTCAGGCTCCTGTTACTCCGCTCGTTGCCTGGTTGTTTGGGAGTGAGCAGTGCCGTGGTGCCCTCTGATTTTCTTCTCTCTGGTGGGAGATCCCTAGTGCCTGTTTGGCGTCGCTCCTGATAGCACTGTCCAAATTATCATGCGGGGGAACAGCACTGTGTGGATCAACACTCTTTGACACCAGGTACTCCAAATACAAGTTGTAAATAATTCAACAACACATATTAATCATTTTATATCAATCTTGTAACATTGTGCTGGCCAGTATTTGACAAACCAGCATTAAAATGTGGGAGACGGAATGTTAAATTGCTGGTCCCTGGTGTTTTTATTATTAAGGAGGTTTACAAAACAGATGAAGGCCATTCTGCTCATCAAGTCTATGCTGGTTCTTTACAAGAGTTATACAAACTAATCCCACAGCCCCACTCTATCCAACCCTCATTGACTGTCCCTCGACAAAACAGAGATGACAAAACATTTCCTTGTGAAACTAACACACTGCACTAGAGTTGTTAAAGGCACAGCACAACAAACATGTCTCACAAAAGATGGTATCCGAGCTCGGGCTGAAGCCACAAGAAAGAAGGACCATTATCTACAGAACTGATCCTGAAGCCTTGTCACTTTGAGAACTGCTGTTACTAAGAAATTGTACAATATTCCAATAAAAGGTTTAAAGTTTTAAAGGATACTTTGGACCAAGCTCATTTGTATGTTAAAATTATGAGGAATACTTACCAACATTGGTATCCGTTGTTTAGCTATTTTCGAGAGCTGTATTGAGTAATTACAAGACTAATCTATGGTATAGTTCAGGCTTTTCCCAAACACCTTTTATTTCATTTTACAGCTGGATGTAAGTTTGCAGAAGTCTCTATTGGACCAATTCTGAAAACGTATACACTTCTGTTTATGAGTTAGGACAGCCTGACCTAACAGTTGGTCCTGAATTACAGAAAATCTTTACTTAAAAATAAGCGGTATGTCCACTTGTATCCCTCTATCATTTTAGTAGGTAGGAACATACCGCCATTTGACCATTATGCACAGGTTAAATTTGTTGTCTAGGTGTTTTTACAGATAAAAAGTACACAGAAGCAGAAAGATTCAGTGCAATGATCAAACATATTTTATACAAGTTGGATATGTTGAAAAACAAGTGTCTATAACTAGTACAACTTCTCTCAGCAGGTTCTGAGAAGCAGGCTTTGTTTGTATGGTAGCACAGTGATTATGTTTCTGGACTAGTAATCCAGGCGGCTGGACTAATGATCCAGAGACATGAGTTCAAATACCATCAGGGCAGTAGGGGGCAAATTAAATTCAATTAATTAAGCAAAATCTAGAATAAAAAGCTAATATCAGTTATGGTGATCATGGAACAACCAGGTTGCCATAAAAACACATCTGGTTCACTAATATCCTTTAGGGAAGAAAATTTGCTGTCCTTACCTGGTCTGGCATACATGTGACTCCAGATTCATAACAATATGGTTGACTCTTATCTGCCTCAGAAATGGCCTAGCAAACCATATGATAGCATTTAAGAGGGTGGCTCACCATCACCCACTCAAGGGCAATTAGGGATGAGCAATAAATATTGGCCTTGCCCACATCCTGTGAATGAATAATGAAAAAAAAGGTTAATTTTTAGGGACTCCAATTGCCCCTCTCACATGGAGAAGCTAAACTAGAAGACTGAAGTTCACAAAAATGTTTCTGCGTATAAATAAAATTTTCTTTGATCTAGAAGCAAGCAAATGACTTGCATTTATATAGTATTTGATCAACTCTCTTCCAAGGTATCTCACAATTACTTTTCAAGATGTGGTTTTCTTGGTGCTGATTGAAGGTGAAATGTTGGCCACAACACCAGCAGATTTCTTTGCCCTTCATTTGTATCTTTCATTCCACCTGATTGGGGGCCTTGGTTTAATGTCTCATCCAAAAGATAGCCCCTTTGACAATACAATACTGCACTGATGAAACCTTAATAGAGATTGTCTTCAACAACCTGGATCTGGACAGACCCACAACAGTGCCAATTATGTGATAATAGTTCAGGAGAAGTGTCTCCATGTTTACAACTTTTCAGACAGCCCCCTTCTAACACCTAACATCAGTTGGTAATTAAATTTTCAATCATCAAGAGGAATTCACACAAGATGACTTCTCCATTACACAACCAATAGGGCATTAATTTGGCCAGACAGATGGAAATTGAGGCAATAAATAAAATGGTTGCAACTAATTTACATAATTGCAATAAGGAGACAATAAACGCCCAAGGCATTTAATTAAATAAGAGAATTATTCTGTGTGTCGAGAACAATACACTCCATTCCCTGCGGTGCCCATTGCTTGTGGAAGGCCTCCGGAATACTTTAGGACATTCCATACTTCATCACCAGGGTGACCAGGCCGTGACTGAGTAAGAGATACAGTAAGCCAGAGAGATCCCAAATCATTCAAGGACAAATTTTAACTTTGAGTAAGTTGATGAGCTCCGATTGCCATTGAGCCTGTTGCATGAATTGGACACCCATATAATAACTGCCACAGAACTAAGGAAACCTCATATAGACCTCCTCATAATTGAGATAGTGCAAGAAACCTAATTAAAAATTGCACTGTCCCATTAAACCATTGTCAGCATGTTCACTGACTTACAGTGCTTCCTGATGTTATCCTCCTGTTTTTCCCTCCATGCCCTTGCCCCTCCCTATTTCTGAATTTCTCCAACTCTGGCTTCTTATTTATCTCCCAGCACTCCTTCACCCCACAATTCCTTCACTCCACCAGATGGCTGTTCTTTCAACCATCTAGGCGCCAAGTTCTAGAATTCCTTTCACAAACCTCTTCACTTCTCTTTTAAGACACATCCAGTCATGAATGGTGGTGGACAATTAAACAACTCACTGGAGGAGGAGGCTCCACAAATATCCCCATCCTTAATGATGGGGGAGCCCAGCACATCAGTGCAAAAGATGAGGCTGAAGTATTTGCAACAATCTTCAGCCTACAGTGCTGAGTGGATGATCCATTTCAACCTCCTCCGGAGGTCCCCAGTGTCACAGGTGCCAGTCTTCAGCCAAGCCGATTCACTCCATGTGAGATCAAGAAACAGCTGAAGGCACTGGATGCTGCAAAGGCTATGGGCCCTAACTATATTCCGGCAATAGTGCTGAAGACTTGTGCTCCAGAACATGCTGGGCCCCTAGCCAAGTTGTTCCAGTACAGCTACAACACTGGCATCTACCTGGTAATGTGGAAAATTGCCCAGGTATGCCCTGTGCACAAAAAACAGGACAGATCCAACCCAGCCAATTACCGCCCCATCAGTCTACTCTCCATCATCAGTAAAGTGACGGAAGGGGTCATCAACATTGCAATCAAGCGGCTCTTGCTTCGCAATACCCTGCTCACTGACATTCAGTTTGGGTTCCGTCAGGATCACCTAGATCCTGACCTCATTACAGCCTTGGTTCAAACATGGACAAAAGAGCTGAACTCCAGAGGTGAGATGAGACTGACTGCCCTTGACATCAAGGCAGCATTTGACCGAGTGTGGCATCAAGGAGCCCTAGCAAAACTGGAGTCAATGGGAATCAGGTGGAAAACTCTTCGCTGGTTGGAGTCATACCCAACACAAAGGAAGATTGTTGTGGTTGTTGGAGGTCAATCATCTCAGTTCCTGGACATCACTGCAGGAGTTCCTCAGGGTAGCGTCCTCAGCCCAACCATCTTCAGCTGCTTCATCAATGACCTTCCTTCCAACATAAGGTCAGAAGTGGGGATGTTTGCTGATGATTGCACAATGTTCAGCACCATTCGAGACTCTTTAGATATTGAAGCAGTCCATGTCCAAATGTAGCAAGATCTGGACAATATCCAGGCTTGGGCTGACAAGTGGCAAGGAACATTCCTGCCACACAAGTGCCAGGCAATGACCATCTCCAACAAGAAAGAATCTAATCATCGTCCTCTGGCATTCAATGGCATTACCATCGCTGGATACCCCATGATTAACAACCTGGAGGTTACCATTGACCAGAAACTGAACTGGACTAGCCATATACTGTGGCTACAAGAGCAGGTCAGAGGCTAGGAATCCTGTGGCGAGTAACCCACCTCCTGACTCCCCAAAGCCTGTCCACCATCTACAAGGCACAAGTCAGGAGTGTGATGAATACTCTCTACTTGCCTAGATGAGTGCAGCTCCAAAAACACTCAAAAAGCTTGACACCATCCAGGACAAAGCAGCTTGTTTGATTGGCACCGCATCCACAAACATTCACTCTCTCCACTACCGACACACAATGGCTGCAATATGTACCATCTACAAGATGCACTGCAGGAACTCACCAACCCTTCCAAACCCACGAATGGTATGATCTATAAGGACAAGTGCAGCAGATGCATGGGAACACCACCAACTGGAAGTTCTGCTCCAAGCCACTCACCACCCTGACTTGGAAATATATCGCTGTTCCTTCACTGTCACTGGGTCAAAATCCTGGAACTCCTTCCCTAACAGCACTGTGGGTGTACCTACACCTCATGGACTGCAGCAGTTCAAGAAGGCAGCTCACCACCACCTTCTGAAGGGCAATTAGGGATGGACAATGAATGTTGGCCTTGCCAGAGATGCCTACATCCCATGAATGAATTTTTAAAAAATCCTTAAAACCTGGCACTTTGATCAATCATTTGAGATGCTTGTTCTGAGACTGTGCCCTTGTGTTCTAGATTCTCCAGCTAAGGGAAACAATCTCTCTGTCTATCCTGTCAAGCCCCTTCAGAATTTTGTATGGTTCAATGATGTCACCTCTCATTCTTCTGAACATCAGAGAATATAGAGGTGATCTCATTGAAGCATACAAGATTCTCATCTTCTGATTAGGCACTTTACAGCTTTCTGGACTCAACAGTGAGTTCAACATCAGACTATTAACTCTGTCCTCTTTCCCCCCCCCCACGTGCCAGTTTGTATCTTGTTTACATGGTTTTGCTTTCAGGCAGAGCTGACCTTTATTTTCCAATAACACCTACTCGGGCTCAATGCTTTGTTTCTTTACTACTACCATTACTACTCCCTTTGCCTTTCGTTCCATGGCATCTTTGGTGTTTAATTTCCCCCCTCCTCTAACCCATCCTTGACCTTCCCTTTTGTTCCGCCTGACCCCTCACCCCTTTTTCAACGGAATGGGATGATCTGATTGTGGGCCTCAGCGCCACTTTCCTGCCTACCCTGATACCCTTTGACTCCCTTGTTAATCAAGAATCTATCTACATCTGTATTGAAAATGTCCAATGAACCAGCCTCTACCATTCTCTGAGGAAGAGAGTTCCATAGACACATGACCCTCTGAGAGAAAAAAATTCTCCTCATCTCCATCTTGAATGGGAGACCCCTCCCGCCCCTTATTTTTGTTCTGGTCTCTTTTGGGGGGGGGTGGGTAACATCCTTTCAGCATCCAACCTATCAAGTACCCTCAGGATCCTATATGTTTCGATAAGGTCACTTCTCATTCTTCTAAACTGCAATGGATGCAGGACCAACCTGTCCTGATAAGATAAGCCTTTCTTCCCAAGGATCAGCCGAACGAACCTTCTCTGAACTCTTCACAGATGCTGCCAGGCAGAAGGAGGCCATTCGGCCCATCATGTCTGCACCAGCTCTTGGAATTTAGTGTCATTCTCCTGTAACCCGTATTCTTCCTTTTGAGATAACGGTCTAATTCCCATTTGCACCTGCCTCCACTACACTCAGGCAGTGCATTCCAGTCACTCCATGCATGAGAAAGCTTTTCCTCATGAGGCTTTGGCTTCTTGTACCAACTACTTTCAATCTGTGCCCTCTTGTTCTCCATCCTTTCACAGGTGGGGGAACCGCCTCTCCCTATCTGCTCTGTCCGAGCTCCTCATGATTTTGAATACCCCGTTCATTCCACTCTATCTTTAGACCTGCAGTGTTTTTCTGGCACTTTCTGATTTTTGATGTCAAGGTAGGTTGTTGTTGTAACCCTGACGCGGGCCTCTTTGAGATGACGTTCTGGGAGGGGAAGGAGCTGCGCGCGGGGCGGCGGTTGGGGGGGGCGGGGCTCGGGAAAGGGGCGGGGCGCGGCGGGGCGTATGGGGCGGGGCTCAGTGGGGTGGGGGGGAGGGGTAGGTGGTGCGCGGGGTTGGGGGGGGGAGGGGGGTTGGGGGGGGGGAGGGGGGGGTGGGGCGATGGGCGGCGCGTACTCGCGGCCGGTCTGACGCAAGGCGGGGGCGCGCGCGGGTGCGTGCGCGCGCGTACTGACGCACGCCGGTGGGGATTGCGCGCACGCAGGGAGCCCAGGCCTCCCGCACGGACGGACAGTCGGAGCCCAGGTAAGGGTGGCTCGAGCGGGGGCCGTTTCCCCCCGGCAACCCCCAGAACAATCAATATAAATCAATAGATCCCAAATAATAATCGGTACAAAGCCATTCCCCCCCCCCTTCAGTTTCCCCCTCCCCTCAGTGACCGGGGAAATACCCCCTTGTCCTTCTAGCTGACTGACTGGGCTTTATTCGCCCATGCCTGGGCCTGCTTTTTAAATTTAATGCTCTAATTAATTAATTGATTTAATCATTTACACTTTCTGGGTGTTGTTATGTGTGTGTGTCCCCCCCACATTCTGAGGTTACAGTTGGTCCTTGTTTATTGTGATTGTCTTTGTTTTAACCGAGTGGCTGTTTAATGTGCATGTTTATTGTAAAATGTTAATTTTTAAAGAGTTTTTTTCTCTCCCTCTGCTGCTTGTTGCTGTGTGTTGTGTAGGCCCTAGGTTTTCAGGCAGCTTTATTTCTCTCTCTCTCTCTCTCAGCCATTTGGCTTGACACCAGGGTTCTTGCTGCTATTTTTTTTGCATTAGATAGAGAGGAAAATATATGTTTTGCTGAAGATCTCCCTCTAATCCCATCATCTCCTTCCCTCTAATCCCATCATCTCCTTCCCTCTAATCCCATCACCGCCCCTCTAATCCCATCACCTTCCCTCTAATCCCATCACCTTCCCTCTAATCCCATTACCTCCTTCCCTCTAATCCCATCCCTCCTTCCCTCTAATCCCATCACCTCCTTCCCTCTAATCCCATCACCTCCTTCCCTCTAATCTCATCACCTCCTTCCCTCAAATCCCATCACCTCCTTCCCTCTCAACTGTTTGTCAGGTTGGCTTCTGGTGCCTCAGAACTGAAGGAGAACAGCTCACTGACCTCTTGGCGTGTGTTTCTGCTAATGGGCTGAACTAAAACCAATAATATTTTTATCGCCAGTCCTTTGCACTAAGTTTTGAAGACCTTTGTGGTCATTGTTACTATGATTGAGAATTTTTACTGCATGGTAGAGTTTTCTTTCCCTGCCCATTTCTAAGAATCCTGCTTTGTTTAACTGCCCTTGCTCACAGTGAACCAGAACATGTTGAACCAGACTTGTTATTATTTCTGTTTGCCCATCAATTGGTGAGGGTGAGTTGTGGGGTGTGGGTGGGGGAGGGTGGTGGTTGTTACTGGATTGTGAGGGGGAGATTGTAAATTGGGCATGTGTTCCCACTGGAAAAGAGAAGGTTGAGAGGTGAGATTATTGCTGTTTTTAGGATTCTAAAGGGCCTAGAACAGCAGGATTACAGAGCATGCGCAGTGCTTGAAAGGAGGGTAAACTTAGAATTAATCTGCAGGAACATTTTATTTCACTGATCAAGTGGTTAGTCTATAAAACAGAATGCTTGGGAGATGACGAAGCAGTTAGTGTTGATTCATTCAAATACAAATTAGGTAGATTTAATTCAGAAAATAACATTTTGGGGCATGGTATAAGAGAAATTTGAGATGTGTGGTAAATGTAGCATGCTTGGGAGGAACAGGTGACTTTGGACCTCTGGGTAGCAGTCTTGCCTAAACCAGAAGTTTATAGGTTCATGCCTCACTGACTTGAACACAAAATTTAGGCTGAAACTCGAGTACAGTGATGAAGGAATGCTGGACTGTCGGAGGTGCCATCTTTTGGATGAAACATTAAACCAATGCTCAGTCTGCCCCGTCAGGATGAAATAAAAGATCTTATGGCACTATTTTGAAGAAGAGTAGGGGCCATCTGTCACTTGCTCATCCTGCTTTCTACCCTTAATGCCACCATTAGCACATCCTTTAGCTAATATCACCACCGTCAACACCCCTTTGACCTTTTGTTTATGACATCTTTGGCAATCCCTTCTTTGTCTCCACCTATCACTGACCCCCTATCCAGCTCCACCTGTCCCAACCCCCTTAAACAGCTTATATTTCACCATATTTCTATTTCTCTTTAGTTCTGATGAAGAGTCATACGGACTCGAAATGTTAAACTGTATTCCTCTCCGCAGATGCTGTCAGACCTGCTGAGTTTTTCCAGCAATTTTTGTTTTTGTTTCAAATTTCCAGCATCTGCAGTATTTTGCTTTTATATGAATGCTACAGTTGGTATCAATACTCCAGGAAGGAGAACGTATATGGAGTACCTGGTGCAGATCATTAACTAGCTCTGTTGAAAGTGCCTGTGTACATTGGGTGATCAGGATCAAGTTATCTGTGATTCCTTTATGGTTCAATAGTCTGACATTGTCAGTACTCAGACTTAAAGTAACCCCTGCATGTCACATATCAACCTGTCTTGGAACTATGTCATTGTTCCTTCATCATTGCTGGGTCAAAACCCTAGAATTCCCACCATGTCAGCACTGAGTATCCTCAGTGACACCCATGTCCCATGAACAAATAAAAACAAAAGTAATAAGGACTTTAAGTCAGCATTGGGTCTGACATTTGGAAAACTATCACTGTTTGAGTATCCAAGTAAAGCTACTGAGAGATTGCCATCCACCAGTACTGTTTTTGTTTGCTGAATATGGATTGCACACTTTCTCTTTAGGAATGTATCTCACTTACCTAAAACCAGTAAGCTTAATTATAAGTTGATAGAGTAAAAATATAGGGAGTACATTACCACCGTTCTCTTGCTCATTGCACTAGCATACACTATAACCAATACAGCAGTGTTCTAGTCTGAGTCTATATTCCCCCTCCCTCCACACCCTGCAGTTTATATATTACAGAAATTTCTGGCATATGCAACCTGTTTTTGATGCGATAACCTTTGAATTATCCTCTTAGTCTGTTTACACCAGTGTAATTTCCACTGTACCTGAGGTATTGATGTTAAGATATAGAATGATCTTTCTGAAAAACTGTTACCTTTAAACCTGCAATGAGGCGGCAACACCACCTGAAGCAGCAAGTAATCTTAGAAGTCAATACATAGCCCATAATAGTCAGAAATGGCTTGCAAGCAATTGATCTGAATATTGGACAGCATGTTTATATTTTGTTTTGTTAGCTTCTTTGGTAGCTTGTGATTCATTCCTTGATGTTGGATATTTATGCACATTACAGATCTCTAGAAACTTTTAAATGGAGGCCTTCCCACCTCCTTCATTGAAAAGTCTTCCCTATAACCGTACTTCCTTTCCTACTCGCTGTCCACAATTTTCTTTGTTTTTTTCTTCTTTTGTTTTTCTTTACGTGAGCAGCTCAGTAGAAATGCACGTTGTTGAAGGGGCTAGAACCTTGGATCTGCAATGGCTTCTTCACAAAAAGACTGAAGCAAATAATAAAAATGGGTTTATGTATCCTGGAGCCTCCAAGCAAAGGATGACAGGTTCAGATAAACAGATTTGAATAACTGGAACATTGCTTGCTGTGCTAATGGTATGCAGTGTAATAGTTGCTCCCAAACTCACTTCGCTGCCTTGCGTTGTCACACTAAATTATTGAGTTCACGTGGCAGCATAGCTTCGGTTCCTAGCTGCATCCTTCCATATTGTAGTAATAATGCAGCTTGGTTAGAAGCACTATAGTTCAGATTTGATAGTTCAGATTTCAGATAAACCAGATTTATACAGAAGCTAAGTTTGGAATGGATGTGCTTCTAATATTAGATATATCTTCCAACCCTGGCTATAAGTGATTAATGTAAAATTAACCTGAAGATGTTTAAAACTTTACTGATGTGGATTTCTTGAACTTCTGTTTGTATCTGATTGTGTCAGGTTTCAACATCCCATAAGCACAGTTAACATCTGAATATCATTATAAACTGTTCACTACAAGCACAGAGCTTCCATCTTCGAGTGAATCTTTTCATCACTCCACTTTTTAAAAAAAACTGAGGTTATCAAGAATTAATTTACTTGGCTAACATGTACGCTGTCACTGAGCCAGTACACATTGGGCAGTCAGGTGTCAGGTTCAATTCCTGGATTGATGTCTTGGCTTAAAAAGGTGAAAATCAGCCAGAGTTCTTGCTTGTGATACACTGTGCAGTCACATTTGCTAATAAAAGTGTTGAAGTTAACAGAGAACTGCAGGTGATCTTGGAAGTACTCTAGTATTTGTTCGCACCCTTAGTGGCAGAGGTGAGAAAGTTGCATTTTTTTAAAAATCCAGTTAATCATTCTTTGTGAAATTAAACTGTTTTATCTCTTACCATGTCTTTATGTTCTTCTTAACTTCTAGAAAGCTTTTTTACATATAGAAGTATTGTTCGAAGGTTGAGGAAACCAGTATAGAACATCACAAACAGATTTTATTTGGGGGATGGGGTTCAGATTGACACATGGGAATACATTAAAGGAGGTCCTTATTACATGCTACTGTATTTATATAACAATGGTATTCTTGATTTTCTTTTATATTGGAATGAAAGTCTTGCATTCCTATGATGACTTTCGTGACTTCAGAATGTTCCAGAGCACTTTGTAGAGAATTTCGGCGTGTAGCCATTTTTGTAATGTAGGAAACAATGTGGGCTATAGTGCTGAAAACCTGTGCTCCGGAACTGGCCATGCACCTAGCCAAGCTGTTCCAATACAGCCACAATACTGGCATCCACCCAACAAAATAGAAAATTGCCCAACTATGTTCTATCCACAAAATGCAGGACAAATGCAATCTGGCCAATCACTCTCAAATCACCAGCAGAATGATGGAAGGTATCATCGTCAGCGCTCTCAAGCCGAACTTGCTCAGCAATAACTTGCTCACTAGTGCTCAGTTTGAATTCAGCCAGGACCACTCTGCTCCATTACAGCCTTGGCCCAAACATAGACAAAAGAGCTGAATTCCAGAGGTGAAGTGAGGGTGACTGTCCTTTACACAAAGGCAGTATTTGACAGAGTGTGACATCAAGGAACCGTAGTGAAATTAAAAGGAAGAAAAAGAAAGACTTGTATTAAATAGCACTTTTCACGACCATTGGATGTCTCAAAGTGCTTTACAGCCAATGAAGTACTTCTTTGAAGTGTATTCTGTATAGTTTCTTAGAGTAATTTGAGTTATTTAAAATTGTTACCTACAGGTGATGGGCTAGATTGGAAATGCATTTTTTGTGTTAAATGCATTTTCTGCTCTATCAATAAAACCACTGAATTACCACTTTTCAATAGATTATAACATTTTTTACATGAAAAATATTCCTTAGAAGAAGGATTACTTCCTAAAACACTGCCCAACTGCACTGGTTCATGGCAGATTTTATGTTCCGTGTGCCAATTAGTGAGGGAACCTGAGGGAGTGGGGGGAAACACTTCTGAAAACTAGCACAATTTGCAGCCAAATTGCTGATAGGCCAAGAATTTCCTACCTTTTCCAAAATCTTCCCTTTGTCTCCCTGTTGTCTATAGGCAGAGGTGGTTGTGGATTAGCTGGAAAAAGGTTACTTAAGCACAAACTTGTTTATGCAAAAAGAGAAGTGTGATGATTGTCTGTAATGAGTTATCACTTAGCGTCGGAATCTCTCTGGTGAAAGAGCGCATTTGTCCAATTTAGCGTTTTACCTTGCAATTGTGTATACATACTGTGACATGCAGAAATAGTTTTGAGTGTCAGCATGTCTAGCAGGAGTGGATGATTTATCTGTATTATGTATTGTTTTCCTCCCAGCCTACTTTGGAGCTGAATGGAGTGGGCTTTGAAGAGAAATGACTGACCAGGAGAACAATAATAACATATCCAGCAACCCCTTTGCAGCTCTCTTCAGTTCTGTGGCCGATGCGAAACAATTTGCTTCTGTCCAGAAACAGCAGCTTCCTACAGGACCACCAGGTAAGCATAGTTCAGAGCTTCCAAGGCTGTCTATTTCCCAGTAACGAGCATTGACAGCAAGCCTTGCAAACAAAAGGGTCTTCCTAGTGAGCCTCTGTGCAGTATATTAATAAAGTAGGAATAGAGCAGCAGACTCGAATAATGCAGGAAGAAAGTAGGTTGCATAGCAGCTTACTTTTTCAGATAAGCGCTGTGCAAGTGTTTCATGTGAGTTCCAGCATGTTCCATATAGGACTGCAGGGCATCTTGTTGAGGTTTAAATTTTGCTAATCTGTTTTTAGCCTAAAATCTAAACAGTGATTTTTCAGAGATCATCTCTTTTTCGCAAACAAAGTTGCTTTCATAGAATCATAGACAAGTACAAAACCAAAGAAGGCTATTCGCCCTGTTGAATCTGTGCTGGCACTTGCAGGGAGCAATGCAGTTAGTACTCTTTTTTTTTCTCCATGTCCATGCAATTTGTTTTCTGCATGTACTTAACCAGTTCCCTTATGAAAACTATTATTGAATCTGTATCCACCATCCTATCAAGCGATGCATTCCAAATCCTAAATACTTATTATGTAAGAATATTTGTTTTAGGGATCTGGGAACCTGTGGTGAGGCAGTTTTCATGGTTACTTTTACTGATACCAGCCCAAAGATTACTAGTTTAAAAAAAATGTTTCGCTACTGGGATTTGAACTCATGCCCTCCGCATAACCACTACATTACTGTGTCTGTGGTGTAATTAATTGCCCTTTATCCGAACACTGTCAGGCTGCGGGTACTCTATTTACAACTGTTGGGAATGAAACTTTACATTTGAGAATGCTTTCAACAATGAGAAAAACATACATCAGCTTGGCTCTCTCAATATAAAATGAATAATAGAAGACATTAAATACCACTAAACCCACCCGCCCCACGTTAAGTGATTGTCATTTTTAATTGTTTTAATTTAACTTCCTAATGTTGACATTCTTGTTCACACATCTCCTATTGTCAACAGCATTCAATGTTCAAAAACACTGCTGTAACTCATCATTTTCTAATTCATCTTGAGATGTGAGCAACGCTGGCAAGGCCAGCATTTATTGACCATCCCTAATTGCCCTTGAGGTGAGATTAAGATTACAACTCTTGAATGAACCATCATGTGCTTTGAAATATCAAGATATTTACTCAGCGATTTACAACATAGTGATGAAGAATCTGTGCTTCAGATGGACCAAAATTAGGGGGAGATGATGGCATAATGGTAATCCAGGGGCCCAGCCTAATGTTCTGGGGACAAGGGTTCAAATCCCACCACGGCAGCTGGTGGAATTTAAATTCAGTTAATAATCTGGAATTGAAAAACTGGTCTCAGTAATGGTCACTATGAAACCATTGTCAATTGTTGTAAAAATCCATCTTGTTCACTAATGTCCTTTAGGGAAGGAAATCTAGCCTACATGCCACTCCAGACCCACAGCAATGTGGTTTACTCTTAACTGCCCTCTGAAGTGGTGTGGCATGCCACTCAATTCATGGGCAATTAGGGATGGTCAACAAATGCTGGCCTTGCCAGCGATGCCCACATCCTATGAAAGAAATTAAGAAAATGTGAATTTCTGACCTAGTCACTTGTTTACAACAGTTTAGCTCAGCCATTTAAAGCTGAAGTTATGTTTGTTGGAGAAATCCAAACATTTCTCCTAGCTTATTGACAGGTGAGGGTTTGTGACAGTCTAGCAAAATTGAAAGCTTGCATGCTGATGGCAGGTGGAATTTTAAATATCATTTGTGGAGTCAAAGATCTTAATATGAGGAATGTGACTGGAGTGAGAAGTATTTACACAATTGAGAAAGGGAGAGGGGCCCTCTTGCCTCTTATAAGGGTATTCATAAACAATTTTCCTGTGCCTAGTAGTGGTACAAGGACGTAAGAAAAGCTGTACCTGTCTCTTCAGCAAGCTATGATAAAGGAAAAAGACTTCCAGCTTTTGGAGAGCAGCAGGTAGATGTTGGAGTTGGTGATTTTCTACATTGTGGAAAATAAATTCTACGAGAGGCTGGAAGAGGTCTTAAGGAAATCAAGGGGTCGGATCATTATCTCTCCCCCTCCACCTCCCACCCTTCACTCCTGCCTCCGAAGTTCAGACTTTGTTAGGAGTTTGGTGTTATTCCTTGTCTTTTGTATTTGTTGAAGTATAATGGTGAAGAATAGTAGCTATTTGAGGAAGTGGTGAGGGATACCAATGCTAGAAAATTAAGGTTGCAGTTATTTGCTTAATTATTACCAGAGTTCAGGGCTGGTTAGATCCAGTTGGGATATTTGCCACAAAATCCCAAGATTCTGTGATATGTAGTGAAGTGCTTGTATTGTGATCTGACAAGAAATTGGATATATGGGACGTGACAGAGCAGTCAAGTGCAATACTCAGGGTGATTGCAAGAGCAGTTGCTGTTGGTACAGGAAATATGCGCAAATAAATTTTAGAAAGTAGAAGTAAATGATAGAAGTGAGAGAAGAAAGGATAAGGTGTATTGGAGGGGCTCAGATGTATTAGCAAAACACAGATAAGTTGGGATAAAAACAAAAAACTACTGCGGATGCTGTAAATCCAAAACAAAAACAGAATTACCTGGAAAAACTCAGCAGGTCTGGCAGCATCGGCGGAGAAGAAAAGAGTTGACCTTTCGAGTCCTCATGACCCTTCAACAGAACTGAGTAATATTAGGAGAGGGGTGAAATATAAGCTGGTTTAAGGTGGGGGGAGAGAAGTTGGGGGGTAGGGGGGGGGAGTTTGTAGGGATAAGCAAGCAGTGTCTTTCCACCCCACTCCCACTAGAGCTGTACCTTGAGTGTCCTGCCATCCATTCTTAATTAGCACATTCTCTTAGATAATATCACCACCTTCAATACCTCTTTGTTCCTTTGTCTGTGACATCTTTTGATTATCTGCTCCTATCACTTGCTTGCTTGTCCCTACAACCACACACACACCCCTTCCGCCCCCCCCAACACCTTAAACCAGCTTATATTTCACCCCTCTCCTAATATTACTCAGTTCTGTTGAAGGGTCATGAGGACTCGAAATGTCAACTCTTTTCTTCTCTGACGATGCTGCCAGACCTGCTGAGTTTTTCCAGGTAATTCTGTTTTTGTTACAGATAAGTTGGGATTGGGAGAGGATCAAATTGAGATTTCATGGTTAGCCATGAATACCTGAGGTGAGTTAGCTCAAATTTCTGCCATGTTTTACATAAAATGTGCGAGCTGTATATGCGAACCTATCCATGTGGGACAGAGTAATTATAGTTGAGACTTCTCTGACTGCAGGAGGCCACTCAGCCACATTTTGAGTGCGTGCTCCGTCTCTGTACAATGGTGTCATTCCCTTAGGCAGAATTAAGGTTTGAATATAGTAACTGGTAGCCAGGAAGTGTAACATTTCTATAAAGGGAAACAAATTTGTATTTGGAGGCGGGAAAAGGATGTAACCTTCTGGGCTGAGGCTACAACTAAGTATGATCCTATGATTGCCAGGCATCTGCATGCACATTTTCCAGAAGGGATCACTGAGTAGCAGTTGAGAGCAGGAATCTGGCTGATTTTTCCCTCCACAACCCAGAGTGCCAAGACTTAAAAATCTGCCCAGGCTTAAGTCAGCTAGCCCAGCACAGGAACAAACTTAGAAAAGGCGTTAACCGTTATTTGAACCCCCCCCCCCCACATTTATCTTGCAGTGTATAATGAGTCTTTGTGTGATTGCATATGTTGTTCTTTGTGTGTTACTCTCCAGAATGTCCATTATCTGCAGAAGAAGTTTATGACAGTGAAGATTCAGACATCAGTAGTATTGAGAGCATTGATAATGACTCTATTACAGACGCCAATCGTGCATTTCGCTCTCAAAAGGAAATATGTGAACAACTCAACATCAATCACATGCTTCAGCGCATCTTCCTTATTACACTTGACAACAGTGAGTATCTAGCATGTGGATTATTTTTCTTGTGAATTTTATACTCCTCAAAGTGAGGGATGTTAGTCCTGAAGAAGAATGGAATAATTTCACACACCAGAGACAATAACGAAGGTTATTAGGCTAGGCATATTGTGGGCTAAATGCAGGGTAAAGCCCGCAATGCGCCTCATTCCAACCGTCTGAAGAGCATCCATTACCACATCGGCATTATACTTTCTATTTCCCACACTCATCATTTTGAGCACTTGCTGAATGAGACTACTACTTTAGTGCTGAATTAGGGACACTTTTGTGCTGTGGAATTAAGACCAATAGGACCAGTGTGCTTTGAAGATTGAGGTTCACGAGCCTAAAGCCCTACATAAAAGTTGTTCCAAATGAACAAAAGAGATGCTTTCCACTTCTGCTTCTTTTTTGATCCTGCTAATGCTCATTTATATCATTTTGCTGCAAAGTTTCACAATCTGTTCCTGCTACGCATTGCTTCCTACTTCTTGCCTTTACTCGATTTGCACTTAAACTGTAGCACTCGTGTTCACCTAAGATCTGAGATCTGCCGCTGAGCTCAGACTTTTGATGAATTTATGTTGAGATATTTTGGATGGTGTGTTTTTAGGTGACCCCAGTCTGAAGGGAGGGAATGGGATTCCACCACGCTGTGTTTTCTTGGACGATATGGCCACTGACATGGACGGACAGGACTGGCTTGACATGAACAATGTGGAACAGGTATCAATGTTTTCAAATAGTTAACATTCTTTTCATTGCCTGGGAGGCATGTTTTTAATTTCTGTGTTAAAGTTATTCTCTCAGTACCGCAATGCCCTGAACACTTGCAACTCTGTGTAATGTGGTATTAAGCCATACAATCCAGAAGAGCACAGGCTTGTAACCTAAACATCTGGACTTAGCTAACTGATATTGGCAGCAGGGAGAATGAAGTGTTTATCCATGGTGGTCCGACTGTTGTGGTGTAGGCTTGGCAGACCAGCTGGCCATTTCTTGCCCATCATTTTGTTATGTCCATATCTGTTAGTCCAGCAGGAACACTGTAATTTGCCTTTGTGCCCCTTGGTTAGAGGCGCTTGTCCAGTGCCCTTTGAAAACCAGCTGAGCACAGGATCTAGTTTAGCTTTGAAGTTTTCCATGGGCAAATAGCCTGCTAATAATCACTCACATGACAATTGGCATCTCACTGAGTATTAGAGGGTACCCATTGCTTGTGGAACCCTGCAAGAAATAAGCCCTTGGGGAGGAAATTCAGCCAAATAAAAACCACTTGAGTATCACCCTTGCATTATGTGAATCCTTCAACTGGACAAAATGTTGGCAACAGGAAAGTAGAGGTTATTGCTCATATACTGATTCACTGTCTCATAATTATTTACTGGCCATGGGGCTATTAAATCTGTTTTAATGAATTTTGGTAATGATTCAGTGATGTGTTATTTTCCTTTTAGTGGCAATTGTTTTTCATAAGGGAAAATGAAAAGTTGGCTCATCCTGTGTCCTGATGGTTCACATCCATCCTGTGCTTGTTGAACTAGCCATAATTACACCAAGATGATTACTTATTGCTGGGAACATTTGGCGGGAAGATATAGGTTATTGTCAGGGTTGAGAGATTCCTACGTTCGGTTAAATCCGTTTCAGTGTGGGAAATCCCCATGTAAACTATGCAGTGTAGTATACCAATAAACCACAGAGAGCAGTATTAAGTGTTGTATTTTTAGAAACAGACCAGAAAGTCCCTAGTTTGATTCTTGGCCTGTACTTGGCCTCTGTTAGGGTAGCAATTACTAAATAAAATGTGGCAATATTTTGCAAAAGTTTATTCTCCCACTTAGCCTACCCTTCCATACTTTCCACTAGGTTCCTTACTGTGATGCTGGAACAAATACACGGTATCCCCTTATCAACGGGAGTCCCTTTGTATTTTTTTTTTAACTTGCCATGGTTTTCTATTTTACCATTCCTGCTGGCAATCTTTTCTACAGTTTTATCACCCTCTTAGCGTTTAAAAAAAAGTTGTGTACATTTCCTATTTTGTTTTGATTCCTGTATTTTTAAACTCCATTAGTTAGTCACTGTACTCTGCCTGACAGAAAAATTTCCCTGGTTCCAATTTATGGAATCCTAGAGAAGAAAAGATTGAGGATATTTGATGGAGGTGCTTAAATTCATGAGGGTTCGGACAGAGTAGATAAGGAAAAACTGTTCCCACTGGCAGAAGGATCGAAAACCAGAGGACACCAATTTAAGGTGATTGGCAAAAGAAGCAATTGCGACAAGAAGAAAATCTTTTTTGCAGCATGTAGTTAGGATCAGGAATACACTGCCTGAGATTGTGATGGAGGCAGATTCAATAGAGCAGATTCAATTCAGACCTTCAAAAGAGAATTGGGTAATTACCTGATGAGAAACAATTTGCAGGGTCACGGGGGAAGAGCAGGGGAGTTGACTAGGTGAGTCCTTGTAGAGAGCTGACACAGGCACATCAGGCTGAATGGCCTTTTCCTGTGCTGTAACCTTTCTCTGATTCTATGTCCAGCCGAGCCTGTGTTTCTCCCAAGTAAGTAGTGCTAATTCTTGGAATGTCTTCCCATAACTAAGCTCTTAGGCCTCCCTCACGCCTTCTCCTCCTTCCCAGAAACATGATAGGGTCCCCCTTGTCCTCACTTATCACCCCACCAGCCTCCGCATTCAAAGGATCATCCTCCGCCATTTCCGCCAACTCCAGCATGATGCCACCACCAAACACATCTTCCCTTCACCCCCCTTGACGGCATTCCGTAGGGATCGTTCCCTCCGGGACACCCTGGTCCACTCCTCCATCACCCCCTACTCCTCAACCCCCACTTATGGCACCTCCCCATGCCCACGCAGAAGATGCAACACCTGCCCCTTCACTTCCTCTCTCCTCACCGTCCAAGGGCCCAAACACTCCTTTCAAGTGAAGCAGCATTTCACTTGCATTTCCCCTAACTTAGTCTACTGCATTCGTTGCTCCCAATGCGGTCTCCTCTACATTGGAGAGACCAAACGCAAACTGGGCGACCGTTTTGCAGAACACCTGCGGTCTGTCCGCAAGAAAGACCCAAACCTCCCTGTCGCTTGCCATTTTAACACTCCACCCTGCTCTCTTGCCCACATGTTTGTCCTTGGCTTGCTGCATTGTTCCAGTGAAGCCCAACGCAAACTGGAGGAACAGCACCTCATCTTCCGACTAGGCACTTTACAGCCTTCTGGGCTGAATATTGAATTCAACAACTTTAGATCTTAAACTCCCCCTCCCCCCATCCCCACCCAGTTTCTTTTCCCCCCCCCCACCCGCCTTTTTTTTTAATAATTTATATAGATTCTTCTTTCCCCACCTATTTCCATTATTTTTAAATCTAAAACTAAAACCTTTAGTCTTTCCACCCCACCCCCACTAGAGCTGTACTTTGAATATCCTGTTTTCCATTCTTAATTAGCACTTTTCTCAGACAAAGACCACCACCTTCAACACCTCTTTGACCCTTTTGTCTCTGACATCTTTTGATTATCTGCTCACACCACACCCTCAATGTGTCTCTTCCCCCCCACCCACCTTAAACCAATTTATATTTCTCCCTTGTTGAAACTATGCTTCAGTTCTGCCGAAGAGCCATGAGGGCTCGAAACGTTGACTGATTTCTTCTCCGCCGATGCTGCCAGACTTGCTGAGTTTTTCCAGGTAATTCTGTTTTTATTTTGTTTTGGATTTCCAGCATCCGCAGTAGCTTTTAGCTTTTTGTTTTTATCTCTTAGGCTAGATATCATTCTGGCCTTCTCCAAAGCATTGATCTCCTTTATCAAGTATGGAGGCCAAAGATGGACCCAATACACTTAAGTGCTGATGAGGTAAAAAGTCTTGTATCTCCTGAATCTGGGCTTGATTCTCTCCTTGTTCTCAGAGGTAGATGGTTAGTGACAATTCATTTGCCCGCCACATTTTTTTAAGTCACAGCTAGTTACCAGATAAGCATCTTCTACTTCTTCATAACTCTGTCTCAGTCAGAAGAATTTCCCTGGTTCCAGTTTATGGAATCCTAGAGAAAACTTATTGTAACGTGGATTTACAGTTGCCATAAATGTGTCTTCCATAACTCTGTTCTGTTAATTTATGTTTCCACATCTGTAATTTGACAATTGGCAGCCATCCTTTGTCTTTAAGTACAATGCCGCCTCTCAAAATTGAATTCCTTTTAGAAAAAACTGCTTGAAATGCATTTTCTGCTTGTATTGATCAACCATTATATCTCAAAAACACGTTTAGATCTTGAATCTAGAAATTCACAAATTGCAATTCAAAAATGGAACAATTCAGTACTCTGAACAGGACCCAATGCATTTATCTGAAACCAATGATGATGAATTCTGTTCTGATTAATTTTTAACAGGTTTGTTCCACTGTAAGCTGTTTCAGGAACCTTATGACCCATTTGAGTTTTGTTCTGAAATGCTTTGAGAGCTGAGAAGGCACTATGTAAAAGCAAGTCTTTTGTTTTAAAAGCTTTTTATTTATTCAAGGTATATGGGCATTGCTGGCAAGGCAAGCATTTATTGCCCATTCCTAATTGCCTTTGAGAAGCTTAAAATGGAAGAACAAAGTTATGTTTTATGCTTGGTTTCAAATTGTACTCTTCATTTTTAATTGGACTAGATAAAAGGTTAACTAGACCCTGGTGTAGAGACTTGCAAGTTTGCTTTTTTTAAAAGCTACAACTTGTAGAGCCCTTGTTAGAGCATAAAATGTTCTCTAGCTAGCATTTAGTACAGTTCAGCTGTCTGTCTACTGGCCGTGTGTTCTATAGTGACAGCACCTTTTCAGACTATGTTTGACATATTGAGTATTGAGCAATACCATGAGCTTGGACAGCATTTTACCTTTAACTATGGTCAGGGAATTCAAAACAATGGGAGTGAATGAGAAATGATTTTGTACATGGAATTGTGTACTTAGATTGGGGCCTGAATGCATCTGAAGTCACTGATGATGAGTGTTAAGTTATTTTAATAGGCTTTGTTCACTCGGATGCTGCTACCGGAACCTGGGACTCGCTTGATCTGCATGACATCAGGGAACGTTATTAATATGTCAGCCGATCGAGATGCTGGAGAGAAGGACGTTATTAGATACCTATTTGCTTGTTTTCGAAGAGTGAAAGGAGAGGTATGTACGTCTGATGGCCCTGTCGTTGCCCAGATAGTTCTTGTGTTTTTTTTGTCTGTTCTCTCCTTTCATCCTCTCCTGCCTATGAAAGCATGACTTTCTTCTATAGCTTCTGAAATATATTTTGTCAACAGATTACGAAGGTCCCAGAAAACCTGTTGACTTATGCACTTCGTTGTAAGGTCCTGACTGTGTCTAACACCTGTACAGTCCTCCTCACACCTGAGATCTACGTCAATCAGAATATCTATGAACAAGTGGTTGATTTGCTTCTTGAAGGAGTAAGTGGACCACGTAAGTAAATATTCCATTATTTCTCTGTACTTGTATATTTGTATGCAAGATGCTGAATAGGCCTGAATTATATGGCATGTATCAAGGGAAAAAAGGCTGTGTTTGTGCATTTTGAAATAAGAATAGCTTGCAGTTCAGTGCCTTTCACAGCCTTAGAACAATATCCCAAGATGTTTCACTGCCAATGAAGTACTTTTGAAGTGATCAGCGGTTAGGAGTCACAATCTAGTGATTGAATGATGTACTCGAAGATTGGTCATTTTATTACTTGAATCATTATCTTTAGTTAGTAAGTAAGTAATACATTACTTTATGCAGCAGATTGTTGGATAACAGAATACTTTGCCACAGTGAATGGTTGATAAAGCAGCCATTGCAACCTCAAAGGGAACATTACATAGATATTTAAGGCTGAGGAAAGTGCAGGACTGTGGACGTGGCAGTGATTTAGTTTTGGCTAGCTCTAAAAGGAGTTTGCATTCTGCTGTAAGCTTCTTTGTTTCTAAGTGAGAATATCTGGGCAACCTGGACTTTGCATGGGCCTAAATAATGGTAGTGTTTACATGAAATTAGTTCTAGGCAGAATTCAGATTGCCAAAGAGAGCAAGTAGATTCCTCTTTAAGCCCTATACTAACGTTATAATTTAAAATTCTCCAAAGGAATGGCCGTTACATCGGCAATATGGTGCCATTTAAACCTGGCCAAGTAACACTTTAAAGACTACAATAGACATGGATGAGGAAGACCATTCAGCTCATCTCGTCTCATCATCCAAAATGAAGCAACAATTTCTCCCAGCTCCCCCCATGACAATTTCCTATTATTCTATAAATAATTCCAGAGCTTTTGCCTCTACTAAGCTTCCCCAAGTTATTCTATGTGCTAATCACTCCTCGTATGAAGAAGGTTTTGCTATCAATGCCCTGAATACCAGTAAAAAAACAAATTGTGGTTTATGTCCTGCTCACCTGGATTCATCATTTTACTTTTCTTTATCATTTACTATCTTTTATATCTTCTAAGAGGTGTTATCTCTCTGTTACTTACTGTTACAGATTTTGAAGATGTTACCGAGTTTATGGATGATGTGATAGCTACCTTAAAGGCAGATGAAGAGGTCCGGACATTCAGCGAAGTCATGTTTCCAGTGTTGGACATTTTATTGCGGCGCATCAAGGAGTTGGACCTTTGCCACATAATGTTGTATAGTTACCTGGACATTCTCCTTTATGTCACCAGACAGCCTGATCTGGCACAAGTAAGACATTTCTAAATACTTCTCTGATTTATATGGTCAGCTGCTGGGTATTTCTTCTTGATTGGCTTGGTATCTGCCTCGTGTGGTAATCCATCCAAACCAAGCTTGTAGAGTTTCTGATAGTATGGTATGGAATTGTGTGTGTCACTCTACTTGGCAAAGCCCATAAAACTTAAACAGGTTACCAAGTTTGGGGACTGTTAAGTGTTTGTAAGAATACCGCTTGACTTCATATAACAAAACTCCGCAAATGTTCTGTACTAATAAAGGTAAGCTTTCTGATACACCCCCTTCCCATTTAGGCATTTGCTTGAAGATGATCAGGAACTGAATGGGATTGGCCCTCTGAATGATCTACACTCTCAAATCTCATTGCTGATCAGTGATGTCCTGTGTAATGAGGACCAGCTTGGATCAGGTATCAGATCAACTGAGGGTCAACTTGCTTTCAATCTCCTATCACCAAGTGTATCACCTTGGAGCCAGCTGTACTCCAGAGGGACACTTCCTCAGTTCCCTCATCTCTTCACCTCCCTCCTTGCCGAGAAGGATAGCCACAAGATACTGGGAGCCATGTGTTGTGGTGCGAGGTCTTCATCTCTGCAAAAAAATTCTTAATTTGTTCTGCCAATGTAATATGCTGCGTGTAGTGCCATTGGACACTCCTACCTGGTGGTGTAGGTAAAATCTTCTGACATAAGCTGATTGAAGTTAACGAGATGACAATGGGTTTCTAACCTAAACTCAAAATCTGAGCACAACCAATGAGTGGCTGCTCTTGTGTTTTAAAATTATGTTTAATCCTGATACACTGAGACATTTTGGACCTGGAGTTAAATCCATCTCTAGTGAGTATAGAAAATGTTCCCTCTGTACTGCTGTCAATGGTCAATAAATGACTCTTAACAGCTGACGTAAGGCATAATTTTATTTTGTTATTGGTGGGAGCCTGGTCCATTGGGAGTGCAGATCAGAAAGTTGGACACAAGCTGTGCACTGTTTTCTGATGATTAGCTTTAATGAATGGAAATGTGCTCAGCGCACACACCCAAATGTCTGATTTGCAGCACTGTAGGCTCCCATACCTGCAGCATAAAGTTTGAAAATGAACCCATAGTGTGTTAACCATTCATCAGTGCCTCACAATTAAAACAAACCAGTGGGCTGTGGGGAGGAAGGCTGCCCTCTGGAAATGTAACTGAGTTGGCTTTTCTCTTATTTTCTTCCCTCTCTTGACCCACCTGAAATGCCTGATTTGTATTGGAGAATGTTCTTCCTGGTTGCCAGTTGCCCTCTGGTATTTTGTTCAGGCCATATGTGAAGCTGTGTACTCGGGAGTGCATCATCATTGGTCATGATCTTACACTCTCTCAAGATTTTGCATGTGCACTTTCCAGCAGGTTCACCGGTTGGTAGCCAGGAGCAGAAACCTGATTTTTTTTTAAAAAGACTAGGGTATGGGAATAATTTGAGGTAGAGGTTAAGGCCATTTGTCTGCACCCTGCACTTAGGAATTCCTGCTCTTAATGTATGTATTTTTCTGTGAAACTGCTAATTATTTTTAATGTGTAAAAATAAAATTTACATCACAAGGTTGAAGATTTAAATTCAGTACATATAATTGAAAATTTCAAAACATATTTATCACCCTCAACAGGTTTTCTTGAAGCATATTGAGCCAAAGGATCCAAAAAATGGTAACCTATATCAGCAGACGCTGCTGGGAACAGTCCTGAACATGTCTTGTTTGCTGAAAACTCCGGGACTGGTGGAGAATCACTTGTACTTTTTGAATCCTTCAAGGTCCAGTCCTCCGGAAATCAAGGTTCAAGAATCAAACATTCACCAGGTGGGCCTTGGACAGGTTGGGTTCTTGACGGGCTGTGGTGTTGCGTAATATTCCTCCCCATCCAGTCTGTCTAGTTGTACACTGTCTCATGCTGAATATGTGGGTTGTACCCATGACCTCTACCAATATCAAACTTGTTCCAGCTGGCGGGAGGCTCCAAATAGTTATAATGCACAATACAAAATGCTCAGAACCACCCCATCAGTAAAAGAATGTTGCCTCCAATTTCCTTCCTCTTATTGCCTTTCTCCCTCCCCCCCCCCCACCGACCAACCCCAACTTGCTGAAGTCGTAGTATGGCAATCAGGTGCTGGAACCCTAACGGAATTTTATGTTCCTTTCCACTCTTGACCCAACCCAGGGGTTCTGAGGTCAATTCTAATGCAACTGGCATTGCTGAGATTGGATAACTCACAAAAGACTGGCTTTGAACATAAGGCCTTCTTGCTTTGTAATAATTGGGTTCCCTAACTGGATGCATATCAATGCATCACTTGAGCATTTCTTCAATTTGATTCAGTTTTATTTCCTCTTGGGCAGGCTTCCTCTTGGTTCTACCCGTGTACTGATGGATGGCCTCTGATTATTCTGTATCATTTATTTCACTACATTTCTCTGTCCCACACGCTGAGAATTTCTGCAGCTGCTTTGAACGCTTTAAATCTGCTTATTTGGTGTTAACTTTCCCTTGGGAGTCAGCTGTGGCTAGTTGGTAGCATTTTTGCCTACAAGTCTGATGATAGCGGGTCCGAATCCCACTATGTGCTTGAGCTTCTAACCTGGGCTAAGACTTCAGTACGGAGGGGCTGCTACATTGCTGAAGGTTAAATTGAGGCTCCCGTCCACCAGCTCAGATGGGCAAAAGGCTTTTTGAAGAAGAGCAGTAGTTCTCACAGTTTCCTATTCAGCATCACTGCCTCTCTTTCGTTAGCTCTTTGTGGTGCTTTGCTGTGTACAAGTTCACTGCCACATTTGCCCATGTAACAGCAATAAGTAACCCAATGGTTGGTTGTAAAGTCCTTTGGGACATCTTGAGGATATGATAAGGCTCTGAGTAACTTTCTTCTTTATTGCAGTAACTTTATCAAGAACATGCAGTTGGTGATGGCTCAACGTGTATAGTTATATACATGTCATGCTTGTTAAGTACATGACTTGAATATCCATATGCACTTATAGTTCTGAATCTTTGTCTCCAATCTTTTTGTTGTCACTCTGTTCACATAAGAATTGGCAGTTAACTGGGAGAGGAAATTGAGCAAAGGCAGCTTCCCCACCAATCATGTGTTGGCTTTCCTACAGGTTACTTCAGGTGTATTTTTTTTACACAATCTCATCTTTGGGAAGGATGTTCAGAATGTTCTTGCTTTCATTTTGCAGTTCATGGCGCAATTGCATGACAAAATCCATCAGATTCTACGGAACCTCATCCAGCTTTCCCCGGATACCAAACATTGTATCCTTTCCTGGCTCGGAAACTGCCTCCATGCCAACTCAGGACGGACGAAAATCTGGGCCAACCAGATGCCCGAACTCTTCTTCCAAATGTATGCGTCGGACGCCTTCTTCCTGAACCTTGCTGCTGCTTTGCTAAAACTCTGTCAACCCTTCTGCAAACCAAAGTCTCCTAAGCTGCTGACCTTCAACCCTACTTATTGTAGCTTGAAAGATTTGAATGAAGAGGAACGGAAAAGCAGAAACGTGCATATCAAAGGTGTGGGCTGAGCAGTAAATGGATGACTTTTGTTTTTAGCTGTCCAGCAGTATTTCAGGGCAATGGTTGACATCAATATCTGTCACCATGCTCAAACTCTTGGTGCACCGCGCTACTTCTGTTGTTAAAATATCTCTGGCTGCCTCTGAAATCAAACAGACTATGTACTTGCAACAAATAGCACGGAAGTGAAAACTAAACCCAACACTGATAAACGGGTTACCTAGTGGAGTTGCGCTCCTGATGCTCATAGTTCACACTGTGCCCTTTGCCAGAGGCACGAGTGAATTTTGATTTAAAAAAACGCAGCCCTATGTTTCAGTGGTTTTCAGACTTTTCCCAATTTGGGAAAGCCTCTACGAGCATTGTCATACTCCCTCAGACCCCTTGCAAGCATTGGTACACTCCTGGGATCCTCCAGTGTTGACATCTGAAAGATTGTACGAGCGACCCAAAAGAAAACAGTGCCATTATTGCAAGAAATTTGTATTTAACATTTGAATGTAGCAACAGAAATGAGGTGGGTGATAGATCAGCATACACAATTCTGATCTAAACTCGAGTTCTCTGTGTGCTGGCCAGTTCTCCCTTCAACCAACGTCACCAAACATGCATTATATCTGCTCATGCATTTCACCGGAGGGTCATGTGTGTGAATAGTTGCTGTATTCATCAGCATCACTTTCTGCACTTAGTTAAGAGTGCACTGGTGACAGAGAGGGGTTGAGTGAGTGATTGGAAAGGGGAGGGGAAACCAAGAGACTGGTAGAGATAGTGATTTATGGAGGTTGGTAGGGGGAGGTGGATTAAGCCAGTGATCGGGTGGAGAGAATGGGGGCAGGCAGCTCCCTGTGATTTTAATGTGGAACCAAGAGGCAAAGAAAACACCTGCTGTTCTGGCTCCACACTCTGATAAGGATCAAACACTGTTCAGGGAAACCTGGTTAGATAAAGGGTGAATCAGAGGCATTAGGCCCCTTATTTGCATCTAATAACTCTTCGAGATGTGACTTCTGGGCACCTCATTTGACACCCATACCAATATGGTGAGCTGTGTGCTATTGGCTCAATGCATGCACGCACATTTACTGCCATATTGGACTCTTCAGTGCCAGTTTTAATATTTGTAAAACGGGCGTAGCCTCATTGAAATCCTAGGCCATGATATCTTAACCAGCAGAACCCATTGTGCAAATGCTGTTGTATCCCTGCAAAGGGTTGCATTTTAGTAGGATTTTTTAAAAAGGAAAATTTATTTTTATGAAGGTTTTTTGTTCTTTGCCTTAGGTTTAGACAAGGAGACCTGTTTGATTCCAATACCTCAGGGACTGGAACCATCTTTCGCTCAAACGTACAACCTGGTCACGGAGAATTTAATCCTGACTCAGTTCGCCTTACACCTGGGTTTTCACAGGTACTGAGAGTGCATATATAGGACTGGACAATAAGAAATTGTAGACCAGAAAGTGCATCAAAAGTGAAACTGGGTTATGTCTCCAGGCTTTTGTGTTTTTTCCTCTCCTGGGGACATGGGAAAACGCTTTCCTGGCAATGCATTGGTTCCCTCCAAAGGGGGGGGTCGAAGTGCCTCTTGGGGACAAAATGATGAGTGAAAGAGTTTTTTTAACCAACTGTGGGGGTGGTGTGAGGGCATGAACCTCATTGGCTGATAATAATTAAGGTAGAAGTGAAGAAGGCTTCTTCAGTCATTTCCCTGACTCCTATGTTTCTCTTCCCTTCCCAATGTTTAAAATTAAGGAAAATCTCTTTTAACACATCTTTTAAAATGGACATTGATATTTTAATGAACTTTCAGATACATGTATGATATTTGAGTCACCAGCTTATAAGACCATAGGAGCAGAAATAGGTCATTCGACCCATCGAGTCTGCTTCGCCATTCAGTGAGACCATGGCTGATCTGATAATCCTCAACTCCACTTTCCTGTCCTTTCCTCATAACCCTTGATCCCCTTGTTGATTAAAAATCTGTCTATCTCAGCCTTGAATATACTTAATGGCCCAGCCTCTAGAGCCCTCTGTGGTAAAGAATTCCACAGATTCACTACCCTCTGAGAGAAGAAATTCCTCCTCAACTCTGCCTTAAATGGGCAACCCTTACTCTGAGATTATGCCTAGTCCAGTCTAGGACAAGGGTAAACAACCTCTCAGCATCTACCCTGTCAAACCCCCTAAGAATCTTGTATGTTTCAATGAGGTCATGTCTCATTCTTCTAAACTGCAATAAGTGCAACAAGCAGAAGTGCAGGTGCTGATGCATTGTGTGAAATCTTGCTATTATTTTTCCTTGTGTCTTCAAAGAAATTTCAAGTTCAATTTCAGTTTTTTCCCCTCTCCAGGAGACATGGGAAAAGGCTTTCCCGTCAATCCAATGGTTAACTCCTTAGTTAAGTATCTTGGGGAGAAGGAGATTAAGTGAAAAAGATTTTTTAAACAAGTGTATGGAGGAAGGGAAATGTTTAATTTCAAGGACTGGAAAAATAGCCTTGCCTTCTCAAACTGTCCTGCCAACACAGAGCCACTCTTGACATCCTGCTTTTGTGGATTCGCTTTGTAAACACCCTACCTTTGCGGGGCTAGTCTTTCGATGCTAAAGCTGTGTTCTTTGCTTTCATAGGTTACACGATCAGATGATAAAGATGAACCAGAGCCTGCACCGGCTGCAGGTTGCCTGGAGGGAGGCACAGCAGTCCTCCAGCCCAGCTGCAGAAAACCTCCGTGAGCAATTCGAACGACTAATGACGGTCTATTTATCCACTAAAGCGGCTGCCACAGAGCCGCAGATGCTCCAGAACTGTATGAACTTGCAGATTTCCACCACAACGATATTGGTGCAATTTTCTCTAGGAAATCGAGGAACAGACTACATGGAGGTGACCTTCCCTCTTCTGGACTTGGAATACTGCATGCTTTCTCATGTCCCAGGTATATAGCATGCCATTAATAGAGATTTGGTAATCTTGGTGATGATAGCTGTGGATGCTGGGTCAATTGAAATTTTCAAGACTGAGACCCATTAAATTTTTGTTGGTAAGAGTATTCACAGGTGTGGATTAAGGCAGATATATGGAGTTCAGGTAGAGATCAAAGTCCTGGGCAATAGTTATCCTTCGGCCAACATCACTAAAACAGATTATCTGATGGTTGTCATGTTTCTGTTTGTGGAACCTTGCTGTTTGCAGATTGACTGCTGTGTTTCCTACAGCAGTGACTACACTTCAAAAGTATTTCATTGGTTGCAATGTGCTTTGGAACGACTTGAGTTTATGAAAGGCTCTAGAAATGCAAGACTTTATGACCGAGTTGAATGATGGAACATGCTAAATGGGCCAAATGTCCTCATGCTTTTCCTATGATTATAGAGTGAGAGTTCACCTTTTGACAATGTATTACAATGGAACTATTTGTGGTTTTGTTAACTGTTATGATCCAAGCTGAGGTTACCCCTGGACAAGCCTGATCCCAGAGTGGAACCCAGCTTGATAGATCCTAACTTTTATTTTTGTTTGTTTAGGTACATGGAGGGTAGCTACTGAACAGAGGCATAGGAGTCAGCTGATGAACTTTTAACAAAAAAATAAAACTTTTATTCAACACGAAAAGATGAACTATATTACAATACTCCTTCACCCACAGCTATAACTTTATAGATATATACAGATTTGTAAGGATAACACAAGTTACAAAAGCTATCTTATACTCTAATGTTCACAGTAAGTACACAGTCCATGTAAACCTATGGCATCCTGTGGTCAGACACACCACACTCTGAAACCAAGTGACAGATGCCACCTCAAACAGATGCTATGGATCTGTACTCAACTCCCCCCAGACGCTTGTCACACCATGAGCCAACCAGTCTCACAGAATTCCGTCCTTCACATGAGGGATTCCAATCTCCATCCTCCAGGACCTCGCCTTGGAATCTTCTCCCAAACTGACGTTTTCACTCAGACATCTTTCACAAGAGTTCACCTCCAAGGGTTTCAATCTCTCCTTCTGATGTACCTCTTCCCTGGGTCACCACATGCACTCAAGCTGTCTTCCATGTACTCTCTCTCACCAACTCAGCCTTAACAGTACACCACTGCTTTGCATGCCCATAGCAAAGAATTACAGACCTTCAATTGTCTCTGAACCTTCTTGCTTCTTGCAAGCTGTTCTCACTTGAAGCTTGGAACTTTTCTCTCTGCCCCTCACTCTTAACTTCACTTAACAGGACCTTTTCCCAGGTTCCTGTCCTTCCTTTAACTAGAAGGTCGTCTTTGGACTTTCTCTTTTTGCATTCCCCTGGACTTTTGGGGTTTTCCTTAGTTTGGGACTTGCTATCTGTCCCCTTTTAGGCTGTTTCTGCTTCACAGCTGCCTCCAAACCAACTGAACTCAAACAGCTTCCAAAACAAACTACTGTCTTTCTTCAAAGATAAAAGCAAAAAACTGCGAATGCTGGAAATCCAAAACAAAAACAAAAATACCTGGAAAAACTCAGCAGGTCTGGCAGCATCTGCGGATAGGAGCACAGTTAACGTTTCGAGTCCGTTTCGAAACGTTAACTGTGCTCCTATCCGCAGATGCTGCCAGACCTGAATTTTTCTAGGTGTTTTTGTTTTTGTACTGTCTTTCTTCTGTGTGTCTGCCTATGGGAGGAACCTGCCTATTTGACGCACCCCCCCCCCCCCCCCCGTTGCTAGGCAACTGCACTGTTCTTCCTACTCTTGTTTACTTTCACTTTATAGGAGTCGTAAACATCTCATTAGAAATGCAAAAAGCCTTTTAAAGTGAAACTAAAACTCTATTTGACCTTTCTTAACACACACATACAGAAATACAAATAAACCTTTAAGTTAAAACTCATTCCAAACACCCACAAATACAAGTATAACTTACTTAAACTATCTCTATTTCTTAACATAACCATCCGTTTGTATTATTGTTAAATAATCTGTCAATGCATGTCTCACTAAAGGGAGTCTTTGTTGCTCTCATGTCTGTTAAGAATGTGGCATCTTGGACCATATTCACGTTAACATACAAGTGCATTTTTTTTTGCATTTCCCACTTTTTTTGTCTGTTTCTTGTTATTTTTGCCCTTTATGTGCCCTCCTTCATCACAGGCTTTCCTCTCTAATGCTTCCAATTCTATTTCACTAAATACTTGTGAGCGCTGCCATGGGAAGTCAACTAAAAATATTTTGTTTAGAAATAAATGCTGTTTTTTTCACTGCAAGTAGGATCATCTGGAATTACAAGTAGCTGTCGATCATTTATGAGCCATCTGATACTGTCCGGTGTCTTGCTGCTGTGAGGGAAGAGTTCGTGCCTTATGTTCATCCTCCAACCACTTTTTGCAATCTTGTCATGCATGTCAGATTACTTGCTCCCTTCTTCTAAAGTTGTTGCCTTGAGGTACTGGCTCGTTGTTAACGTCTGGCCCCACTCCCCAGCCACTGCTTATCAGTCATTGAAGTGTGCCTTCCCCGAGTTGTAATGGACCCTGTAGTCTCTGAGCTGGTGAATGCTTGCTTTCCAAAGTTTATAGGTTCAGTTTTAGTGGGCTGCTTCACTAAATAGTGTGCCTCAGCAAGGGTGGTGGGGGGAAACGACTGTTTACTGTACTTCATTTCACAGTCAGTTTCATTGTCACTTGCAATGATGTTCTTTGGTGAATAGTTTATTTTATGCACTGAAAATGGACAAGGCTCTCTTGTCCTCTGGATGAATTGTTGCACTGAGATCTGCACCCACTCAAGGAAGTGGACATTAAAAGCACTAGCAGAATGCTGGTAGCTTTGACATACTGAAAGGGTGAAGTCTAATAGGGAGAAGGGTCTTCAACCCAACCTAATTTAGTGAGAGATTGTGATCTATTTTCATACTAGTAATGTGCACTGGTCCCTTTTGATTCATTGACTTATTTTGTTTCTTTGTCACAGAGTTCTTTGCTGACAATCTTGGAGATTTTTTCATCTTCCTACGGAGATTTGCAGATGACATTCTGGAAACTGCAGGCGATTCTCTAGAGCAGCCTCTACACTTTGTCACGGTGTTCATGGGTAACGTAGAGAGGTAACAACTAGGAACTTGCGACAAAATTCACTGGCAAGTCTTGTACCCCCCAGCACCGTGTGCAGGTGTTTGATATTGCTGCAGTTTTTACATTGGGAGTTTTATTGATGTAAGTTAAGTTGTTGGTGCTGATGCACTTTCCCATTTAGTGGTGTCAGCAACTAGCAGGATCAGAGAAGTTATAGCATAGATAGAAGCTAAGCCATGCTTCTTCTACTCTGCCTCAAAAATGTATTTCCCCATCATTGTAAGAAGAGCACCCCCTATTACATCACATAGACATTATTACATTATATGCAGCACTCATCCTTCAGTTTTAGTGGATGAGTTTGCCATTTAGCTCTAAAGTAAGATCCTTTTAACCAGTTAGACTTGGATTGAGACTGCCCAAATTCATTTTAACTAATACTGTTAAACCTAGCAGACAGAGCAAACTTTAATTTATGATCTCCATAGAGCCCAATAACTTTTAAAAAGATTTGAATTCGCAGTGACAACTCAAAGGATCGCACAAGATTTCATGTTTTTAAGATTTTTTACTGTAACAAACAAACTAAAATCAACAGTGACTAAACATTACTTAGCAGGCAATTAATACACTAAACTAAGAAAATATATCCCTGTTTTTTTTTTAACCCTGTGATAACCCCATGCCACGTTTATACATTACATTGCACTCTCAACAGAAATGTAATCTTGTTTTTAAAATCCTGAATCTGACCTTGTTCTCTTCTCCCTGTTACGCTGACTCCCAGAATCCTTTTAAAAGTCCCTTCACTCAATCCTCCTGAGCATTATCGAATTGACTTCCAGCAACAAGGCACTCAAATTTCTGCAAGGTTCATCTCTACAAATGGAGAATTTGATCTCACAGCCATAGCTTCACTGTTTTTCAATAATCCACCAGCATATCTCTCTCCAGAGCCTCTGAATATGATTGCCTGAGAGTCTGTAAGTCTACCCATGATAAAGCCAGCTGCTCTGTCCTTTGTGTTGAGGTGTTAAACCTGGCACTTGACTTTCAGTAAGGTTTGACCTGGGCCCCCTGTCCCCATGGTAACCAGGCCACACAGGCTTATTGTCAGGCAGAACTAGGAGAACATCACATGACCCTTTTCATGACTCCATTTTATCTAGATTAAAGACACAGTTTAAAACATGATCATCTTATAAATCTCTGTACTCACAATTCCATTGACCTTCATCCAGTTCCTGGGTGAAAGGCTGGTGTCTTCGCCTGAGCAAAGTTAATTATTAACATAACTTTCCGTAGGTTTCTTGGCAGCTACAGATGGTAACTTTGCATCCTAATGTCAGTTCTCAATCTAGATTCTTGCTTGGGCTTCCCCTAAATTGACAAGTTTCTTGATGTAAATAGACTGTCAAGAATTAAACGGAAACCTTTCCAAGAGGTAAACCTTTTCAATTGCACCTCCTTGAGTATCAGTTAAGGAATACTATTGGTGCAATTGCGTGTGAGCTCTGTTAACTAATTATTTTTCTATAAAATCTGCAGGGCTATGGGGAAAGGTCAGGGGATTTGGACTAATTGGATAGCTCTACCAAGGAGCAGGCACTGTCACAATATGCCATATAGCCACCTCCTGAGTTGTATCATTGTGTTATTCTGTGTACTAAGATTCAGCATGCAGAGTGAATTAAGTTTCAGACCCCTTCCACTAGAGGAAGCCGTAGTTTTCAGTTCACTTAAAGTTCAGCAGCCTCTGTTCTGCTACATTCCAATAACACAGACTCCCATGAAGTCACCAACAACTCGCATGTTGGCGTGCTGTCTCTGGCCAGTGAGTGTACCTTCTTCCCCAAACTTCTGAGACACACCTAGTAAAGGCAGTGAGATAGAGGAAGCTATGCTCTGAAATTGAGAACAGTGAATGCCCATCCATTTGAAATAATCATTTATATTTCTCCTAGAAATTCTACGAGTTCACTTAAGTTTTTGCATTTTATGTTGACCATTATGGGAACTCTAACCTTATTTACTCCTCACACCTGAGGATTTTTTTTTGAGGGGGTATATTTTGCACTTACACATTCTCTTGCTATGTGATGATTAAAACAGTGCAGATTTTACCCTCTCTTATCTAGTCCCTCTGGCTCTGTATATGCCATGATCAGAAGACATTCCTGTAAATATGTTTCTGCAGATATAATTTATTCTGCTATGGTGTATTTGGTTTTGACAGATTTGTTTCAGTGACACAAAAAGAGACAATTACCACCCCACCTCCTCCCCAACCCCAAGATGACTTTTCACTGCTGCAGGTGATCTGTTGGGAGCAGCATTGCTGCTCTCTGAGGAACCAGAGACTACTGGCATTATAGATCAGGTCTCCCAACTGGAAACCTATGCACCGACTCTTATCTTCCAGGTTACATGAACATCATTTTGAAATGATTGGAAAATGTTGCACTGCACTAAGAAGCTGACTGAAAGATATTGGTGTAAATAATTATGCCTGTGCAAATAACATCAACTGATATTGACTGCTTTAAGTGAGGGAAATGGCCAAAAAGGAATGGGTATTAATGCTCTGTGTAGGCCCATTTTCCTAGAAAACATGGGAGCAAAAACATCACACAAGATCATAACATTCTTTACAGTAAAGTTTGGAACATTGAGAATTACACATGATCCTTTTATCTGGAAGTGTGGTCAGCGATGTCATCAGGCTTTCAGTAAAGTGTAAGGTTGGACTTTTGAAATCTTGAAAACTGGAGGGAAGTTGGAGAAAGGTAAAAAACACAGGAATTACAGGCTTAAGGAGTTTTAACAACTTGAAGTGAAAAATTAAGCATATTACACAAAAGCACATGGGCTGAAGTAAAATATTTTTCAGTAGTCAATTGATCGCACTGTGCCAAATAAGTCCAGTGACAAGGTTGAGTGATTATTTTGAGAGTTTTGTTCAGTTTCACTTGTCTATGCAGTCTGAGTCTGAATAGCTGGATTATGCTGAAAGATGTTTGTTGACTGACCAGAAAGCCTCTTTCTTCCTCCCGTGATGCCTCTTAGGATGAAGAACCCTCACTTGCGAGCAAAACTGGCTGAAGTCCTTGAGGCTGTGATGCCTCACATGGAGCAAGTTCAGAACCCAATGATTAGCAGCATGTTCCACCGGCAGCGAGTCTTCAGCTCGTACCAGCATGCACACTATCTCGCTGAAGCACTTATCAAAGTGTTTGTGGACATTGAATTCACAGGTATGTTTGGAAGGTAGCAGCAGTCTCAGGTAAATACCAGAATTACAGCAGTGACTACACTTCTAAAGTTCCTCTTTGGCTGTAAAGCACTTTTGGGACATCCTGAGGTTGCAAAAGGTATGCAATTTAAATCAAATCCTTTCATTATTATAAAATGGCACGCATAATGTTACACCTCAACTTTCCAACAAAGCTGCCATAAAAAAAGTTACACTCCCATCAATGCGATTGATTTCCCAGGGAGAATGAAATTTGATTTTGATGCACACAGACTATTCCATGCGCTGTTCACTGCTGCATGCAAACAGAACAAAAGGGCAGAAGAGGGAGCACGCAGGACAACTAACAGAGCCAAGTGCAAGATGAGCATTCACAGGGGAGTGGTGTTGAAGTGTTCAGAATGTAGATGGCAGAGCGGGCAGTGCTGTAGGTCATGAGTAAGTGAGTGCAGAGTAAGCTACTGTATTGTAGATTGCCGAATATGACACTTGTAGATTTGCTTTGATTCTTCATGGACATAGATATTTTTCTTTCTCCCACACAACCCTAAGTTCCCTCCCCTTCACCCGACCAAGGAAGAAAACAAAATACTGTAGATGCTGGAAATCTGAAACAAAAACAAAAAATGCTGGAAAATCTCAGCAGGTCTCCACAGACAGCATCTGTGGAGAGAAAGCTCTGAAGAAGAGTCATACGTACTCGAAATGTTAACTCTGTCTTCCTCACCACAGATGCTGAGTTTTTCTAAGAAAAATAGAACATTTCGCTCAACTTTTAAACCACCCCAACTTGTCAATATCTAGTATTGATAGGAAATACTTGGAAGTGTGACAGAACAGAACTGATTGTTAATTATTTTGATTCTGTTGCGCTGATGTTACAAAGCCAGGTGTGCTGCACATGGCTCATACTTTCGCTTTCATATTTTTGTTAGAGGAGGATGGGGGTTAAGGTAATGCTCTATGAATGTAGATTACTCAGAGACAGTATCTGTAGTACTGTGCTAAAGTTAACGTTTCTACATCTACATAGCCACAACTTCTTTTTGAAACTGAACCATGCAAACAGCAGAATCCTGGGTTCAAATCCTAGTTTGTGCTGAGAGAGTTGTTCTCAGCTGAGAGAGCAAGGGAATTAAAATTAGCTCAGCAACTTATCAATTGGGAGGGGTATAAAATCAGGTAGAATTGCTGCCAGCAAGTATCTGCATGGATCTTAGGTGAGAACAGGATTGGGCTTGATTGTGATGCAGGCCACATTTTCATAGCCCAAGAGTGCACCCTGTCTAGGTTACACTGGAGCCTATGGTACTGTACCAGCAGGAGCTTGTATCTTTCAGAAGAAGGCTGGGTTGATTGGCGAGAGATTTGCTTTTGAGATAAATTTTAAAACTGCGATGTTGTATTACTGCTGTAATCAGCATAATCCAGTTGCCTCTTTCAAAATATTGGATGTTTTGGGCTTGAAAATGATTTTCTTGGCTGTTGCTTCCTTTCTTAACTTGGCACACTTTTATTTTTAGTTCTATAAAATCACCTGTGTTCTTTTACTGTTTCCTATAACAGAAAAAGTAATTTTGGGGCCAGCTATTGAGCAATGTTCAGAAAGACAGGTACAAGAGTTCCTGTTGAAGTTTTCTTTTTTTGAAAAGCTGATGCCCAATTCTTTTGCTGGTTTGTCAAATGATGAAACTATTCACCATCTAATTTTAGCATAACTGAACCGCATAAATCACTATTTGCGGTGAAGTTCCTGTCTTTCCAGGCTAGATAAAACTTCATCCTGGTGGGTGATTGAGAGGCACAAGAGAAGTAAACATTACTGGAAGAGCACATTGTTACTTCAGATTGCACGTGGTTGACGGTAGGATGAAGTGACACAGTTCCAAATTTAGAGCTGATGTCACAAAGTATATAGTGTGAGCAACACTTGGAATGGATGCCTGGGTAGGATAATGGTGACAAACTCTGGAATCCAAGCCAGTTGGGTGCTGTAGGTTATTTCGGATAGGTGGGCTAAGATAACACAAATGGCCATCCATGTCTGTAACTAACTTGCAACCAATGACGAGTGTATAGAGAATGTGGTACTGGAATAAATTACGTGAGTCAGGATCTAATTTATTTTCTTTTTGCTGAAGTTTGAGGGACCAGTAAGGTATAAAACTAGATACTGAATTGTTTTATAGTTGGGGAATCTTGGGGTTGAATTTTACTCAAGTGACCAAATGAATGAAGGTGTTTCTTTGGCCTATTTTCATTCTCGTTATCCCCATCCTGGTATTTGGATTGTGTTGCCATGTTTTATTTAGTCACTGATTCTAGCATTCTTGGTGCTGTTACTTGCCTTGTGAGTTGGGCTGTCATTGAACTGGAATAGGTGTTTAAGGAATGAAACATTGAGAGTTTAAAAATACTCTTTTTGATGTTACCCATGAATCAATAGGTATGATTTATTTTTTTTTTTGTCCCTTGCCTTCTGAAAGCATTTATTCCTTGTTGGAGCACCGTTCCATAGCTAGTAGCTACCTGAATACAAGTAGCCATTCTTCTTGAACGAACCTATGCAGACAATGTCAGAAGTCTGTTTGAGCTGGGGCAAAATAACCATAGCCCAATCCCATTCTCACCCGATAGCCACACACTTGCACATGCAGGAAGGATTGCTGGGTAACTAGCAGGAGTGCATGCCATTTTCTGACCTTGATGCTGAGGCTAATTACACCACCTCTACTGTAACCTTGCTTTTCACTTTGAGCTGAATGATTTGAAACACTGAAGGTCAAACGTGGGGCTGTTCTGATCTGTATGGCTCAGCTGCTGAATCAATAAACTTGTTGAGACGGAGTGGGGAGGAGTTGGGAGGATGAAGGGGAGAGTGCTGGGACAAGTTGTTTGAATGTATCTGGCAGGCTAAAAACACCCAGTCTCAAAGTTCTGGTGAAAATTTCAGGTTGTTTCTGAAAATTAGTATAAATGATGAAGATGCAGCACATTGAGGCAGTGCCTTAAAAGGGTGTAGGTTTATGTCTGAGCTTCTCGATGTACTGAATTTGAGACTGGGGAATTGGTGAGCAGGAGTTGAGTGCATCCATAAAGGATAGTGGAAGGGGAAAACCCTCATTCAGCTATGCTCGAACATCTCGAAGCATTGGCAGAGGCCTGAGAGTGAGTGCCCATTTTTGTTTCTTTGCAGCTTCAGTTGATGAGGGGTAACGGGACACCAGGGAAACAGTGAAAATAACCTGGCAGGAAGATTATATTATATTATTAATAATTATATTATTAAAAATATTAGTGGGATCAGTGATTACTGTGTTCAGTTCTGTTCACTGAGGCATAGAGCATTCAAGATCAGGTGGTGGCGTGGTTTAGAGTCAGAAGACTGACCTGAGGATTGAGTAACTAAGAAAGATTAGAGGAAAGTTGGTTTGTCAGTCTTGAAAGGGAATGACTGAAAGAGGACCTCATTTTTATAAGGTACAATCATGGCACTTCCAACCAGGGCCCAGGAGAGGAGGTGCAGACGGGGGTAAAGGGGGCCCGGGTTCAGTGTTTTAAATGGAGTTCTCGTCATCACACTGAGCAGCCAGAGCTTAGGACCTGACAGACCGGTTTTAAAAAAAAGTCGGAACTTTCATGCTGAGTGTTCCAATTTTTTGAAGCCGATCTGTCAGAGCAGTTTCACTCATTGTTGCGCTGCTACTGGGGAGGCTGGGATGTGGGGAGAAGGGGGTGGTGGTTAGGGAGGTTGGGGGGAGGGGTAGGGAGGGGGTTGGGGTGGAGCCTGTGGTTGCGGGTGGGGTGGTTGTTGCAGGGAGGGATGAGAAAGGTTGATGGCAGTGGGGGCACTAATATTTTTCACTTAAAAGCATAGTTTGGCTGACTTATGGGGATTCTAATGATTAATACGTTAAAAAAAGCAAAGCATAAAAATAGGTTTAGAAATTATATGGCCAACACATTTTTTTACAGCTCAGGTACCTCAAAATTTGGCACTACGCCCCTGGGTACAATATGGTACAGAAAAGGTATATCCAGAGTACTATATGAACTACTCCAAGACAATAGAAGATGTGAATATGCAGGCAAGCTGGGGAAAGGCAAATGGAGAACTGAAGTTAAAATTCTTCCCATGTGATCATAATGTTGAATAGATTGGGGAGAAACAAAATAGCCTAGAATAATTTTAGAAAAGCTGGATACTCTGGGGTAGGGGAGAGATGAAGGTTTGTTCTGGATAGTGATCAAAGATGGGGAGAATCTCATCCCTTTCTGTGATACTTTGGTGAGTTGGCAGGAGTGTGAACATCAGAATTACCCTTGCTCCTGGTACCCAACACCACATGGAACATTTGAATGATGATGGCATGACTGTGTTCCAGCGATCTACCTTTTCCATCTGCCTGATATCCTAAGCAACTTAAACTCAAGTCAGCTAACTCCTAAACAATGATAAAGTAGATTTACTTCTGAAAGTGATCGCTGTTACTGTTTCATCTGCTACTAGGTGATCCACATCAGTTTGAGCAAAAGTTTAACTACAGGCGGCCCATGTATCCTATCCTAAAATACATGTGGGGATATGGTAACTACAGGCAAAGCATCAAGGTCTGTATTATTTTAATTTAGTGTGTTTAAATATATTGTCTTACCCACCCACCTTGTGTACTAAATATGTTTTTTAATTCAACCCGTTTAAAATATTTGAAACATAATACCCTGGGCAGAATTTAGCCCTTGGATGGCGGGTGGGCCCCACCGGCTTGGCGGTGGGCGGGCAGCCGACCCCCGCCACTGAAGCGGGCCCTGCCGCCATTTTAAGTGGGCGGGCCAGTTAAGGCCCACCCAGCGGCATCCCCGACGGAAGGCGCTATGCGCTTCCGGTGGGGAGGAGAGAATCCCGAGCTGTCAAAGTGCGCTCTTTCACACATGTGCGCGAAAGAGCACACTTTTCCCTGAGGCAAAGTCCTGTCTCAGGGAGAATACTGACAGTGTCAAAAACATTAAAAATAGAAACATTAAAAAATTATTAACATGTCCCCCTCATGTGACAATGTCACACGAGATGGGACACCTTAATAAAGACCAAATAAACTTTATTAATTTTTTACAATACGGACATGAAACTTCATCCCGCCAGTGGATGAAGTTTCATCAATAATCTGGAGCCCACTGGGGCTCCTGGCCAGCCCGCCAGCCTTAAGGTTGGACGGGCAGGACTTTAATTACTTTAAATAGCCTGTAAATGGCCTCAATTGGCCATTGACAGGTCGGCGGGCGGACAGCTGATTTTGCTGTCCGCCCGCCTTCCTAAAAATTTAAATGAACTGGGATGACGTCGGGGATTCCTCCCGATGTCATCTAGCGTCATTTTCCCCATGGCGACCGAGACCCGCCCCCAAATCGCCAAGGGGAAAATCCTGGCCCCTGACTTTTAGGAACTACTTCAAGAATGTTTTTTTTGTATTGTCAATGTTGAAGTGAAGTGTAGTTATAAACTTTATGTCCAGAACACTAATTAATGAGCGTAGTTGAATAAATCGTATTTAGCTTATCTAAAACACGTTAACCTCTTTGCTCACATTTCATAGGGTTCATAGTCGAGCTGTAGCAGGTATAAAATAAATGGCAGTGGGAAAGGAGGGAATCAAAAACATGTGGAAATTACGTGGGTCAGCTGTGGCAAGGGATAGTGTTTCACCACAATTTATTCTGGTTGCTGGCTTTTCAGATCAAAATCTATATGTTGAAGTGTGTGCAACTTTTAAATCACAGTAGTAACTGTTAGAAAACATTTATCGAGCCTTTTGCAATGGTTGTTGTACACGGGTAATGCAAAAAATGCTGCCTGTCAAGTTTAATTGACAAATAAAACAATCTGACTAAGGGTCTAACCAATTTGAAGTTTGACCCCACACTCTTGGTTTAGTGTCCCAGGGAGAGATTATATGGCCAGTGTGAGAAATAGCAAATATCACATTGATGCAGTAGGTGGTCCTTTCTAATCTTGGGATGAAGGGATAATGTTGAGTAGAGTAGAATGAACATTACTCTGCTCTTAATTATGCTGTTGCTAACCTTGGAGAGCTAGATGCAGCCACATGGTGCCTGACATGAAAAGTGTTGCATTCACCAGCACAAATATCCCTCATCTTGGTAAAAGATATACAGTTAGATTAATGGAGATGCTCTATAACCTTGATGTGAAGTTCAGATCTACAACCTAACATCTCAACAACTTTAATGATGGAATGGCCTAAATTGTTCTCGGACATGCAACTTTGAATTATTTCTCCTGTTTGTGTTTGCCTTTACAGACTTTAGCTGACTATGCGTTTGACAACTTGGAGGCAATGAACCCTCCTCTTTTTCTCCGATTTCTCAATCTACTCATTAATGATGCCATCTTTCTATTGGATGAAGCTATCCAGGTAGCTAATGCAAACCACTTGCTTTTATTACTGTATTTACATGTCTGGTGCACACTCTTCTCTCCTCCCCTCTTCAAAAAACAAGGTGGATGTGCAGGATGATGAGTTTAATTGCTTGCATATTGTTTTCCACCTTTCTTCCCTCCCCTTTTGACCTGTTACTGGAATACAGTTTCCTAGGGACCAGCAGCCTCTCTCAAATGGCAATTCTTCATTTACATGTTACCAGACTATTGGATTGTCAAGGGGGTACCATAGCTGAACCCAGTCCAATATCTGCACTTCCCAGCTGAGGACCCCAAATAGTGATCAGGCGCAGAAACCATGGCTGACTTTGTTTTTCTCTTTCCTCCTTGGCCTTGGGGCATTGAGAATGGTGGCAGTGCCTGAAGTGATGCCCTGGTTGAAATTTGCTAACAACACAGACTATAGATTTGCAGCTGGTACTTTTTGCCCCTGTAAAATTTAGTGCTGCATAACATGGTGTATTCCTCCAATGAACTATTGGGGCAAGTGAGGAGGCAATAAATACTTGCATTTCTGATTGGACTTTTTGAAAGGAAAGTCATTCAGTAGAAACTAGCAAGTGAGATAATTGCAGAAAAATGCCATGTGGTATTACAGACTGGAGATTAATGGATTCTTGTTTCTGTCTCTTTAAGCATTTTAAGTTGGAAAATTGTGTCGTGAGGCACTGCAGTTTATTTGAAAGGGTTTTTTTTTGTTAAACTTTGTAGTATTTGAGCAAGATTAAAATCCAACAGATTGAGAAGGACCGGGGGGACTGGGATAACTTGCCCCCTGAAGCTCGGAGGGAAAAGGAAGGCAACCTCCAGATGTTTGGGCAGCTGGCTCGCTTTCACAACATTATGTCTAACGAAACGATCGGCACCTTGGCATTCCTTACTTCAGGTCAGTGCGTTTGAAATGAAAGAAAAACAAGAATGATTGGAGCTTTGGGATCTGATGTGGCTCCAAAGGTCATGCCATTTGGGCTTTTGTAAACACCAGGTGGGTTTGAATCTCCTGTTGTCTACAGGCCCTGAGCCAGGTAAATCTGTAAAATGTTGCTTGTTTTTTTAAGCTATGGGGAAGAACAAAATATGATGTAATGGAGTTGGATTCTTTGGATTCGAGCTCCTTGCTTGAATAACAACTTGCAAGATGTTATGCTTTACAATGCCCTGCCTAAAAAATGTGGCGGAAGCGTATTCAATATTAGCTTTCTAAAGGGAATTAGATAAATGCTTGAAACTTGAAATATATGCAGGTTTTATGGTGAAAGAAGAGTGCTTCCCAAACTTTTAAACCGATTAATCCATTTTAATGCCTCAGACTTTGTGTGACCCCAGAATGAAAAGTGAAGGGGGGTGGGTGGTGGGACGGTAGGAGGGTTAAAGAGTTGCTGAGCGGAGGCCAGGGGAAGTTGCCGAGCAGGGAGGAGAGAGTTTTGATTGGGGTTGGAGTGGGGGGGGGTGTTGACCAGATGGCTTTTAAAACTGCTGGGTTTGCCCTGTAAAAAGCAAAGACACAACTTTTTACAGGCTGCGGTTGTAGCAGCAATGGAGCCTCAGAGAACAGACGGTTAAGCTACGCCTACCAACAGGCAAAAAAAATGAACATTTAAGGGGTCAAAACTGTCAAAACTCAGTCTGAGCTCCAAGCACGCCATTGCTGCTTCTAGCTCGCGACCCACAGTTTGGGAACCCTTGAAGTAGGAGACTGGGACTAACTGGATAGCTGTTTGAAAGAGCCAACAGGCACGATGGGCCAAATTACCACCACCTGTGCTTTATGATACTGTGAAATTGAAAAGCAAAATAACTTTACAATAAATAAGCCCTCTTCCAGCAGGAAAGAAATCTCTAAAATACTGATCTCAGTATGAATCATATATTTTAGCATTAAAAACTGTCATTGCTGAGAATCCCCAGGGAGCTGTGTAGTTTTAAATTACAGCACCTTTACACCGCCCGACCTCCTCTAAGCTGAGGTCGTGTTGTTTCCTGGGAAGTTTGGAAGAGAGTTGGCTCAGTGGTCACTGACAGGAACCTGGGAAGGGTTGTGCAGCATCCTTCCTCTGTTGCAAGTCTCAGGCCATAAGGATTAAAAGGGGGAAAATATGTAAAATAATGGAAAGATACCCATTTTTAAAAAAAAATAAAGTTTATATTAGCATTAACAACAAGAAGCTATAACTTAATCAATTTCAAGCCTTCCAGTGAACTGGGCAGATTAAGTGAAGCTGCGCTTCCTGAACAGAACCTTGCTCAATAGGAGCACAAATCAGCGATTGATGTGCTCCAGATTAGCTAACCCTTGCCCCTGCGCCACCCCCAATCCCTCCAAGTGCTGCCTCGCTGAATTTTCCCAATATTTCTGAATAGCTCTCCGTCTATCTGATTAATTTTTGATGCCCTAGATGTCAGGTCCCATTTTTTTTTTAAACAAGAAAATTCCCCCAAAATATGATTTTCTTTTAAGAGTATAAATTAACATTTTGAAATTTGGGACCGTTGCCTGACCTCTCATGCTATTTACCTGGCTTTCATAACCAAGCTAGCCGTTCTGGGCTGCTGAGACATCGCACCCCCAATACATCCAGCTCCCTATGTGCAGGGCAGGGAGAGAAAGTGAAGTTTGATTAGGAAACCAGTCATCATGCTAAAGCCAGTTATATGCTAAAGATGCCCTTGACCTCAAGTATTAGTCAACTCAAGACTGATGTAATTTTAAAACTTACAAATTTGCAGTTCAATTCCCTGGCTTTCTAATCTGAGCGCAGTGATTGTTTTGTTTCCAAAGCTTAGATATGAAAGGTCAAGACTGAATGCTTAATCCTTGGCTCTTGCTGTCTAATGCTGCTCACTGAATGCAGAGGAAAGCAAAGGCAGTGAGAGCAGAGTGTGTACTATGAGATATAATTTTGCACTAGATAAGCGTAGCAAAGGTGTTACTTACCCCTTAGTGAACCTAGAGGCTGCTCCAGATTTAAAGATGAAAAGTATTTTTGCATGTTAATGCTTAAGAATAAACTTTAATCCTGAAGTATTTTAATCGAGTTAAAAATCAGTGGGTTATAAAATGGGATTGTAGGATAATGGTCTTCCGGGGAGTATTCCATACCTGTTTCCCAGAGTGCACTGAGAGTTTGCCTTTTCCCCATGTTCCGAAGCAGTTGTCACTGAGGCAAGTTCATATTCCCGCTTTTACTGTGAATCACTCATGGTGCTGGGTCATTACTAATTACTATTACTGCTTTAGTATTTCGAACCACATCTATGCAATATTAAACCATCTTTTACACGGCATTAAACAACATAGGAACAGGAGGAGGCCATTCAGCCCCTCAAGCCTGCTCCACCATTCAATTTGATCATAGCTGATCTGTACCTTAACTCCATTTACCCACCTTAACTCCATACCCCTAGTTATTCTTACCCAGTAAAAATGCCCACAAACTAGAAGGTCCAAAATTTGATTCTTAAATTGTATTGAATGAGCTGAATTCAGCCAGGGCACCAGTTGGGATGTTACTGTTGGCCTCTGTACTCTGAGCTGGAATAGGAAAAATCCAGTAGTTTGTTCCTGGCCACAGTTCAGTGACTTGTGCCGTAGAGTGCCCTCTGTGTGTTGGATGGAAACAGGTCTGAGCTCAGTTGTGACGTTGTCCCCAGTCAGACCATCTACCAACAGTTGGGCAGACAGGTGAACTGTTATGGCACAGTCAATGGTAAATGCTGACTGGTTATCCAAATCCCAAAGGGAAACTTGAAACAACTGCCACAACTTGTTCTGCAATTTGTATAAATTTTTGAGATGCGTGCCTTGAATTCAGTAGTAATAAGACCAAGTCTTATAGGTTTTTACAAAACTAGATTAAACATTTATTAATAGGAGAAATGAATTTAACCACAGATCTAGAACTACAAATTACTACTATGATAACTTCTAAATCCTCTACTTAATCTGACTCCCAGTTACACTTTCGTTAAGGCAACAGTAAGGCACACAGATTTTAAAAGACCCAGGCAAAGTGAGACACAATACCCTGAACCAGTCGAATTCAAAGTGATTTTCTTAACTTCAGTTCTTTGAAAACAGCAGCTTGATGCATAGATGCTGAAGGCTTTTCACACTTGTTAGATCTTAAAAATGCCTACCCTTACACACAGCCTTTGCTCCTTTATACATATTTTCTCCTTTTGAATGCAAATTCCCATTGTTTCACAATATCTTTGGACTTTATCTTTCTGATAATAAAAATCTCTCGTAGCATGAGTTTTACCAGTAATCTTTGGGAAAAATAAATGCACTGTTTCTAAACTTTGCCTGGCTAGGTGACACATTTCACTCCTCCTTTGAAAACAATCTAGTCTGGTTTATTTAAAAATGCAAATATCCTTTTACACCTTACATTCTAAACCTCCTCCATGTTTACATCAAAACCTTCAGACCAGCTGCCTTTAATCCAATTAAGTCTCTCACACATTCATGCACACACATATAGACACACTGTTTTACAATAAATTCCAATAACATTATTATATCTTTCTGACATGAACAGTGGCCATTTCGGAGTTGTACTGGAGGATAGTCCTTGCCCTTGGAACTCTACCCCAGCAATAGTAAACATCTACAGGAGAGGAAGGAAAATTAAAGGTTATTTTTTGTATAAAAACTACCAACAAACTGTGATTGTTTTAATTATCTACTGTGATTCTCTCTGGCAGAAATCAAGGCTCTGTGTGTGCACCCCATCCTCGCTGAGCGGATCATCTCAATGTTGAACTATTTTCTTCAACACTTAGTTGGGCCTAAAATGGGTGCCCTCAAGGTCAAGGATTTCAGTGAATTTGACTTTAAGCCACAACAGTTGGTGTCTGACATTTGTACCATATATTTAAACCTGGGGTAAGTAACAACAGTTCAACAAAATATAATTTGTCCCTTGCAGCAAATAGCTGGAATCTAATTCTCTGAATTGGAATATGCCAAATTGGTGCTTGACTACTAATGACTGAAAGGAGGGTTCTGATAGCCGAAAAAGCCGCGAAATATACAATGAGTGGCCTGTTACATAATCCTTGGAACCATTTAGTCTACATCAGAGCTGTCACTGTAATTAGGATTCAAGACTGGAAAGAAGAACAAAATAATTCTCTCCCCTATCCCCTTTTTCAGTCTCTTTGTATAGATTCTTTGCCAATTGTTGGGTTTGATTTGTGCGCTATTTAAAATGATCAGGGCAGCAATTACTTTAAAATTGGGCAAACGAGAGTTTCTGTTCAAATGAAAATCCAGTGTATTTAAAAATAATACACAGAGGAAACTCAAAGCTATTGCGAGCAGGCAACTGATCTTCTCCCAAGTCTCTGCCAGTGCTTTCCCCAGCTAGTAGAAGACATGTAGGAACAAAGCAGAATGACTAACATCAAACAACAAGATCTTCATTGGAATAAAAGCAAAATGCTGCTGAAGCTGGAAATCTGAAATAAAAACAGAAAGTGCTGCAAATACTCAGCAGGCCTGGCAGCACTTATGGAGAGAGAAACAGAGTTAATGTTTCGAGTCGAATATGATTCTTTCGAACTGAAGAAGGGTCATATTCAACTCAACATTAAGATCTCCATTGGAATTGATTTCTTCGACATGAAGAATATTTTCTGCTACCTTCTTAATTCTGATTCCCCATTGTTTAGATGCACTAACTTGCATACCATAGCACATATCTGAATTTTTATTTTTAAATACTGGAGGAGAATGCAAATACAATGTGCTTTACCTGCCCTGTCCTTGATATTTGGGACTGAAGCCAAGCAAAACATTTAAAAGTTATTCTAAACTCTTCCCTCTTGTTCCTCCACCAGAGTGAAAGAGAATTTCTGTGCTACTGTGCCAAAAGATGGGCGCTCCTATTCTCCAATGCTGTTTGCACAGACTGTAAGGGTGCTGAAGAAGATTAATAAGCCAGGCAACATGATCATGGCTTTCAGTGAACTGGCTGATAAAGTAAAGGTATGTCACGAGTAATTCACTGGCATTATTGTCACCGAGCAGCAATGGCACAGAAATTTTCAGATGGTGCAGTGTCTTGTGAATGAAAGAGCCTTTCTCGGGCTTCATTAAGATTGGCATGACTACATTACCATCCATGACATCCTAAACTCGCATTTGTAGTCGGCCTCAATTTTTCACCCCACAAATGCATGTTTTACATATAACTGGGTACAAAGGATCAAGCAGGTGATATGGGCTGTATTGCGATGATGCAGGGGAGTCTAAAATGCACCCACTATTTGCATCGGATGCTGATGACATTTCAAAATAGTGACCACCCACACCCACACCAGTAGTTCACGTTCATACTCAACATGTATGTCTAACCCCGTTTTTGGAGGGATTTTTCATGGCTTCGAATGTTGACTTATATGCCAACATACAAGATAAGTCTTATCTCTGTGTCTCTAGAGTCTGAAGCTCCAAACAAAGCTATACTTGGACAGTGCACTAGTTTGGATGTGTTGCTTTCTCTTGCTATGATGCCATCCTTGACCACAGATAACATTGATACTCTGTCAATCAGTCTCTTGCAGACCTGCAACAGCAGGAAGAGGAAACATTCGTAGATGCACCAGATGAATTCCTGGATCCAATAATGAGCACAGTGATGACCGATCCCGTTATATTGCCCTCCTCCCGGGTGACAGTTGACAGGTCAACCATAGCTAGGCATCTCCTCAGGTAAGGAATTTGGGTAAAAGGAGGCAAATTAATTCTGGTGTATCACCGATGGTAGTATTTGAAGTCAGTGAATTTCATTTGCATTGTTTCCCCTCTTGTATCTTAAATCCACCTACAGCACTAATTCTTGTTTTTGTTCTGTTTTGCTTCAGTGACCAAACCGACCCATTCAACCGTAGTCCACTCACGATGGATCAGATCAAAGCAAACTCAGAAATGAGAGAGAAAATTCAGCAGTGGTTGGCAGAAAGGAAACGACAGAAGGAACAAAATGGGCAAACCTTAGAGTGAGAAACCAAAAATGACAAGCGCAAGAATGTTATCGGACATTCACTGCTGTCTAAATTTGCCTGCTGTACCAGGACTACGCAGGGACTGTACCTTAATGGCATATCTTAATCCATCATCGCAACCCCTGTTCATTACCAATCAATATAATGGAATGTTCTTGTCCTAACTGTGCAGGAGGTTGGTCCAACACAGTCCCATTTTTGCTCTCAAGCAACCAGCTCCCAACGTTAGCACCCCAAATTCAGTATTTTCTTATCAATGTAGCTGACTGAAAGTCTGAAATGTGAGGAGACCTGTAAAATCTACTGAGTGAGGAGTTCACAACCAACCATGTGCTTTTTTTAAAGTTGGTACATGTTTAGTGGCTTTGAAATTGTGTTGTGCAGTTAATAAGGTACAAGCACTTAATGTGCTTGTGTAAAATTCCATTTTCTGCTGTTTTAGCGGGCACCTTAACATTCTTATGTTAAACGGGTTGAGAACTCTACTTAAATAGCAGATAAAGGAAATTGGTAAGCTACTGTAGCGCAGCATTATTCCCAGGCGTGGGTGTTTTAGCCTGTTACTCATCAGAACCATCTTTTTGGAGGCACTGGATGGACGGGATGTTCATTTAGCTATCTGGCTGAAAGGGCTTCAGAGGTCCTGTGTAAAGTGGGAAGCAACTAATGGTTACGCAAATGCATTGGTGCGCTAGATCTCCATAATTATTATGCATGTGCCAAGACCAGTACCATTGTGTTGTTGCATTACTCTGCAATGAGTCCTGAACAGAAGAAAGGGTAACTTTTGTTGTGTCGCTTACTTGGTATTGAATCTTGCATGTCAGAATTTGCATGGAGGAGCTTCTGCAAAATCTGGTACACTAAGATTCCCTTTTGTGGTGCTATCCATGACACCAGTTGTGCGAGGGAGCCCCTGCAAACATTGATGTGCTCCAAGATATCTCATGCAAGAACTGCCACATCCTTGGGAACCCAAACCCCTTCTCCCACTTCTGACAGTGACCTAAAAGAAATCTGAATATTAGAGGAAAGGTATTTTTTCATTTTTACTATACAGCAACAGAATTGATGTCTGAGTAAGTCAACAATAGCTATAGAGTGGAAAATTCTTAACAATAGCAGCAAAAACCGTACTCTGCCCCAGACAGACAGACACACACAAACGCAATTACTTTCACAGACCCCCCTGGAACCCCCTTGCAAATCCTGGTTTGGAAATCTGTGTGCTGAAACAGAAAGCCTCATACACTTTTGTGTTGGCTGTGGCTGCCTTATATAATGTCTCTGTTGTAAGATGCTTTTTTCTGAAACTCCCAAAGACTGCACCACAAAGGGCAAAGGCTTAAAGTGTGTCTGTAATCTCAATGCAGTCGTCTTATAGAAAACACTGTCTGTGTGTGCAAGGGAACGATGTTTGCAGATCCTTGCTTTTTCTCTATCCTCCTCCAGCATACTGACCTAAAAGATTGTACTGTCAATGACCATTTCCAAGCGATAGGTTCACTCCTAACCTGCCTTTCCTGATGCAGATGAGAATGGATACTAGATATGCATTATGTAAGCTTGAACTGGGGTGAACAAATTATACTAAATTATACTGGGTTAATGCAAAATACTGTGTCAGGGATATGGATACCCAAGTTAATGGAAACGAGTAATGTGTAGCATTGCAAAGTATTTTAAGACTATGCGAGGATAAGCTGTTGAATTTATTTTTCAGATGCACATCAACTTAACTAATAACTCATGAGCAGTGAATCTTGAGGAATGGTGATGGTCATTTCATGTATTGTATGTTCTTCTTCTGAGATGTGCTATAGACTTTTAACTTGGCAGGAGTGCCACCAAATAGCACTCTCAACAATCGTTTCTTTTAATAAAATAAGTTTTTGAATGGACCGGTACTTGAGTGGTGTCCAGTAAAGTTTGGTGAGGCAGACGGAGAGTAATGTTACTGATTTTTGGCAGGTTTCAAAAGCCTTTGGCTCTGTCTTGTTCACTGAACCTTTGATTGAGGCCATTTGCGTCCAGTTTAATTTTGCCTCCTTTCGGAACTGTTCCTTTCTTGTACAAACTTGTGCTGGCATGTTTTCAATCCAGTGCCCCTACTATTGGCCTCATGTCCCATTGAGTTGGAACACACTGCCCTCCCCATGTATGGACCATCTAAGAAAGGTTGTTGAGGGTTTTCCTTCAGCTCTATGCTCTTTCTCTTTGTCTCTCAAAAGGCTCATGGTTTTTTTCTCCTGTTTTCCCACAGGGATTTGCAGAGAGATACTAATTGTTGTTAGGGAGGGAAGAGGCATAGAAATTGACCATTTGATTTGTTGCTATATTGATCTGCAGAGGAACTCGTGCTTAGTAAAAGATTGAGAAATGATCGTTACTATCTTGTCAGAGTGAACGATCTCATTTCATACTTACCCATCTGGAAACACACAGCTGTAATATGAAAGCAATGTAGTTCAAATTTGCAGTGACAACTTAATCAACAAGTTAACTAGGCATGAATCCCCTTTCCATCTGCCATTTAAAGCTTTGTGCTGGGTACTTTCATGGTGTCACACTGTGACAATGGATGTCAAATATTTTTTAAAATGAACCAAGAACATTGTTTCGACTTCCTTGATTTGTACTGAAATGTTTGTGATTTCTCTTTGTCTGGAGTTGCGAGACTTGAACAGGTGTAAAGAAATCTTTAGAGGACGTTTATTCACAAATTGTAAGTTGCTTATTTTGAAGGTCTGAGATACATAGACATGAGCTAAACTTACTCTCAGCTTTCCTCTTTGTTATCCATCCTTGCTGTCCTCAGGGGTCTGACACTGCTGTAGCCCTGACATTATGCTGAATCGCAATGAATTGAGGGTTGGGATTAAACTCCTAAGTTACTTGGCTACATTGGTGTCTAAAGTTCTGCTATCCTATTTCTCCATAAAGGCTGAGAGAACAGGCTGTGGTGTGTGGGATGCAGGAGGGCTGTTGGGCCTGCTTCTGTGAAGAGCACTACTTTCATTATTCAGAAGGGAAAGAGGTATTGGTTCTGCATTTCAATAAATGTTAACACTCTTGGTTGGGAATGTTTATTGGGGCACATGCAAGGTGATGTTTATATTTTGCCTGTGTACTTGGAAAGAATTCATACATTGAAGTCAGTGTACATTTTAAAAAAAAATTCAAGATTAAAAGTACAGAGGAGATCAATATTATCTTTTTTTAAAAAAGCTGGTTTTCTTTGTGCTTTATTTATTCTTCTCGTCACTCCCACCCTAAGCACCACTCATCTCCTTGATTGGGAATATGGACTGATGGCATGTTCTTGCCCTCTTGCTGACATTGAAACTTAGAGCTGGGGAGGAGTACTGCAGCTGCTGTGTCCTCTCCTTGGTGACTTCTCTACAATGTTCTTCCTGCACTGGGGAAGCCATTCCACAAGCAGATTGTTGAAATTTGCAACAGCTGAGAAAGGTTCAAGCATTTGAAATGTGGCGTGCTTTCTGCCCACATCTGATTTCCGGCGGGGGGAGGGGGTCTTTGCACTGGTTGGAGAGGGACCTACTTGCATGCTGGGCTAAACTTTCTGTCATTTTACTTGTATTCATTAGTAAGCTTTAGGTTAACCAGAAACCTGCTATTAATTATTTGAGTTTTTTCTTTTTTGCTGCTGTTTTTGTAACCAGATGTAAATCAAAGCAGTTCAAAGTTCCTTAACAGTTCCAACCCCTTCGAGCAAGGTAACTGTTAAGATAACTACTTGTGTATTACTGCACCCTGCATTTATCCCTTTGCATTCCATTCTGTCAAGCCAGGAGTTATTCTGTGTTGTGTTAAAAGCGCTGTTGATGCTACTGTGGTTTACCTTGAGGAAGAATGCTTAGCTTCTTTAACAACAATTTTTGCAAAATGTAGTAATAACTTAATGCAAAGGTTATCAGATTGCAAGATAAATGCAAGTGTGCAGCCAAACTGAAAGAGATCCAAATACATGACTGACTAGTGTAAGAAACTGGATGTATTAGCAAATGGACCTCTGTAGCTGATGCAACTGGGGGCAGCATACCCACTCTCCTTTGTGTAGTTTGCTTAACTACAGGCGAGTTTAGCCCTGGCTACGCTTGGCATTCACGTGCTGCACCTTTTCACAGTAAATATTTGGGAACCTTTTTTCATTATTTTGTTCTGTCTCGCCTCTGTCCCCTTTCCAAAAGACTGGAAAAAGTGTAACCAACTGAATAACCACCCCCCCCCCCACCCTATCGCTCAAGGTCAGTTAACGCTGCACTGTTTTGGGGTTGGGGGGGTAAGGGGAGCAATTTTATCTGTGGGCAATCATATAAAACAGGCAATATTAGATCAGATGCATATTGTGCTTCTCTCCCCATTTATATTTATATTGAATTAAAATGTAGATTGAAATCGGGAGAGATACGATGGGCAGCTCATCCAATATTGCCCATTTTACAAATATTAAAAAAATTAACTTCAAACTATTCAAGCTCATTATGCTGCACTAAGTGGTGCAATTACATTCTCAGTCTTCAGAGAGAGAGATGGGGGTTTATTGTTTTTAAACTGTGGTGGGATGAATTATCAAGTTTTTTTTTATTCATTCATGGGATGTGGGCTTCGCTAGCTGGGCCAGCATTTTTATTCCCCATCCTAGTTGCCCTTGAGAAGGTGGTCTTGAGCTGCCTACTTGAACCGCTGCAGTCCATGTGGCGTAGGTACACCCACAGTGCTATTAGGAAGGGAGTTCCAGGATTTTGACCCAGCGACAGTGAAGGAACGGCGATATATTTTCAAGTCAGGATGGTGAGTGACTTGGAGGGGAACTTCCAGGTGGTGGTGTTCCTATCTATCTGCTGCCCTTGTCCTTCTAGATGGTAGTGGTTGTGGGTTTGGAAGGTGCTGTTGAAGAAGCCTTGGTGAATTCATGTAGTGCATCTTGTAGATGGTACACGCTGCTGCTACTGCACGTTGGTGGTGAAGGGAGTGAATGTTTGTGGATGTAGTGCCAATCAAGCGGGCTGCTTTATCCTGGACGGTGTCTAGCTTCTTGTGTTGTGGGAGCTGCACTCATCCAGGCAAGTGGGGAGTATGCCATCACACTCTTGACTTGTGCCTTGTAGATGGTGGACAGGCTTTGGGGAGTCAGGAGGTGGGTTACTCATCGCACGATTCCTAGCCTCTGACCTGCTCTTGTAGCCACAGTATTTACATGGCTAGTCCAGTTCAGTTTCTGGTTAATGGTAACCCCCAGTATGTTGGTAGTGGGGAATTCAGTGATGCTAATGCCATTGAACATCAAGGGGTGATGGTAGGATTCTCTCTTGTTGGAGACGGTCATTCCTTGACACTTGTGTGGTGCAAATGTTACTTGCCACTTGTCAGCCCAAGCCTGAATATTGTCCAGGTCTTGCTGCATTTGGACATGGACTGCTTCACTATCTGAGTCGTCGCAAATGATGCTGAACATTGTGCAATCATCAGCGAATATCCCCACTTCTGATCTTATGATGGAAGGAAGGTCATTGATGAAGAAGCTGAAGATGGTTGGGCTGAGGACACTACCCTGAGGAACTCCTGCAGTGGTGTCCTGGAGCTGAGATGACTGACCTCCAACAACCACAACCATCTTCCTTTGTGCTGGGTATGACTCCAATCAGCGGAGAGTTTTCCCCCTGATTCCCATTGACTCCAGTTTTGCTAGGGCTCCTTGATGCCACACTCTGTCAAATGTGGCCTTGATGTCAAGGGCAGTCACTCTCCTCACCTCTGGAGTTCAGCTCTTTTGACCATGTTTGAACCAAGGCTGTAATGAGGCCAGGAGCTGAGTGTCCCTGGCAGAACCCAAACTGGGCATTAGTGAGCAGGTTATTGCGAAGCAAGTGCCACTTGATAACACTCTTGATGACCCCTTCCATTACTGACGATGGAGAGTAGACTGAGGGGGTGGTAATTGGCCGGATTGGATTTGTCCTGCTTTTTGTGTACAGGACATACCTGGGCAATTTTTCACATAGCCTGGTAGATGCCAGTGTTGTAGCTGCACTGGAACAGCTTGGCTAGGAGTGCGGCAAGTTCTGGAGCACGTCTTCAGTAATGTTGCCAGAATATTGTCAGGGCCCATAGCCTTTGCAACATTCAGTGCCTTCTGCCGTTTCTTGATATCACATGGAGTAAATCGAATTGGCTGAAGATTGGCATCTATGAGGCTGGGGACCTCCGGAGGATGCCGAGATGGATCATCCACTTGGCACTTCTGGCTGAAGATTTTAGCAAATCCTTAGGCCCTGATCCGTTGGTTGAGGGATTGCATAGCCCAGTCTATCACTGTTATGCTGTTTGACACACAAGTAGTCCTGTGATATAGCTTCACCAGGTTGACACCACATTTTAAGGTATGCCTGGTGCTGTTCCTGGCATGCCCTCCTGTACTCTTCATTGAACCAGGGTTGATCCCCTGGCTTAATAGTAATGGAAGACTGGAGGATATGCCGGGCCATGAGGTTACAGATTATGTTCGAGTACAATTCTACGCTGTTGATGGCCCACAGTGCCTCATGGATGCCCAGTCTTGAGTTGCTGGATCTGTTCAAAATCTATCCCATTTGGCACGGTGGTAGTGCCACACAACATGATGGAGGGTATCCTCAATGTGAAGGCGGGACTTCGTCTCCACAATGACTGTGCGGTGGTCACTCCTACCGATACTGTCATGGGCAGATGCATCTGCGGCAGTCAGGTTGGTGAGGATGAGGCCAAGTATATTTTTCCCTCTTGTTTATTTTCTCACCACCTGCCGCAGACCCAGCCTAGCAGCTGTGTCCTTTAGGACTCAGCCAGCTCGGTCACTAGTGGTGCTACCGAGCCACTCTTGATGATGGACATTGAAGTCCCCCACCCAGGGTACATTCAGTGCCTTTGCCACCCTCCATGCTTCCTCCAGGTGGTGTTCAACATGGAGGAGCACTGATTCATCAGCTGAGGGAGGGCGGTGCGTGGTAATCAGCAGGAGGTTTCCTCCCATGTTTGACCTGATGCCATGAGACCTCATGGGGTCCAGAGTCGATGTTGAGGACTCCCAGGGCAACTCCTTCCTGACTGTATACTACTGTGCTGCGCTGTCTGTCCTGCTGGTGGAACAGGACATAGCCGTCCTCACGGATAATGCCCCAGACACCACCATCACCATCCCTGGCAATGTCAGGCTGTTGCTTGACTAGTCTGTGAGACAGCTCTCCCAGTGTTGGGACTAGCCCCTAGATGTTAGTAAGGAGGACTTTGCAGGGACGACAGGGCTGAGATTGCCTAGCAAATAGTCCTGTAATAGGTTTCCAGCGCCTAGGTCGATACCGGGTGGTCTGCCCGGTTTCATTCCTTTTTTGTGACTTTGTAGCGGTTTGTTACAAATGAGTGGCTTGCTAGGCCATTTCAGAGGGCATTTAAGGGTCAACCACATTGCTGTAGGTCTGGAATCACCTGTAGGTCAGACCCTGACCTAAAGGGCATTCGAGAACTAGATGGGTTTTTACAACAATCCACAATGGTCCCATGGTCATCGTTAAGCCTTTAATTCCAGATTTTTATTGAATTCCACCATCTGCCGTGGCGGGATTCGAACCCGGGTCCCCACAGCATTACCCTGGGTCTCTGGATTACCAGTCCAGTGATAATATCACTACGCTATCGCCTCCCCAAGTAGGGAGCACCAGCCCTCAACTTCTTTTAACCCAGTGTAAAATTGCTGTGAAGCAGCATGTGTACTCAAGATGCTGTCATTACTGCTTCATACCACAATTTGTGTGATTCTAAGGCTGCTCTTGAACTTCATAATGCTTAAGGCGTGTAGCCCCATAACTCAAAGCACTACCTGCTGTGCCAGCTCTTGTGGACCATGAGACCAGTGACAGTGTCTGCAACTCCTTGCTGCAACTTAGAGCAGAAATTTACCCCCGTCGGTGTTGTGCGGGGGCGGGCGCGAACTTGATCAGCGCCCCCGATTGGGGCCACAATCACATATGCGTAAAAGAGTGCAGAAATCTCTCTGAAGCACAGAGCTGCCTCAGGGAGATTAAGTTCGGAGTGCAAGTTTTTATTAAAGACAGAGAAAAATTATTTAGACGTGTCCCCCCATGTGACAGCGTCGCATGAGCTGGGACATGTTTATCAACTGTTTGAAATTTTTAAATTTAATTAATAAACCCTTCATGAAACCTCATCCCACCCGTGGATGAGGTTTCATGAAAAATGTGACGGCCACCTGGGCTCTTCGCCTGCCCGACAACCTTAAGGTTGGACGGGCAGCATTCTTAACTATTTTAATTACTTTCTTAATGGTCTTAATAGGCGTTTGACAGTTCGGCGGACAGATGAAATTCTGACAAAGCCAGTACTTGTTTTTGCATAATTTGCAATTCTCCCAAAGAGTGAAGACAAGCCAACTCGAGTTCTCTTGTGTCTTCTAGTAAATGGCATGATACCTTTGAGTCGTTTGCTTCCTATGTTTATATAAAAATCTCATCTCCCTACAAGATTTTCCTTCAGATGCCAGCTCAGCTGTAAAGCAACAAGTTTCTCAAGCATTTCCTCATTCCTTAATCCTCCAACAACAGGAATCAGCCATGATGATCTTTGCTTGGCACTGAGCACCCCTTACATCTTAACAAGGTGGGTAAGGTGAGGCACAGGTCTCCCTCAAGATAGTCCTGAAGTTCTACAAGACCTGCAAGAGGAGAGAACTTAAATGGAAGCAGATTTTGCAAATGAAATAAAAATAAAGTGCTGGAAAAATCCGGCAGGTCTGGCAGCATCTGTGGAGAGTGAAACAGTTAACGTTTTGAGTCCAATATGACTTCTTGTAGGGAGAGGTAGAAATGTGATGGGGTTTATGCTGTTTGAAAAAAGGGAGTAGGATCAGGTGGGACAAAGGGAAGGTCAAGGATGGGTCCACAAGCATGACCCCAGCCTTCTGGTTGCTTGCCATCTCAATTCACCATCTTGCTATCGGCTCACATTTCTGTCATTGGCCTGCTACAATGTTCCAGTGAAGCCCAACGCAACTGGAGGAACAGTGCCTTCTGAACTCAACATTGAGTTCAACAACTTCAGACCATGAATTCTATCCTCAATTTTGAATTTTATTTTTGCCAAGAGCCAGTCTATCTTGATTTTGCTTTCAGACTGGACTGACCTTTATTCTGCTATTAGCACCTACTCTGGACATAAGCTTTGTTTCTTTACTACAACCATTACCACTCCCTTTGCCTTTTGTTCCATGATATTTAAGCTCCCTCCACCCTCTAACTTATCCCTTACCTTCCCTTTTTCCAACAGCATAAACCCCATCACGTTTCTACCTCTCTTAAGTTCCAAAATAGTCAGTCATAGAATTTTGCAGCACGGATAGAGGCCCTTCAGCCCATCGTATCTGCACTGGTCATCAAGTCCCTATCTATTCTAACCCCATTTTCCAGCACTTGGCCCATAGCCTTGTATGCTATGGTGTTTCACGTGTTCATCTAAATACTTTTAAATGTTGAGGGTTCCCTCCTCTATCACTCTTTCAGGCAGTGAATTCCAGATACCCCCCACCCTCTGGGTGGAAATTTTTTTCCTCAAATCCCCTCTAAACCTCCTGCTCCTTACCTTAAACCTATGCCCCCTGCTTATTGACCCCTCCACTAAGGAGAAAAGTTTCTTCCTATCTACCCTATCTATGCCCCTCATAATTTTCTACACCTCAGTCAGGTCCCCCTTCAACCTTCTCTGCTCTAAGGAAAACAACCCCAGCCTTGCTCGTCTTTCTTCATAGCTGAAACGCTCCAGCCCAGGCAATATCCTGGTGAGTGGATAGCTATAGTGGATAATTATAACGGATAGTCATATGGACTCAAAACGTTACCTCTGTTTCTCTCTCCACAAATGCTGTCAGACCTGCTGAGTTTCTCCAGCACTTTCTATTTTTATTTCAGATCTCCAGCATCTGCAATATTGTGCTTTTATTTTTGCCATAGAGTTTTAATAGTTATTTAGTGAATTACTTTGAAATGCGATAGCGTTGGATGATTAGTAGCGATGAGTGTGAAAAGGATTCTTTCTCCAGGCTTACAAAGTTATCGAAACACAGAAGTGGAACACAAGATTCCAAACACACTTTAGCATTCTACACTGATTTCCAATGCTGCATCTGTTTAACAATCAGAAGGACAGACAAGTTAGATAATCAATCTGGGCTTTGATGTTAAACTGTATTACCACCACCACCTTCTCAAGGGCAACTAGGGATGGGCAATAAATGCCCCAATGACGCCCACATCTACAAATAATAAAAAAAAAATTAAAGTAAAGAATGAATAAATACTGCCTTAAGTTCAAGGTCTGAACCATTCCTTGAACGGACCCTAAAATTCCACCTCCAAAATGGGTCCTTTTTCATCTTGAGGGGCGAGCCCCCACTATCTTACTGGAGGCAGCACTAACATTGGTAGGTATTTTAATTGGTGTCATGTTGTCAACTTGTCCTGAATATGTATTTGGAGCCATGGATCATGCAGCATGTCTCTGCAAACTATATTTGTCCATAAACTAGACTCAATCCTAACCATCTTCTGGCAATGGAAGGTGAAATGTCTATCCAGTGACATGTTTGATCCATGACTGAGAAAGGCTAGCATGATTATCAAATAATGTAAGATAGTTTTCCATGGTTAAATTATTGGTTCACTGGTTTGAGAGAAAATTCCTTGCTTTACCTACATTGCTGTGATGCAGTGCACTATGCATTAGCTACACAAACTCTGTAATGATCTGTTTACAGTAGAAAATAAATATATATTAAAGATAGTCAGAAACAACATTAAAATGGCTACTGTGCATTTTGATGCCTGTGAATTGGAGTTGGTCTCATTGGGAAGAATGGATGGTGCCCTAAATCCTGATTCCCTATTTTGCGCTTTGTACACTCCACTGTCCCAGTGTATGGACAGAAGTGACTATTCACCCCGCTAAAATGACTTAATTTCTATTGCATTGTTTTCTACTGCATTGGGTGTAGATTCAAATCCTATTCAAGACACTTGGGCCCATAATCTAGGCTGACACATCTACACAGTACTGGGGAAGTGCTGCACTGTCAGAGGTGTTGTCTTTTAGGTAGACATAAAATATCCCATGGCACTATTCCAAAATGGGTAGGGCAGTTCCTGGTGTTTTGGCCATCATTGATACCTCAACCAAGACATGTATTTCATTGCTGTTTGTGGGAGCCACACTCCAGTATAGAGTGTGCAATATGGGTTGCACTTAATTTTATTGCAGTTTCCTTCCCATCTCTCCTGAAGACGCGAACTTTCATTTCAATCAATACCTTAAAGGCTGTGAAACTTCAGGATATATAAATACATGTTCTCCCTGCAACTCTTGTGGAATGTGGATTAATTGGCATTGGCAGCTCAATAGTAACTTGCCCTGTGATCTTCCTTCATGTGTGAACCTAAAAATTTATGTATTACAAACTATTCGCAGCACATCCAGGCCATTTGACCCAACTGATCCATGTGGTGTCTTTGTTCCACACAAGTCTCCTCCCATCCTTCTAACCCTATACACATACTGTTCAATTCCAGAGAGCCCAGTCCTGAACACATGCATACGGCTGTACATATCACGTGGAAAGCAAAATTAGATTGGCAAATTAGTTCCCTCACTTGCCAGGTGCTTGGCAGCTTAATCGCGCAACCAATTAATTCAAACACGACCAACAGATGTATTGCCATCCTGGCTTGGCCGTTGGTGGTGGGGTCTTCCCAGCTGTTGGGCATTAATGCAAGATTTCACGTAGATATCACAGGTGGGCCTGATCCTATCTTCAGTTGGTCTATACACTTCCCAACAGATGCTAAAACTATTAACCACTTCAGCTTCACTTTCCAGAACTCCTTATCTAAATCTTCTTTACCAACCTCAGAACCTCTTGATGCTTGTGTCATATGCTCATGGATTTATGGAGACAATGGACATTTTTACTTTTTAAAAAAAAGCATAGCATGTTTGACAATTTATCTTGACCCAAGATGGAATCAAGTGACTTTTTGTGATTTCTGCTCAGACAAGGACTAACTCGTTGCCATTAAAATGTAAATGTCTGTGGGTGGAGCACCCTCCCTTGAAAAGGCATTCAAAATGCAAAACCATTCATGGAATTTATATCTCCTATTGTCTGGGTATTTACAGAGAATCAAATATAATTGTCCCTTAGACTTAGTGTCTGAAAACTCGAAAACTAACCAAGAGAGGTATGAAAAAAATGATTTACCACAAGCAGGTGTGAACGACCAGCATTCCTCCTCCGTTGTGTGGCAATGCTTCTAATGTCATATCATCTGTATGAATAATAGAAGCATTGGTCGTGTGATCACATGATTAAAACTGGCTTGTGATAACACTCTTATTATCTTAAGAAAAAGCCAGGGGCACGTCAGTCTGGGACAAACAGCAAAACCAGAACTTTGAACCTCCATTTATCTTCAAAGAGCCAAACAAAGGAACCTATCAGACTTACAATATCTTCATAGAGATAAAAACAGGTAGTTGACAGAGCCCTCAACCGTGTCCGGCCCATCTCCCGCGCATCCGCCCTCATGCCTTCTCCTCCCTCCCAGAAACATGATAGGGTCCCCCTTGTCCTCATTTATCACCCCACCAGCCTCCGCATTCAAAGGATCATCCTCCGCCATTTCCGCCAACTCCAGCATGATGCCACCACCAAACACATCATCCCTTTCCCCCCCCCAGGCGGCATTCCATAGGGATAGTTCCCTCCGTGACACCCTGGTCCACTCCTCCATCACCCCCTACTCCTCAAACCCCTCCTACAGCACCTCCCCATGCAAATGCAGAATATGCAACACCTGCCCCTTCACTTCCTCTCTCCTCACCGTCCAAGGGCCCAAACACTCCTTTCAAGTGAAGCAGCATTTCACTTGCACTTCCCTCAACTTAGTCATTCGTTGCTCCCAATGCGGTTTCCTCTACATTGGAGAGGCCAAACGCAGACTGGGTGACCGCTTTGCAGAACACCTTCGGTCTGTCCGCAAGCATTACCCAGACCTCCCTGTCGCTTGCCATTTTAACACTCCACCCTGCTCTCTTGCCCACATATCTGTCCTTGGCTTGCTGCATTGTTCCAGTGAAGCTCAACGCAAACTGGAAGAACAGCACCTCATCTTCCGACTAGGCACTTTACAGCCTTCCGGACTGAATACTGAGTTCAACAATTTTAGATCTTGAACTCCCTCCTCCATCCCCACCCCCTTTCCGTTTCTTCCCCCTCCTTTTTGTTTTTTCCAATAATTTATATAGATTTTACTTTTCCCACCTATTTCCATTATTTTTAAATGTATTCCACCCATCGTTTATTTCACCCCACCCCCACTAGAGCTACCTTGCTTGTCCTGCTCTCCACTCTTAATTAGCACATTCTTTTAGATAATATCACCACCTTCAACACCTCTTTGTGCTTTTGTCTGTGCTTGCTTGTCCCAACAACCCCCCCCACCCCCCTTTAAACCAGCTTATAGTTCACCCCTTTCCTATTTTTACTTAGTTCTGTTGAAGGGTCATGAGGACTCGAAACATCAGCTGTGTTCTTCTCCGCCGATGCTGTCAGACCTGTTGAGTTTTTCCAGGTATTTCTGTTTTTGTTTTACAATATCTTCATTTTAAAGGACTCAATAAGAAACAAATCATGTGTTTTTAATATGTTATTAATCAATGCAGACATCATCTTTAGAACTTATCTTTCATGTGCGTATGTGCCTGTGCGTTTGAGGGAGTTAAGTGTTTTTGATGCATCTACATTTCAGGTGTGTAAATAAATATTTATTCTTTTAATTTAAACATACCAGAAACCTAGTTGTGTCAATCTGCTAAAGTCACAGTACTCAAAAGGGTTTAAAACACTCCCTGTAAAACATACATCTTGTTGCGAACAATCAAGAGGTGAGTAGAAAGGGGAAAAGTTATCCCACCACCTCTCATCCCTCTTCATCCCAAACCTCTCCCTACCCCTCCTTAAACCTTGCTGGCTTCCTTAAATATCTCTTCCTCCTCCCCCACTCCATTGCTCCTTTGCTCACTCTCCACCTATAAAACCTCTCTCAAAATTCACCTTTCTGTTCAATCTACCAATCACCCCATCCAATTTCTCTACTCTTGCACTCTGATCTTTTCTACGCTAAAGACATTAGGGTAAATTTCCACAGCAATGAATAAGTGGAGCAAGTAATTTTTTCATGTATGAAAATCAGGCTGAATCCATTTACAATCTTAAATTCGTCCACTATTTGGCCCTTCCTGTAAGTCACCAGTGGAGTCCAAAAGTGACTTAGTTTGAATGTATGATAATTCATCATTAGCAACAATTATACGTCCCCTTAAAAACCACACAGGAAAATTAGTCCAACAAAGGCTAACAAGAGAAATTAAAGATAATATTAGTTCATGGGATATGAGGGTTGCTGGCTAGGTCAGCATTTATTGCCCATCCCTAATTGTCCTTGAGAAGGTGGCGGTGAGCTGCCTTCTTGAACCGCTGCAGTCCAGATGTAGGTGCACCCACAGTGCTGTTAAAGAGGGAGCTCCAGGGTTTTGACTCAGCTTCAGTGAAGGAACAGTGATATATTTCCAAATCAGGATGATGAGCAGCTTGGAGGGGAACTTGCAGGTGGTGGTGTTCCCATATGTCTGCTGCCCTTGTCCTTCTAGATGTTAGTGGTCATGGGCTTGGAAGGTGTTGTCTAAGGGGCCTTGGTGAATTCCTGCAGTGCATCTTGTAGATGGTACACATTGCTGCCACTGTGCGTCGGTGGTGGAGGGAGTGAATGTTTGTAGATGGGGTGCCAATCAAGCGGGTTGCTTTGTCCTGGAGGGTGCCAAGCTTCTTGAGTGTTATTGGAGCTGCACTCATACAGGCAAGTGGAGAGTATTCCATCACACTCCTGACTTGTGCCTTGTGAATTCAAAATGAGGTTCTTTTCACTGTGGACAGACTTTGAGGAGTCAAGAGGTGAGTTACTCTGCAGGATTCCTGGGCTAGTCCAGTTCAGTTTCTGGTCAATGGTAACTCCCATGATGTTGATAGTCTATGGAACATTTACATTTGCTAATCTCTTTACTTTTACATTACCTATTGCAGCTTTTACAATCTGTATTTATGCCTCCTTGCTAAGTTACTTTCATCTTCTATTCTGCACTTTATCACTGTATTGGTCACTCCTTGCTGAATTTTAAAATCCTCCCACTCCTCAAACTTACTAGTCTTTTTGGCAACATTTATAAGGCTCTTCCTTAAGTTTAAAACTAGCTTTATCTTCTCTTGTGAGGCAAGGTTGGACCACCTATCTTGTGGAGTTTTTATTCTCCAACGGACTTGTGTGCATGTTGTGAATTATGGATTACATATGTAAATGTTTGTCATTTTATCTACTGTTAAATTTTTTGATCTAGTTTCTCAATCGACCTTAGCCAACTCTCTCCTCATAAATCTGAACAAAGCAACTGCGTAGTTAAGACCCTAGTTTAAATCACTCTCAAACTCAACATAAAACTCTATAATCTTATTATCACTCTTCCCTGGAGGATTCATTTACTACAAGGTTATTAATGAATCCTGCCTTATTGAACAATCATCTTCTTCCTCTTCCCATACCAAGAGATGCATGAGGCATATACTTGTATCTGTTTCCATAGATAGTTTTTTTCCTGCAACAGGTCACTAGCCTGTCACCAGAGCCTATAGCTTGAGGGGCAACATTCCACACCAAACATGGCTGACCAGGAGACTCTCCCACTCTTCCCACCTGCCATAGGCATATTCTCTCTAGGGAAGAGTGACTGTAATATGGTAGAGTTTTATGTTGAGTTTGAGTGTGATTTAAGTGAGTGAGTGAGTGGAAGTCCATTACAGAAAATTGCAACAACCTGAGTGACACAGTTTATTACAAGATGGTGAGGAAAAATACAAAAAAAAAGTAGCTGTACTTACATTTTAGAATAGGGGGCGGCCCATGGGCCCAGCATCCAGAGGGGAGCTGCAAGTCAAAATTTAAAAATCGGCTGGCACAGTCAAGGGAGAAACTCCAGAGCACGGTTTTAAAAAAAAGAGAAAAGTCCCTGCAGAGTTTAAATAAAGAAGGATTTCTGCTGTTCTGAAGATTTTTTTTTAAAAAAGGCTAGCAGAGCGCACAGAAAAAAATGCTGGGTACGAGCACGTGGCGTTTCCCAGAATGCAGGACATTCAAAAAAGAGAAAAGTTCAAAGGATCTGCTGAGCTTAAAAAAAATACTAAAGAATATTCCAGAAAAGGGATGATGCAATTCTAAAAGTTTTTTTTAAAAAAAGTAGCCACGATCACCAGGGAGCCCGCCAAAATCATAAAAGCACGGGAAAATCACAGACCGAGAATCCGGCAGCTGCAGCGACAACCTGACTTTAAAAAAAATGTTACTTCACAGATAGTCTTAAGGACAACCAGAGACCCCAAAGAGAGGGTAACAGAAGACCCCCAGAGAGAGTGCAACTCCTCTGAGGGCAACAAGAGACCCCCAGAGGTAGAGTGACAGAAAACCCCAGAGACAGGAAGCCAAAAGACCCCAGGGCGAGAGAGACAGATGGTAGTGCAGAGCCAGCAGATGGCTATGAATTAAGGAACGCTATCTGAGGTAACTTAAAAGAAGAAAAACATGCAAAAAGTAAATGAAGCTGTTCTACAGGAAAATGTTTGCATCATAACTGAACTGGAAGGCTTGAAGTGCAAGATTCAAGCTGAGTATGTATCTTTGAAAATGCATGATAAACTGAAGTCTTCAATGAACCAAGCTGTTTGAGATCTGAACAAACAAATTTCAGAGACAACACAAAAGGTATTAGGAGGAGATAATGACCCTCAATTCCACTGTTGGTAAATCAACACGGGAGCTGGGGAAAACTCAACCAGATGTACAGCCAGGCATAACAGTAGGCAAAAATGTATGCACAGAAATTGTAACCCTGCAAGACTCCTTGAATAATTAATATGTAGCCATGGAAAAAAACTTGAGCTAAAATGGGTGTTGAATATTACTTCAGGAAAGTTGTGTTGGAACTATCAGTAGCAACAAAATGATACACTGAAGCTCAGAGTGAGTTGGCAAGAGGTCAACAAGAAAATGATCAGGTGAAAGGACAGTTGATTGTCCTTCAAGAACAAATGAAAAAGGAATGTGTGATCATTCAGCAACATGAAGAAATGGAGACTGTCTTAAACAGCAGAATGGAAGAACAGAAGAAACTCAAGGAGACCCTACTGAATTACGGGAAAACTCAAGATGAAACAAGCAAGCTTCGTAAAGAAAAGGAAAGCCTGTTGACAGACCTCAACATGCTACAAGAATTTCTTAAAACGAAGGCTGGGATTTTCTGGCCCCGTTGTGGCGGGACCCACCATGAGAGGTTTGGCAGCGTGGCCAGAAGTCCACGGGTGGGGTGAGAAAATCCCACCCAAAGTTTATTCCTCTGGAAAATTATGAAGAGAAGCAGAATGAATGTAACATTACTCTGAACATATTGAAGAACCAGTTGGCAGAGGAGACTCAGCAATGTTCAATATTCCAGGACGAAGCCGAAAGCTACAAGAAACAGACTGAAGAGCTGAAGAAACAGTTGAATGGAAAAGAGGAGGCATTGAAAGGAAAAGCCATAGAACTTTCCAAGCTGTGACTGGATAATGAAGCCATGAGTTGCACAATTACAGAACTAAAACAATTTAACACTTTGCCAGAGACAGACCTGGCCAACAGTGAATCCAAAATGAAGGACAAGGGCAAAGTTCTGTTGCAGACAGATCCTTTTCCTGCACCGAGTTATGGTCCCAGCTGATAATACTGGACAAGTCAAATCGCAGAGTGAAACCTGGCTTGGTAATCCTAACTTTTTTTTTTAGAAACCATGGAGGTCAGTTACTGAACACATTCGCAAGATGTACTGCCAGTGTACTTTTAACACAAAAGATAAAACACTTATTAAACAAGAAAAAATGAACTATATTACACTAGACGAATAGGTTGGAAAGATGTCAATACAAATACCAGAAAATGATTCAAACTCAAACTATTCCTTTTATCCCAGCAACCCTTCCAGACGCAAAACGCCAGTGAAGATTTACCACTGTCTCAACACCAAGGCTTCTTGCTTGGGTTAGCTCAGTTTCAAACAGTTTTCTTCCGGCAAACTTCTGAGCATTCACTGAATGCTCTTTTTCAGCTGGTATCTCTCCCTGAGACACCCAAAAATTGCAATCTAAACTCACTATTGCTTCAACTTCAGAACAAGCACAAGTTCCCTAAACTCAGTTCCCAGCAGGCTTGCGGGATTTCTTATGAGAGAGAGTAGACTTTTTGCCTGCACTCTCTGGTATACAGACACTACTAACCACACTTCCATGTTTCCCTGTCTCTCTGTGTGTGTCTCTGGATGCCTGTCACTAGGCAGCAGCATGATTTTTTTTCTACTTAATGTTTTTTTTTAAATTTCACTAAACTACGAACCCCTTAGTAACCCATCTCTTCAAGAGTTGTGAAACCTCATTAAAAATGCATGTTATACGAACAGGGCCCCAGACTTCCTGGCACTCGGCTCACAAAAACCTCTAAATGAAACTAAAGCCAGCTTTCATACAAAATATGAATTAAACTTGAAGCTATACGTTGTCCCTAACAACTGTCTTTATATTTTCTTTTATTATCAGGGCCTTTCTTTTCCATGTTGCCTACCTCTTTTAAAAGTCAAGTAGCCTGGAATGTTTAGTTCCCAACATTGGTTAGTCTGCAACCACATCTCCAGAATACCTATTAGATAACATTTATTTATATCTATGCTATTAATGTATCTATTTTGATGCAAATGCTTTACGTATTTAGACATGTTGCCTTTAGCTTTAACATTTTCTATTTTTCCCTGATCACCTTAGGTACTAATGTCCCATAACCTTTGATAAACTGCCTGTTCCTCTCAGATCAACTCTGCTTATTTTTATTGAAATTGCTTTTCTGCTCTACAGCCTTAACTTTTCTCTTACTGATTTTGAATTTATCCTTTCCTGAATCTTTCTAGACCCTATTCATTGGTTTAAAGTCCTGTTATTCGATTGATCAGTACACAGTTCATCAGAGTCTTGTTGTGTCCACCTCAATGGAACAGTTCATTTTTGCCCCCAGAAAAATTTTTTGCCCATGAAGTGAAGCCACTACCTCCCACACCATTCTTTCAGCCTCACATTTAACCTTCTAATCCATTTGCCCTGTGCCAATTGACTCAGGTGACAATCCAGGCAATATTGAGGAGAGATTTAATAGATATGTTCAAAATCAAGGAAGGTTTTGCTTTGACTGGCAAAAAGGTCCGTAACTAGAAGACACAAATTTATGGTTGTTGACAAAATGACCAGAGATGAGGTGAGGATTTTAAAAAATATATTTTATGTCAAGAATGTGTTGCCTTGAAAGGATGGTGAAGGCAAGTTCAGTCATAACTTTTTCAAAAAGAAATTCGAAAAAATAGCTGAAGGGAAAACATGCTATGGGGAAAGAGTGAGGGGTAGAATTAATTGGATAACTCTTTAAAAGAGCTTGGCAAAGCTGGATAGGCTGAATGGCCTCCTTTTGCACTGTTATTTTATAAAATGAATGATTGTTTCATTTTTACCTTTAAAATAATTATTAAGCTTTCTTTTAATTTTTGATGAATTTATAACATAAATCCATTTCAGAATCTATTGGTCATGATTTAGAATTGTATTTAAAGCTATTTAAATTTATTTAGAATTGTGTTTAAAGTTATTTAAATCCATGTATTTAGTACTAACTCATGTAAATTTATTGAATTGTATTTAAAGTTATTTAAATTTATTTAGTTATACTTCGTGTCATTTAAATGACCATAGAATTGTAATTGCTATTTAAATGTATTGAATTGTGTTTAATGTAACTCATATACGTTTAGAATTGTATTTAATTATTTAAATATGATTATTTAGAGTTGTAAAGGAATTTAAGTTGATTGTAGCATTTAATGTGTTTAGGTGGCTATGAAAGTGCCGGATGTGTGTCACGAGGACCCCAGCTGGTGTGGAGACAGGCAGTGAGCTGGTCTCCTCAGACTCGGGGTCTTTCTCGGAGGTGACATTGTGAAGATGGCGGAGGTGGCGCGGCGGTTGGTGCAGAAAGTGGTGACCGGCGGCCCCAAGCTCGCCCTTGGTAACCGGCCGGGGATGGGGAGCGGGAGTGAGGGGGGCGAGGCCGCTCGGGACTTGGGACCGCCATAATAACCGGGCGTGTTCAGGGGGCGCGTTCCCGGGTCGTTGCTAAAATCCAATCTCCCAGCGGATCCCAACCCAACCTCAACCCGGGTCAAACCCCCCCACCCCCCCCACCCCAACCCCTCAACCCCCCCACCCCAACCCCTCAACCCCCCCCACCCCAACCCCTCAACCCCCCCCACCCCAACCCCCCCACCCCCCCCACCCCAACCCCTCCACCCCCCCCACCCCAACCCCTCAACCCCCCAACCCCAACCCCTCAACCCCCCCCACCCCAACCCCTCAACCCCCCCACCCCAACCCCTCAACCCCCCAACCCCAACCCCTCAACCCCCCCCACCCCAACCCCTCAACCCCAACCCCTCAACCCCCCCCACCCCAACCCCTCAACCCCCCCCACCCCAACCCCTCAACCCCCCCCACCCCAACCCCTCAACCCCCCCCACCCCAACCCCTCAACCCCCCCCACCCCAACCCCTCAACCCCCCCCACCCCAACCCCTCAACCCCCCCCACCCCAACCCCTCAACCCCCCCCACCCCAACCCCTCAACCCCCCCCACCCCAACCCCCCCCACCCCAACCCCTCAACCCCCCCCACCCCAACCCCTCAACCCCCCCCCACCTCAACCCCCCCCCACCCCAACCCCTCAACCCCCCCCACCCCAACCCCTCAACCCCCCCCCACTCAACCCCCCCACCCCAACCCCTCAACCCCCCCCACCCCAACCCCCCCACCCCAACCCCTCAACCCCCCCACCCCAACCCCCCCCACCCCAACCCCCCCCACCCCAACCCCTCAACCCGCCCCACCCCAACCCCTCAACCCCCCCACCCCAACCCCTCAACCCCCCCACCCCAACCCCTCAACCCCCCCAACCCCAAACCCCCCCCGACCCAAACACCCAACCCACCACCTCAACCCCCCAACCCACCACCTCAACCCCCCAACCCACCACCTCAACCCCCCAACCCAACCCCAAACACCCCCACCACCCCCCACCAAACACCACCACCACCCCCCACCAAACACCACCTCAACCAACCAACCCACCACCTCAACCCACCACCTCAACCAACACCCCCCCAAATACCACCCCCTAGCCCCCACCGCCCTCCCCCCCAAGCAACACTCCCCCACCAACAGCACCCTCCACCCAACCCCACCAACCGCACCCTCCACCCAACCGCACCCTCCACCCTGACCTGAACCTCAACCCCTGCAACCCCAACACTCTCCGACCCCAACCCTCCCTCATACTGTACCTCACCACCCCCCCCCCCCGAGCTCAGCAACCCCCACATCGAACCTCCTCAACACCCCGCACTCACCCCCCCCCCCCCCATTTTGAACCTCCCTCCCTCCTGATCCCAGCACCCCACAATACTGAACCTCCCCACCCGACCCCAGCAACCCCCCCCATACTGAACCTCCCCCCACACCCGACCCCAACAACCCCCTCGCTCCCAGACCGAACCCCCCCCTCCCCACCCCAGTGTGCCCCTACCCCCTCTTACCATGACTTCATTTGGCATATACCTGGAAACAGCAGCCAAGATTTTCCCATTCTTGAAGGGTAATGGGAAGGATCAGGAGAGAGGGATTGTACTAGATGATTTGTAGAGAAACACATCAGCGCAGACTGTAATATCCTTATGGTTGAGTAGCCTATTGCTTGCTTCATGTACTTATTTACTGGTTGAAGTTAGCGAGTTGTCTCTATCTGTGGACTAGTGCCCCTTGGTGCCTTCATGAGGGGAGATAAAAGTGTCTGAATGAAGGATGATTGAATTCACTTACCTGATGGCATTGTGTGTCAGTAGTTTTTAAATATCAAGTGTGTTTTGGGGTGTCCTTCATCTCTTTCAGGTCAGGCAACAAAAGTGAAACAAAAACAGAAATACCTGGAAAAGCTCAGCAGGTCTGGCAGCATCGGCGGAGAAGAGCAAAGTTGACGTTTCGAGTCCTCATGACCCTTCAACAGAACAGTTTTGGATTTCCAGCATCCGCAGTTTTTTGTTTTTATTTTTGTTTTTAACAAAAGTGAAACACTGCAGGTGCTGGAAATCGGAAATAAAATCAAAAAGTGCTGGAAATGCTTAGCAGGTCTGGCAGCGCCTGTGGAGAGAGAAATGAGAGTTAACGTTTCTGATCAATAACCCTTCACCAGAACTGGGTGGTCATCGACCTGAATCATGAATCCTTTCCCTCCACAGTTGCTGCCTCACCTGAGTGTCCTGCAGCATTTTCTGTAATAACTGGCCCATATGTCCGGTGTTTATTTCAGCATTTGCAGCTTAAAAAAAAAATTCCATTGTCTTTTTATGGGTGTTGTACTGTAATTTTATTGGAGGGTGGCAAATATAACCTCACTATTTAAAAAAGGTGGGAGAGGAATTACAGACCAGTTAGACTAACCTCAATAATAGGGAAAATGCTAGAGTCTATAATAAAGGATGTGTTAACAGGATACTTAGAAAATATCAACAGGATTAGGCAAAGTCAGCATGGGTTTGTGAAAGGGAAATCATGTTTGGCAAACCTACTGGAGTTCTTTGAGGATGTAACCAGCAGAATAGATAAGGGAGAACCAGTGGATGTGGTGGATTTAGATTTTCAGAAAGCTTTTGATAAAGCCCTACATAAATTAGTGTGTAAATTAAAGCAATAGGATTGGGGGTAATATACTGGCATGGATTGAGAATTGATTAGCAGACAGGAAACAGAGTAGGAATAAATGGGTCTTTTTCGAAGTGGTAGGCGGTGACTAGTGCGGTACCACAGGAATCAGTGCTTGGGCCCCAGCTATTCACAATATATATCAATGATTTGGATGAGGAAACCAAATGTAATATTTCCATTTGGGAATGTAAGTGCTGAGAAGGGTGTTAAAAGGCTTCAAAGCAATTTGGACAGGTTGTGTGAGTGGGCAAATATATGGCAGATGCAGTATAATGCGGATAAGTATGAAGTTATCCTCTTTGGTAGGAAAAGCAGAATAGCAGAATATTACTAAATTGGTGATAGATTGGGAAATGATGTACAAAGGGACCTAGGTGTTCTTGTACACCAATCACTGAAAGCAAGCATGCAGTTGTAGCTAGCAGTTAAGAACGCAAATGGTATGTTGGCTTTCATTGTGAGAGGACATGGATACAGGAGCAAGGATGTCTTACTGCAGCTGTACAGGGCCTTGGAGAGACAGCAGCTGGAGTACTGTGTGTAGTTTTGGTCTCTACCTAAGAAAGGATATACTTGCCATAGAGAGAGTGCAGCATAGGTTCACCAGACTGATTCCTGGGATGGCAGGATTGTCGTATGAGGAGAGATTGGGCTGACTAGACCTGTATTCATTGGAGTTTAGAAGAATGAGAAGGGATCTCATTGAAACATAAATTCTGATGGACAGACTGGATGCAGGGATGATGTTTCCTCGGGCTGTGGACTCTAGGGCAAGGTGGGGTCACAGCTTCAGGATACGGGGTAGGCCATGTAGGACTGAGATGAGGAGAAACTTCTTCACTCAGGATGGTGAGCCTGTGGACTTCTCTACCACAGATGGCTGTGGAGGCCAAGTCACTGAATATATTTAAGAAGGAAATAGATTTCTGGACTATAAAGGTGTCAAGGGGTATGGGGAGAGTGCAGGAGTACAGTGTTGAGATAGAGGATCAGCCATGATCGTGTTGAAAGGCAGAGCAGGCTCGGAGGGCCGAATGACCTTCTATTTTCTATGTTTCTATCTTATCAAAGCTGTTTATGAATTCTTTTTTTTTGTAGCTGCTGCTAATTACTCTAAACCACGTCTGGCTACCTTCTGGAAATACGCTCGGGTGGAGCTGACTCCTCCAACTCCTGGAGAAATCCCAGTGGCTGTTGAAAGCTTCAAGGGTCTTGTGGCATCATTTAAGGCTGGGAGTTACAAACAAATAACTGTAAAGGTAATAAGAACAGAAAATGCTAGAAATACTCAGGTCAACTGTTAAGTTAACGCACAGTTGAGATTTATATTTTGTTTGTGACCAGTTTGTGTATTTAATAATAAATAAAAACACGATTGTTGCAGTGAATGGACAAAATACACAAAACTGATTCTGGAAAATATATCTAATCTCCAGCAGTTCATTACCTTATAGTAGCTGATGATTGGTTTCTAATGAATATCACGCTGTCCAGTAAAAACTTTCTTGAGATTCCAAGTCAATAATTGCTCTTTGTAAAATTAACTTACAGCCTTTAGAGCTTCAGAACTAGGGTCAGAGTTTAAAAATAAGGGGTCACCCGTTTAAGACAGATGATGAGAAATTCTTTTCTGAGGGTCGTGAGTCTTTGGAACTCTCTTCCTCAAAAAGCAGTGGAAGCAGAGTCTTTGAATATTTTTAAGGTGGGGTTGATAGATTCTTGATAAGCAAGGGGTGAAAGGTTATCGGGGGTAGGCGGGAATGTGAAGTTGAGGTTACAATCAGATCAGCAATGATCTCATTGAATGACGGAGCAGGCTTGAGAGGTTGAGTAGCCTACTCCTCATTCGTATGTGGGAGATCTGATTTTAGAAGTGGCAGCATCTATGGAGAGAGAAACAGTTAACGTTTTGAGTCCAATATGACACTTTGGAACTAATGAGAGGTAGAAATGTTATGGGTTTTATGCTGTTTTCAAAGGTGGGGGTGGGGTATGTAGGGTGAATGCCACTTCACTGACATGTTCAACTTGTTCAAACTTTGCTTTTAAAAAGTTATCTAATCCTTCATTAAAATTCTTGTCTGCAGTAGCCCAGTGGATAACTGCTTTATTTTGTGTCAGATTGGGATACAAGGTCTCAGTCTTGATCCCTAGGTTGTGTTAAATTAGCTGACCTCCACTGTAGTGGTAGTAAGGGCATAACAGTGTTCCTGGGCTAGAGAGTGGGGGCATCTGCCAACATTCATACTCCTGATTGTTGTTAAGTGACCCCTATTCGTAAGTGTGTACATGCGTACACACATGGGTGGGGGGAGCTTTGTGGAATCCCCACCTGATAATCATCAAGAAGGTCATCAACTCTTGTCAGTTTAAACAGACGGACTTGGGCTAGAAACTGGACTACTGATGTTTCTGGAACATTTCCCATTTAAAGTGCTGGCAACTCTCATTTTACTGTGTTCTTTGTACTCTGACCTCAGGCTTTCCAATTGCTGCACATGAGGATGTATGAAAAATTGCTTCTTAAGCTGCTAATTTAGTTGCATTTCATTAATTCCTTCCTAGGTTTTTTTTCTCAAATGGATGTATTCCAGGTAGAATAAGTGAAGAGATGCTATATTTATGCAAAACACAAATAAAACCTTTTGTGGGAACTAATGGAAATGGAAACCAAATTGTTTAATGTTTATGAAATGCAATCTCGAAGCCCAGGCGTTCTGATGTAAGCCTCTTTATTATTCAAAGCTGCCTGACTCCCATCGTTATTCTAACTGGTATCAATAGTTTTTCCCAAATTTGAGATTAACCTGAGAAAATTGCAGTGACATTCCTTTTCTTTGAGGAGATGATATTTTTCAGAGTTTGTAGTCTCTCATTGTTGTCTCTCTTATTCATATGTAAATAGACTGTGCCATCTGCTCCTGCTGCCTGACTTTGCAGGTCCCAGAATGAGAACTGGTTAAATGAACTGTATAAATAGTGATATTTGGATCCCTCCTTGTGTAAGACTATTGAAAGATGACAAATATAGGAGCATTTGACTGTAGGATTTTGAGGTTTCTTGGCTACGCTGTTCATTGACACCAATGCTGGGTGAATAGTCAAAACCGGTCTGACTTTTTTTCCCCCCCACTAATAATCACATCTTATTCAATTAAATGTTTTCTAGGGAGGGAAATCTTGCCTTTGGTTTTTTTATACACACAGCTGTTTCCCCTGATTCTGAGATCTACACATTGCTGAGAAAGACCAGCTGGAGGGTTAATTTACATATGAATTGAGGTATTAACAATGGACAGCGCAAAGTTTGAGAATTGCATTGAAATCTTTTAGGATGGTCTTGTGTTGGAAAGCACAGTAAATGAGAATCCTGTTTTAAGTTGGGGTGAATTCTTAAATGCGGATAGATTTAGAGATCATCAGCATTCAAGAAGCTTGGTACCCACATGATGCAGCTATGTTGACCTAGACACTACTTATCCTCGTTGTGTTAAAGTCAAATCTTGTTGCACTCAAACTCATTCTTTCTAGGCACTTGTAAACCTCCCAAGTTTTTCCTTGCTTCTGCAGTCTTCAGATTTGTAAGTTTTCAGGTTTGCAACTCTTAATGACCGCCTCCAGTTTTATCTTGTCTTCTATTTTGCAGGATGCCCTGAGGAACACACTTGTGGCCACGGAAGTTGTGATGTGGTTTTACATTGGCGAGGTCATTGGCCGAAGAAGCCTGATTGGATATAATGTCTGAACTCTACCCTGTGTTGAACTAGCATTCCATTGTAAATGAATGAATAATATTTCAAATTTAATAAAGCCATTATTAGGACTTAAAAGGCAGTGCCAGAGTGTTTTATTTCATGCATTACACTTTAGTGAATCATTTTATGTCTGTCACGCCAAAGGATGTCTATGCTAAGATGTGTTTCCACTTCTGGAACTCACTGTTGGACTAGCAGTATCAGATGTGATTCAATAAAGCTCCACTTATTTCACTCCACTAGGTTCTAAAGTCTAACATAACTAATGGCAGACAATACTGTATTGTGGTGAATCCTTTTTCTTTTGAGATTGTTAGTTTGCACTACATTGAGAGTAGTTCTGCTCCAGATTCACTAGGGACTGGGTTGAGATTGCCAGACTCATTCCACATGGAACCCTTAGCTGGTGTTGAAGAGATTTTCTTTTGCCCAACCAATCAAGTTTGAAATCCAGCTTAAGTCTCAAGTTGAGCAGTTGTCTGAATTTTTAAATTTATACAGTAATAATTTGTGACTAAGCAAGACAAAGTTAACACCAATGATCTACAGTGATTACAGATAATACATTAGTGGACCCTGCATATTAATATTTAATTATTTCCTTTCAGCTAGCACCTGGTCCAGTGACTGAAATGCCATTGTTTCAAAAATATGTTTCCTTATTCCATTAGTCTGTGAGGAAAAAATATGGTACAATTTTTTTATGCATCTAATTGTCATTCTTTGGAAGTTCTAGGAGAGGGAAGGATATTTGAGCTCCAGATTATCTTTGCACCCTCTCAGCTGGGCGTTGTTTGACTGGAGTTGCTGTGAGATCAGGTAAGGATCCTTGTTTTGGAATTGTTAGGATTGGGATGCCAAGAATTCTGTCTTGTGGCATGGTTAAGAACTGTTGGTACTGCCTCCTATGAAATAGTATGGTCAGAATAAGGCCTAATTGTGTTGATTGTGTTTTTTAGCCTTGCTCTACCAGTCAGAACTATCATTATTCACAGCAATTTGCATTTTTTGGGGATCAGATGAAAGCAAATTTGTGGGTTGCAGGGGAGATTGGGGAAGAGAAGGGAAGAATTCTTGCCTCTTGCTGAGCCATGCACAACCTGAGGCTGAGCACTTCTGAATTTCTCCAGGTCTTTACTGGCTAGATTGCCCTATTTACATTGTAGCTTTTATCAGAAAGCTGAGATGAATGGTTAAAAAGAGTAGCGGAGATGGTGAAATAAAACTAGAAGTTGTGATTGGGTAACAACGACTTGGATTTTAAAAACCTATGAGTTGTAAGAGGAAAAGAAATTAGATAAGGAGTTCTGCAGCTTTGAGGACTTGGGAGAGGTGCTGTAGGATGTTGTCTGCTGAGTTCACTGACCAATAGGATAAGGAGAGGGGACGGAAGAGAGATTCGAGACTAGAAGTGACTACAATCTATCAAATGGAAGTTTTAATAGTATTCTGCCAAAGAATACGAGAGAGGAGTTTCAACCCCTCATACTGGTGGTTTTGTAGAGAGCAGAGATGTGGGAGGAAGTTAATTTTTTTGATGCAAGGTCCAAGAATGTCAATGGATGATGGACCATTGGTGAAACAGAGTTGTTTGAGATTTACAAAATATACAAATAAATTGTGCCTCTGAAGAATTGAAAAGGACTCGACCCCACTGAAAATTAGGAGGAGATCCCACTGCAAGAGGGTTGGATGTTGTGAGCACTGAGGGCGATTGAATGTAGAGTGGTTTTAGGTGAAAAGGTAATTAGTTTTGTTTGCATTTCTAATGTAACAAGAGTTATATTCTCTGAATTTTTGCAATATTGTGTGGCTTATCTGGAGAAAGAAATTTGCCATGGGTTATGAGGAAAGAGCAGGGGAGTATGAATAATTGGGAAGCCCGTTCAAGGATGTGATGAACAGAAAGGTCACCTGCGCTATACGATTCTAGGATCAGACTCGCCATCTTGTTTGCCAACAAGTCTTGATTGAATTGCCTGACTTGTTCTTCAATCTTCAGATTGTTACAGTTTTGTGAGATGAATTCTGCAGCACAGGGTATCTGTATAATCCTACCAGAAAGATGAGATGCTGTTATCTCTAGATTTTAGCTGTATCCAGGCAATCTGTCCTTTACCCCCCCTTTCCCTCAGACAAGCTGCCATGCTGAGAAAACTAAATGCAACTGTTGGTCTCGATTAGATTAACTGCCATTCTCTAATTACTGTTTATATAGCCTTTAAGTGGCTACCACTGTACTGCATAGCTTTTTTCAGTTGTTTCATCAAGTGATCTATGGATCTTGAGTGCAGTTGTCAGACTAAATATAGTCGTATGGTGGCTGGGCAGTGATTTACAAATGTGTACAATTTGAGTTGTGCCAGTGCAGAAATCCTTGGATAGCCAGAGCTTTGAATTAGCAGACTGCCATCCCATCTCAAATAAGCCTCCACACAATGTACAATTGATCCCTGATTTGTTTACTGTAATACAAGCTCTTTCCTTGGTCTGTAACCTTTGACCCTGGAGATTAATTTCTCTCCCTGGGACTATGCATCCCATTTTTTTTTTACTCCTGAAGATGCTGATTCAGGATGCAGACCCACAGGTGTCGGAAACCTCTTGCACCTGACTTAAAGGGCTTTTTTTACAACATAGTAACAGGAATGGACCACTCTTGCCCCCCATGTTTTAGAGATAGAATAAACTAGGCAAGCTGAGGCCAGTCTTGACCATTTGTGTATTTTACACAGAAACATTGGACAACGATGGGGAGTGGAAGCCTTCAGCACCAAGCTACACACGTTCAAAAGTCCTTGGGCAATGAAATCTATTGCAGTATTCTTATCCACCGACTAATATTGACAAGGAATCTCAGAAACTGAACCTTCCTGGTCTACAAGGCTTAGACCCACATGAGATTGTAAATTTACCAACTGAAACATTCTGCTTGAACAGCTGTACAGCAATCAGCAATTGCTATTGGGTTTTTAGATTACCATTTATTGCCCACACCCTTATTTAGTAAGTTCAGCATAAGTGTTCATCTATCCATCTGAAGTTCTGCCTCTCGATTGTTTATGTTTGAGCCGGGTGAGCTAGTCAACTCTTCTCTTCTCCACCGATGCTGCCAGACCTGCTGAGTTTTTCCAGGTAATTCTGTTTTTGTTTTTGTGTTGAAGATAACTACACACTATTGCAGCTTTTCTTGTCTTGTTCTGGAGATGTTGGTTTTTATAGTTGCTTCACTACTGCCCTGGATGAGATTTTTCTAGCTCCGTACAGGTCCAAGACTAAATCTGGGGCTGCTTTGCTATATGTGGCTCAATGCTGGACCAAGTATTACAGGATTACAGGTATCATTGAAGTACTTGAATATGGCTTTTTTAATGTGGATTTAGGCACCTTCTGAAACTTGATTGCATAATCTAGGCTGACTTGATGGTGCAGTATTGAGGGAGTGCTATATTATTGGGAGTGCCATGTTTTCATGGAATAACAAGCCTATGCATTATCTGCCTCTTGCAGTTCTGGTAGATATTAAAAAGTCAATGGCACCACTTAAAGAAGACTTCTCACTAGCAAACATGTCACTGAAAATGATCAACTGATACACCTCTCATACTGCTGTAGTTACCTACTTGAATCATTGCACTGCAAAGTAATTGCCTATTTAAATGCAAGTTTATTTTTCACCTGGATTAGAACGGCAGGATAAGACGTCTCCTAGGTTGGTAGATCTTCGAAAGAAAGACTTACGTTTATATGGCGCTTTTTATGTCCACTGGCCATCTCTAAGTGCTTTACAGCCAATGAAGTACTTGTTTATTTTTTGAAGTGTAGCCACTGTTGTAGAAAAAGTGGCAGCTAATTTGTGCACGGTAAGCTGTCACAAACAGCAATGTAATAATGATCGGATCGTCTGTTTTTGAGATGTTGACTGAGGGATAAGTATTGGCCAGGACATTGGGGATAACTCCCCTGCTCTTCAAATAGTGTTCAGAACCACCATACTTGACCTACAGCTAAGGAGGGAGATGCTGTCCTTCGGATGACAGTAAGCCCCTAATGGGAATGTGGTTCCTTGACCAATATTTCCTCCTAGTACCTAAGTTTCCAAGGCAATATGGCCATCTAATTGTACTATTCTGATTTGAAAAATGTTCAGATATGAAATGAGGTTGTAGAGCAAGTGAGCTGTGTCTGACCTTTGAGCGGAGGGGAATTGAGACACCTCTTGGATGATAGCAATAATGCACACAATACATGCAACAGAAAGCTGGAAGAGATGCCATTATCAGCTTAGTCTAGGCATGGTTAATACACCATGTAGAAATGCATGGCATGTGTGTCTAAACAAGTGACACAAGTCTAATCCGATTGCCATGTATGTTTCTGGTTGAGCATCATCTTTGCCTCCAGGCATTATTAGGCGCTGCTGATGCCAAGTTCCTTTTATACAATAGATTCCAATAAATGTGACCCAGGTGAGAGATGGCTAAATATGTTGCAATACTCATTGGCTTGAATTTAAAAATACCATTAATGAGTAAGGGACAAAATTTTATTTTTTAATGAAGTTTGTTTTTCTGTGCAATTTACTTTGTGTAGATTCTGTCACTCCCCTCCCTAATTAGATTTGGTAGTCTGATTCATACATGCGAATTAAATAGTTATGGACTCTACAATCAATCAGTTTATTTCCCTGTCCCTAATTCTCTTTCTTCCTCCTGAAGGTGCTTAATTTCTTACAGGGGAACAGTGGGTCTGGCAGTCTTCCAGCCCATTGCCCAATTGGCTATTAGTCACCTGTGCATGGACAGTGACCCTTTAATTTGGAAGGGGAGGAGAGAGAATCATTAATTTTTAAACTACTGGCCTGATGTTCACATGCATTTTCCAGCAGGACTTGCTGTATTCCTCTTCTCTCCCCCCCGCCCCCCCACCACCATCTTGAAAACATTAAATCTAACTATAATGCTCACCCTGTCTGAATCCAACCAACAACACTAACCGATGCTCAAAAATGGAACCTGTTTGCCCCAGCTCAGCCATGTGGTTGCCCACTGCGCTATGATGGGGATTACTGTTGGATATTCTGGGGTGCAGAGTTTGCATCTTTTCCTATGCTCCCCCGTTACTTTGTTGTTAAAAACATTGTATATGCTTAAATTTTATGTTCTTGTATTTCTCCTAGATCATACTGAATTAGTTTTTCTATTCCTGGATATTTTTCCCATACTGTCAGCACTTGTCATAGTGGTCAATTCCCAATACATGTGTTTGTGTTGGTACAACCTGTCCAATATTGTTAGCAAACTCACTTCTGGGATATTTACGATGCATACCTGATGGCACTGCCCCAGGACAAGATACTATATTGAGAATGAAGAAAAATAGCCTCCTTTTAGCAGAGATTATATACATATATAATTTTCCTAGGTTTGATTCTGGCCTGTTCTTATGCCAATGACTATTCTCAAGCAGGCATAACAGTAGGGTGGCTACAATTGGTCTTCTCCCCCAAGGCTTAGGGTAGGGATGGTGTCCTGTGACAAATTCCAGCAAAAATCTAGATAATGAACAGGAAGGTGTGTGCGCTAAATGTACTTTATGATTGCTTTCCTTTCCTCTCTTGCCCTGCAATTTTTAGCCTGCTCCATTTACTGATCATTCTTGCTCATGAAGATATGACTGAGGCTTGTGAAGATTGTTTGATAATCACAGGGAAATGTATTGCAACATGTAGCTAGTTTTCTTTGGTTTTTGTTTCTTGGAATAAGGGATAGGCTGTTTAGGACTGAGATGTGGGGAGGGAGGTGAATCTTTAAAATTCTTTGCCCCAGAGGGCTGTGGAGGCTCAGTTGTTGAATATGTTCAAGGCTGAGATTGATAGATTTTTACATATCAAAAACATCAAGGGATACAGGGATAGTGCAGGAAATTGGTGTTCAAGTAAAAGATCATCCATGATCTCATTAAATGGCAGAGTGGGCTCGAAGGGCTGAATGGCCTACTCCTATTTCTTATGTTCTTATGGCAATTGAAGTTGATCAGGAAGAATCCTCTCCTCCATTCTGCTAACATGCCAGCTGGCTGGTAAGATGTAAGTGATGTCCTAGGTAAATGTTTTTGTTTTATAGTGCTATATTACATTACTCTTGTTCTTTTTGGGACATTTAAAAATCATCTTGAGTTTCCCCATGCAACACCCCCCCACCCACCCCCCCAACTTTTCCCTGAACTGTATCATGTATTTATCCCCTAATTTAGAGTAGATTGGAGGTTGGCAGAAATATCAATGATGGTCCTGAACTGAGACCTTGTATCGAAAGGGTGCAGTCGTTGCTGAAACCTTTAGGTAAACATGAAAAAAATCTGCACTCGGCTTGTGCCTGTTTACATGTGCCCCCTTTACCCCAGGCATCAGTGGGGATGGCACGATGCTGTTTAAATTCAGTCTCCCAAGATTTCTAGTGACAACCTTGCATTCAATGGCAAATTTTAAACTGTCCTTCCTAATGGGGCACTGCGTCCAGACTCTGCACTTTTCGATAGTGGGGGCCCCTTCCATCTGTTCCTGTGTTCGGCTTTAAAGAGGCGTCTGTGTGTCCCAATTTGCATGTTAACCCAACCCTATTTCCACCTCTCTCACTCCCCTCCTTCTTGCATATAATACATTTTAAGTTGCGTCACAGCACAGTGGCAGCTGGGGTGCAAGTACCACAAGTGTTGCATGTTTGGAGGTTGTTTGGGGGGGGGGGGAAGGACCGCAGCGGCTGCTTTTTAACTGACTAGTAATTAATAGCAATGAACTTATGGTTGCACTTCCACATGGCACGTTTGCTCCCGTCTGTGCCCGCCTCAGAAAAACTGTCTATTCAATTGCATTTTAATTGAAAAGCATATGCAAATGTAGCATTTTTTTAAAAAAAAGTGATTTTTTTTGCCACGTTGGCTTCATGCAATGTTTCTAATTCCCTTTATCGCTTGCATTCTTTTTTTAAAAAAAAATAAATTGTTATGCACTTTAATCAAATGCACTTAATATTTTCTCATTTTATCCTTGCATTTTGCTCCTTGAGTTATTCAGATTCCAGAGTTCTGTCTGGAACCCTGGACCGTGGATAATACAGTATTATTGACACCATATCAAGTACTATGTTATTCAGTTGGAATAACGATGTCATAATATGGCTTAGTGCCCGACTCATGTATATTATAAGTCTACCTGTTTGCAGCCACTAAGCTGTTGCTGAAATATGCTGAGACGGGGTTAACGGCGTCTGAGCCCCGGCCACTGATTATTGCATAACGCAGCAAGAGATGTCCACTGATTTTATTTATTTATTCAGCTTCCGGACGTTTTCCCGGCCAGTGCTGGGGCGCGGGAGGCTGAATATGACTGTCGCCTTTCGCGTAGCAAACCCGCCTATCCATGGTCCAGGGCGGCCGGCCAGGCCCCGCCCACCCCGGGGGGGACCATGAATGCCCCAATCCCCGAAGTTCGGGAGTCCTCACAACTGGCGGTGCTGAGGTATTCAGCTTGCGGGGTTCTCCCGCCCCCTCACCTGAGTAGGGCAGTTTCTCTCCGGAGGCGGCAAAGGGGCGGCCTCTGCGTTATACAGGTTGCGGGGCGTGAGGGGGTGGGGGGGAGAGAGTGGTTGTTGGTTGCGGGAGGGGAGGGGAGGGGAGGGAGGAGAACCCTTCCTTCCTTCCTCCCTCCCCTCCCTTCCCTCCCCTCCCCTCCCTCCCTCTCTCTCTCTCTCGCACACACATACATACACACACACACACACACAAACAGACTCCCTAAAATGGCGCACACAGCTCGGACCCGTTTCCCAGCTCGGCCCTGGAAAAAATCGGGACGGTCGCGGATCCTGAGCTCGAGGAAGGATTTAAAACACGGATTCGACGCCGCCCTGCCCGTCTCCGCCGCCATCGGCAAAAACCTGCACAAGTTCCACGACCTCTTCGGAGAAAGCAGCAGTAGTGAGGTAATTACCTACCCCCCCCCCCCCCCACACCCCCACCAAAAAACCAAACCACCAACCTTTCCCCACCCCCCCCCCTCCCCTCCCCACACAAACACAAAAAAAAAATAAAAAATAATTTTCAAATTAAAAATCCTGAGGTGATGTGGGGAGGAGGTGAGGTTTGGTTGGGGTGGGTAGGGGGGGGGGGGGGGAGTGTGTGTGTGTTGTTTGAGGCTGGGGAGCTCGCATTGAGCAGCACCACCGGCCTGTCTGACAGATCTTGACGTCCAGGGGAACGGAGAGGGGAGGTGGTCGAGTGTTTTTTTTTTGGGAGGGGGAAAAAAATAACAGAAAAAGAAAATGAAGATTTGCGTGGTTTATATTCCAGACCCCCCCTCTCCTCCCTCTCCCCCCCCACCCACCCACCCACCCACCCAAAAAAACCTTCCCCTTATCCCTCACCCCCTCGTGATCTTGATCCCTGGTCGGGAAAAGTTTCCAAATAAAACGGTTCGTTTTTTTAAAATAAAAATATATATATATATTTTCAAATAAAATGTCATTCCCCCCCCCCTCCTCCTCCTTTGCCCTGAGTTGGAGTTACAGCCCCAGCTCCCTTTGCATTTCTAATCACCTGTTTGGCGGGCTTTCCTCCAGCGACCGCCATCATGTTCAGGATGGGATGCAAATTTGGCTCAATTTTTAATCCCCCCCCCCCCTACTCCTTATGCTTCCTCTCTTCTCTTCTCCCCCCCCCCCCTCCCTCCACCACTCCTTGCTTGTTATCTCCTGGGCACCTAGGCATTTTAAAAAAATTTGCACCCGTTTACATTCTACGCACCGAAGTGCATCGTTTGCAGGTTCTTAAAATATATGTAAAACTACCAAGGCATTTCAAACTCAAATTCCACCTTTCTCTGCAACTTCATTCGAAGAGGTGGGGGAATAACTGCATGCGTTTTATATATAGATATTTTTTTTAAAAAATCGCCTATTGCTATTTATGCACCTGAGTGCATCATTTGCAACCTCTGGGGAGGGTGGGGGGGGTGAAATATACATTTAAGATACCAAGGCTGTACTTCACTTCAAACTGAAATTCATCTTTCCCTACAACGTCATCGAAGGAAATGGTGGGGGGAATAGGTATCATTAATCTAGACTCCCTCTTTTTTTGAGTTGTCAGGGAGTAAAATTCTTTTAATAATTTAGTGAATTCTCAGCAAACCTTACGTTAACCACACCCCCCCTCGCCTCCCTCTGTCCAGTATTTCGGGGCCTGAATGATTCATTTTGGTATAATGTTATTACTTGGTTTAGAAAGTCATTGAAACCTGAGTAATTTTGAATTTTGTGGTTTAATAAAAATAGCCCCTGATGGCAATATATGAGAAGCACATTATTGCTAGCAAGCAGTTGCATTGAACAGTTTAGCACAGTACTGCAAGTATATCATAACTACATTGGTCCTGGGTTTTTCTTCAGAAGTATAGCTTCTGAAATAAATCTTTAACTGTAGTTTTTGTGAAGTACAGGACTTCCACAGCCTTTTTAAAAAAATGACAGATCGTAGGGGTAGTTGGTGACAGTCTTGGTCTTTAGAAAGCAGCACTTCCAAAATGGCAAGCATCAAAACCCTTACATGCTTATGTACGTAACCAGACAGTAATATGCAAAACATACATGTCTTGTGCATAGATGGGGTTTTTGGTACATGCCTACACCTGTAATGTAGAATTTCTTAAACTTGTTTTTTTGGTTTGTAAAAGCTTTATGTATTTCATAGCTGTTGTTATAATTGTATTAACCGCTGTATTTGTGACTGTACCTTAAAAATATGCTTTATATCTCCATGTACCTACCACATCTACTCCCCCCCACCACTTAAAAAGCCAGGGAGGTTATTACATCTCTCTCAACCTATCCTTGTTGATGTAACCCCTATTTACATAGAGCTACAATTTAGACTTGTAAAGCAATAAATTTGTGAATTAGGGTAATCCATCCCAAATTTTCAAGCTTGAAAAGAAAGCCAGTGTGTCAGTAGTTGAGCATTATGAAGGTATTTCAAAAATGATTTTTTTTTAAATGTAGCTGACTTGCTGTATCTTGGTGGGAGTGTAGCTGGTTATTGGATTCAGAGAGCTTTACCAGCTTGATAGTCCCCTACTTGATCTTTGATTCTATTCTATATGATCACATCCTACCCCCATACACTTGCAATGGCGATTACAAGAACTCTTGTCAACTTTTTCCATCCTTAATCTGGAAATGCTGGGTCCAGTTGTGTTGCTTCATCCAACTCAACACAGAATGGAGATGGCACCTGGGGCCTCCTTAATTTGTATTGAAGTGGCTCCCAGTAGCTCTTTGAACTGTTACATTTATTATTAAAAAAAAATACATACGCACACTTACTGTCAAATAAAATAATCAGTTTGACCAACTCAAAATAAAACTAGCATTTTATGCGCATTGTTTTGCATTGCAAAGCTCTTGGATGCAGATTTTCAGAAAGCTCTTTTGATATCTCTGATTGTCAAGGATCATTCAAAGATAATCAGTCATTGCAGATTTGAAACAATTTATGCTTCAAATTTTTCTAAGGCTTGAAAATCTTATTATGTGTGTTTTTTTTTTCTCACAGCTGAGCCCAATCCTGCTCTTGTATAATGTCCAGAGTCAGTGTTCAGGAGCAGTAATCTAGGCTTCTTTTTTTCCTCTCAGTAGCTTAGCAATAAACAGGCCAGTCGTAGCCACCTGAGCAATGCTGCTCTGACTGTGATCGGATAACTTGCTATGATAGCTGGTGACCGAGCTTGGAACCTATGGACCTGTATGGTGCAGCCGAACATTGGATCGTGTGTTGAATAGTTTACCCACTAGGCCAGCATTTTTAAAGAAAAATGAAGTCATGATTTAGGAAGACGTGAGCGATGCTTGAAATTAATACTCTTGTTCTCACTGAAAACCATTTGCATTTTAAGAATGCATTTTTAAATTAACATTGATTTACTTCCTGTTCCAATATTAATGCTGACGTACATTTCAATTAGGTTCTATCAGAAGCTTCTGTCGCTGTGGCTGTTTCTAAAGATGGAGATCAATTTATTGATCTGTTGTCAATAAATCCTAGTTGTGTACGATTTTAGTGAGTGGGCTTTTGTCATGAAATGCAACCGTGCATTGGAGAGGGAAGTCCAACAGAAAATTATTCATATAATCCTAGACAGCTTCATCAATGTTAGTTATGTTGTTGACCATGGAATGCATACCTCTCTCAAAAGAGGTATGGGAACTTGGTATGGAAATAGCTTGGGAACAGCTAAGATTGTTGTTCTCTAAATGGTGCAGCTTGACAAATAATTTAATTTCACTTTAAGATTGAACCTGTGAATATTAAAACTTTGCACCCAGGAGTTGTTGGATCTAAAGGTGAGGCAGTGGGGCCTGTCATAAGGTGCATGTCAGCTGAAGGGACTCTGTCCTTATAGTACCATCTACACCCCTAAGCCTGTAAATTCAGCTTTATTAAAATCTTGATTTCTCTTTCTGATTATAGAAACTCAACTTCATTTTGAGTGAAACTCTTCATGTCAGATTTAGCATGGTTCTGAACATGGCATTGGTGGCATAGTGGTAATGCCACTGGACTACAAGGCCCAGGCTCTGGGGACATGGGTTAAAATCCCACCATGGCAGCTGGTGGAATTTGAATTCAATTAATAAAAGCCTGGAATATAAAACTAGTCCCGGTAATGGTGACCATGAAATTATCATTGATTGTCATAAAAACCCATCCCATTCACTAATGTCCTTTAGGGAAGGAAAGCGGCCGTCCTTACCTGGTCTGGCCTACATGTGACTCCAGACCCACAGCAAGGTGGTTGACCCTTAACTGCCTGCTGAAATGGTTGAGCAAGCCACTCAGTTCAAGAGCAGTTAGGGTTGGGCAAAAAAAATGCTGGTACTTCCAGTGATGCCCACATCCCATGAAAGAATAAAGAAATAAAAGATGGAAAGTTAAGCAACACTGGTACAGCATGTGTTGCTCCATGCATTTAACAGGATAAATCCATTGTCTAAGTTCTGAGGCAGAATTTCCAGTGAAGCTAAGTGTTCCCAAATGCAATGCCATGTTTCATTCTGTAAGTGGGCTTGCACCTGACTTATTTGGTTGTTTGCTAACCCAGAAATGAGTGTTTAATCTGTACACTGAGGACACTTGAGGCCTTGCTAAACTTGCATACACTAAACTACCATCCAAAGTAGGCAACAATTTCGGAAGTATGTTCCGTTCTTCAGAATCCCAGAATCTCTCTGTTCTCTTAAACATGTTAATCCATTAAGCTTTGCCTGCACCCGTGCCTGTGCCCTCTGGTATGTCGGCCAATTGGCAGCTCTTCATATTTGGATCTCGATTGTGAGGACTGGTCAGTTGCTTGACTGTGAAACACATCACAGCTGTTTTTCCCCTCATTTCCTCCCTTCCCCCACCTTCCCGTACTTTGTTCAAATGCCCACTTTTCACTTGAGGCTAGACAGTGTTGCAAAATCACTTGGCCACCGGATACTTTGCAATAGAGCATAATGTGCATAAATATTCGCTAAGGGCATGTGTTTTCTAGCAGGGGTAGGGGGGTGGGCGCGGCACAGGCTGACGATGGTGGATCATTGGATGGGGAATGTGGGAATGTTGGATGATTTGCTCATTCCTAAAGCCAGGGCTGCTATTGCTCTGGCTGAGCTTAGAGATGTTGATTTTAATGAGCAATATTGAAAAGCTTACCATTGGATTGATGGAAGGTTTTCTTAAAATTGTAAATAAAAGGGTATGTAGCAGTTTTTCATCTGTCCAGTGTCATGCATGAAGCAACATTTTGAAATTGCAACATGAACTGAAATAAATAACTGTCATTACTGCATAAGAGTTTTGTAATACATTTTATACCCTGTACTATTTTATTACCTAGCAAGATTCCCGGTACTTTCTCTAGCTGGCCTTCCCTCGACTTCTCCTGTCCTGAAATTGGTGACTAATATTGGGGTGTCGTTCGATGTGTCGAGTAGTATCTATCTAGATATTTTTCCCTGTGAATTAAGGCTAATAATTGATTTTATTTGATGACCCTACCAATGCCTTATGATTATCCCTTCCAGCAAAGAGGGGCTTTCCCCCCTCCACCGGCCCCTCGCCTCAACCTCCCACCTCTTGCCACCCCTCGTCCCCACGACCCTCTCGCCACCCCTCGTCCCCCCGACCCAGTTGCCCTCCGTCGCCCACCCCCATCGCTGCTCGCCCTCTCCCTCTCGCCCCCACCCTCGCCACCAGCCCTCTCCCTCTCGCGCCCACCCACCCTCTTGCCGCACACCCTCTGCATCTCGTACCCCCCACCCACTTGTCGCTCTCCCTCCCACCTCTCGTTCCTCCACCCTCCCACTCATCCCCCGTCCCCTTTGATTTCCCTCTCGCTCCCACTCATCTCCCTTGCTCCCCCCCTCGCCCTCACACACCCCTTCACGCCCACCACCTCGCCGCCCCCTCTCCCTCTCGCCCCCCCCCTCCACTTGCTCATTGCCTCCCCCTCCCTTTCGCTCTCCCTCTCGTCCCCCCCCTCCACTCACTCGTCGCCTCCGCCTCCCTTTCGCTCTCCCCCTCTCCCTCTCGTACCCCCCTCCCTCTACCTCTCGGCCCCACCTCGTCTGCCCTCTCCATCTTATCCCCCCACTCTCCCTCTCGCTCTCCCTCCTCGCCCTCTTGCTCTCCCCCCTTCTCCCTCTCCCCCTCTCTCTCTCGCTCTCCCACCCTCTCCCTGTCGCTCACCCCCTTCTCCCTGTCGCTCACCCCCTTCTCCCTGTCGCTCACCCCCTTCTCCCTGTCGCTCACCCCCTTCTCCCTGTCGCTCACCCCCTTCTCCCTGTCGCTCACCCCCCTCTCCCTGTCGCTCACCCCCTTCTCCCTGTCGCTCACCCCCTTTTCCCTGTCGCTCACCCCCTTTTCCCTGTCGCTCACCCCCCTCTCCCTCTCGCTCACCCCCCTCTCCCTCTCGCTCACCCCCCTCTCCCTCTCGCTCACCCCCCTCTCCCTCTCGCTCACCCCCCTCTCCCTCTCGCTCACCCCCCTCTCCCTCTCGCTCACCCCCCTCTCCCTCTCGCTCACCCCCCTCTCCCTCTCGCTCACCCCCCTCTCCCTCTCGCTCACCCCCCTCTCCCTCTCGCTCACCCCCCTCTCCCTCTCGCTCACCCCCCTCTCCCTCTCGCTCACCCCCCTCTCCCTCTCGCTCACCCCCCTCTCCCTCTCGCTCACCCCCCTCTCCCTCTCGCTCACCCCCCTCTCCCTCTCGCTCACCCCCCTCTCCCTCTCGCTCACCCCCCTCTCCCTCACCCCCCTCTCCCTCTCGCTCACCCCCCTCTCGCTCACCCCCCTCTCGCTCACCCCCCTCTCGCTCACCCCCCTCTCGCTCACCCCCCTCTCGCTCACCCCCCTCTCGCTCACCCCCCTCTCGCTCACCCCCCTCTCGCTCACCCCCCTCTCGCTCACCCCCCTCTCGCTCACCCCCCTCTCGCTCACCCCCCTCTCGCTCACCCCCCTCTCGCTCACCCCCCTCTCGCTCACCCCCCTCTCGCTCACCCCCCTCTCGCTCACCCCCCTCTCGCTCACCCCCCTCTCGCTCACCCCCCTCTCGCTCACCCCCCTCTCGCTCACCCCCCTCTCGCTCACCCCCCTCTCGCTCACCCCCCTCTCGCTCACCCCCCTCTCGCTCACCCCCCTCTCGCTCACCCCCCTCTCGCTCACCCCCCTCTCGCTCACCCCCCTCTCCCTCTCCCACCTCTCCCTCTCCCACCTCTCCCTCTCGCTCTCCCACCTCTCCCTCTCGCTCTCCCACCTCTCCCTCTCGCTCTCCCACCTCTCCCTCTCGCTCTCCCACCTCTCCCTCTCGCTCTCCCACCTCTCCCTCTCGCTCACCCCCCTCTCCCTCTCGCTCACCCCCCTCTCCCTCTCGCTCACCCCCCTCTCCCTCTCGCTCACCCCCCTCTCCCTCTCGCTCACCCCCCTCTCCCTCTCGCTCACCCCCCTCTCCCTCTCGCTCACCCCCCTCTCCCTCTCGCTCACCCCCCTCTCCCTCTCGCTCACCCCCCTCTCCCTCTCGCTCACCCCCCTCTCCCTCTCGCTCACCCCCCTCTCCCTCTCGCTCACCCCCCTCTCCCTCTCGCTCACCCCCCTCTCCCTCTCGCTCACCCCCCTCTCCCTCTCGCTCACCCCCCTCTCCCTCTCGCTCACCCCCCTCTCCCTCTCGCTCACCCCCCTCTCCCTCTCGCTCACCCCCCTCTCCCTCTCGCTCACCCCCCTCTCCCTCTCGCTCACCCCCCTCTCCCTCTCGCTCACCCCCCTCTCCCTCTCGCTCACCCCCCTCTCCCTCTCGCTCACCCCCCTCTCCCCTCTCGCTCACCCCCCTCTCCCTCTCGCTCACCCCCCTCTCCCTCTCGCTCACCCCCCTCTCCCTCTCGCTCACCCCCCTCTCCCTCTCGCTCACCCCCCTCTCCCTCTCGCTCACCCCCCTCTCCCTCTCGCTCACCCCCCTCTCCCTCTCGCTCTCCACCTCTCCCTCTCGCTCACCCCCCTCTCCCTCTCGCTCACCCCCCTCTCCCTCTCGCTCACCCCCCTCTCCCTCTCGCTCACCCCCCTCTCCCTCTCGCTCACCCCCCTCTCCCTCTCGCTCACCCCCCTCTCCCTCTCGCTCACCCCCCTCTCCCTCTCGCTCACCCCCCTCTCCCTCTCGCTCACCCCCCTCTCCCTCTCGCTCACCCCCCTCTCCCTCTCGCTCACCCCCCTCTCCCTCTCGCTCACCCCCCTCTCCCTCTCGCTCACCCCCCTCTCCCTCTCGCTCACCCCCCTCTCCCTCTCGCTCACCCCCCTCTCCCTCTCGCTCACCCCCCTCTCCCTCTCGCTCACCCCCCTCTCCCTCTCGCTCACCCCCCTCTCCCTCTCGCTCACCCCCCTCTCCCTCTCGCTCACCCCCCTCTCCCTCTCGCTCACCCCCCTCTCCCTCTCGCTCACCCCCCTCTCCCTCTCGCTCACCCCCCTCTCCCTCTCGCTCACCCCCCTCTCCCTCTCGCTCACCCCCCTCTCCCTCTCGCTCACCCCCCTCTCCCTCTCGCTCACCCCCCTCTCCCTCTCGCTCACCCCCCTCTCCCTCTCGCTCACCCCCCTCTCCCTCTCGCTCACCCCCCTCTCCCTCTCGCTCACCCCCCTCTCCCTCTCGCTCACCCCCCTCTCCCTCTCGCTCACCCCCCTCTCCCTCTCGCTCACCCCCCTCTCCCTCTCGCTCACCCCCCTCTCCCTCTCGCTCACCCCCCTCTCCCTCTCGCTCACCCCCCTCTCCCTCTCGCTCACCCCCCTCTCCCTCTCGCTCACCCCCCTCTCCCTCTCGCTCACCCCCCTCTCCCTCTCGCTCACCCCCCTCTCCCTCTCGCTCACCCCCCTCTCCCTCTCGCTCACCCCCCTCTCCCTCTCGCTCACCCCCCTCTCCCTCTCGCTCACCCCCCTCTCCCTCTCGCTCACCCCCCTCTCGCTCACCCCCCTCTCCCTCACCCCCCTCTCGCTCACCCCCCTCTCGCTCACCCCCCTCTCGCTCACCCCCCTCTCCCTCACCCCCCTCTCGCTCTCCCACCTCTCCCTCTCGCTCTCCCACCTCTCCCTCTCGCTCTCCCACCTCTCCCTCTCGCTCTCCCACCTCTCCCTCTCGCTCTCCCACCTCTCCCTCTCGCTCTCCCACCTCTCCCTCTCGCTCTCCCACCTCTCCCTCTCGCTCTCCCACCTCTCCCTCTCGCTCTCCCACCTCTCCCTCTCGCTCTCCCACCTCTCCCTCTCGCTCTCCCACCTCTCCCTCTCGCTCTCCCACCTCTCCCTCTCGCTCTCCCACCTCTCCCTCTCGCTCTCCCACCTCTCCCTCTCGCTCTCCCACCTCTCCCTCTCGCTCTCCCACCTCTCCCTCTCGCTCTCCCACCTCTCCCTCTCGCTCTCCCACCTCTCCCTCTCGCTCACCACCCCCCTCTCGGTCTCCCCCCCTCCCTCTCTCTCACTCCCTCTCCGTGTCCCGCTACCTCACCCCCCTCTCCCTCTCCCTCACCCCCCTCTCCCTCACCCCCTTCCTCTCGCTCACCCCCCCTTCCTCTCGCTCACCCCCCCTTCCTCTCGCTCACCCCCCCTTCCTCTCGCTCACCCCCCCTTCCTCTCGCTCACCCCCCCTTCCTCTCGCTCACTCCCCCTCCCTCTCGCTCACTCCCCCTCCCTCTCGCTCACTCCCCCTCCCTCTCGCTCACTCCCTCTCGCACACCCCCCTCTCACTCACCCCCCTCTCGCTCACCTCCCTCTCCCTCACCCCCCTCTCCCTCTCCCTCACCCCCCTCTCCCTCTCGCTCATCCCCCCTCCCTCTCGCTCTCCCACCCTCCCTCTCGCGCTTCCCTCTCTCCCTCTCGCTCTCTCCCTTTCCCTCTCGCTCTCTCCTTTCCCTCTCGCTCTCCCCCCTCTCCCTCTCGCTCTCCCCCCTCTCCCTCTCGCTCTCCCCCCTCTCCCTCTCGCTCTCCCCCCTCTCCCTCTCGCTCTCCCCCCTCTCCCTCTCGCTCTCCCCCCTCTCCCTCTCGCTCTCCCCCCTCTCCCTCTCGCTCTCCCCCCTCTCCCTCTCGCTCTCCCCCCTCTCCCTCTCGCTCTCCCCCCTCTCCCTCACCCCCTTCCTCTCGCTCACCCCCCCTTCCTCTCGCTCACCCCCCTCTCCCTCTCGCTCTCCCCCCTCTCCCTCTCGCTCTCCCCCCTCTCCCTCTCGCTCTCCCCCCTCTCCCTCTCGCTCTCCCCCCACCTCTCGCTATACCCCTCCCTCTCGCTCTCCCCCTCTCCCTCTCGCTCTCCCCCCATCTCCCTTTCGCTCACCCCCCCTCTCCCTCTCGCTCTCCCCCCCCTCGCTCTCCCTCTCGTTCTCTCGACCCCTCCCTCGCCCCCTCGACCCCTCCCTCGCCCCCTCGACCCCTCCCTCGCCCCCTCGACCCCTCCCTCGCCCTCTCGACCCCTCCCTCGCCCTCTCGACCCCTCCCTCGCCCTCTCGACCCCTCCCTCGCCCTCTCGACCCCTCCCTCGCCCTCTCGACCCCTCCCTCGCCCTCTCGACCCCTCCCTCGCCCTCTCGACCCCTCTCTCGACCCCTCCCTCGCCCTCTCGACCCCTCCCTCGCCCTCTCGACCCCTCCCTCGCACTCTCGACCCCTCCCTCGCCCTCTCGACCCCTCCCTCGCCCTCTCGACCCCTCCCTCGCCCTCTCGACCCCCCCGCCTCGCCCTCTGGACCACCCCCCCGCCTCGCCCTCTGGACCACCCCCCCGCCTCGCCCTCTGGACCACCCCCCCGCCTCGCCCTCTGGACCACCCCCCCGCCTCGCCCTCTGGACCACCCCCCCGCCTCGCCCTCTGGACCACCCCCCCGCCTCGCCCTCTGGACCACCCCCCCGCCTCGCCCTCTGGACCACCCCCCCGCCTCGCCCTCTGGACCACCCCCCCGCCTCGCCCTCTGGACCACCCCCCCGCCTCGCCCTCTGGACCACCCCCCCGCCTCGCCCTCTGGACCACCCCCCCGCCTCGCCCTCTGGACCACCCCCCCGCCTCGCCCTCTGGACCACCCCCCCGCCTCGCCCTCTGGACCACCCCCCCGCCTCGCCCTCTGGACCACCCCCCCGCCTCGCCCTCTGGACCACCCCCCCGCCTCGCCCTCTGGACCACCCCCCCGCCTCGCCCTCTGGACCACCCCCCCGCCTCGCCCTCTGGACCACCCCCCCGCCTCGCCCTCTGGACCACCCCCCCGCCTCGCCCTCTGGACCACCCCCCCGCCTCGCCCTCTGGACCACCCCCCCGCCTCGCCCTCTGGACCACCCCCCCGCCTCGCCCTCTGGACCACCCCCCCGCCTCGCCCTCTGGACCACCCCCCCGCCTCGCCCTCTGGACCACCCCCCCCGCCTCGCCCTCTCCACCACCCCCCCGCCTCGCCCTCTGGACCACCCCCCCCGCCTCGCCCTCTGGACCACCCCCCCCGCCTCGCCCTCTGGACCACCCCCCCCGCCTCGCCCTCTGGACCACCCCCCCCGCCTCGCCCTCTCCACCACCCCCCCGCCTCGCCCTCTCCACCACCCCCCCGCCTCGCCCTCTCCACCACCCCCCCGCCTCGCCCTCTCCACCACCCCCCCGCCTCGCCCTCTCCACCACCCCCCCGCCTCGCCCTCTCCACCACCCCCCCGCCTCGCCCTCTCCACCACCCCCCCGCCTCGCCCTCTCCACCACCCCCCCGCCTCGCCCTCTCCACCACCCCCCCGCCTCGCCCTCTCCACCACCCCCCCCCGCCTCGCCCTCTGGACCACCTCCCCCGCCTCGCCCTCTGGACCACCCCCCCCGCCTCGCCCTCTGGACCACCCCCCCCCCGCCTCGCCCTCTCGACCACCCCCCCCGCCTCGCCCTCTCGACCACCCCCCCCGCCTCGCTCTCTCGACCACCCCCCTGCTCTCCTCCCCCCCCACCTCCCCATTGCCCCGCCTTCCCTGTCGCTCGCCCCTCACCCCCCCCCCCCCCCCCCCCAGAAACACTTAAGGCAATTGTCCTAACTTACCTGAGGTTGGATAATTTCTCATAGGGTACATTAAAACTAGCACCTTTATGATCTCCAAGCCCCTAGGTATTGATCCACTCAATCAGCAGGAAAATCCGAGCTCTGTCGTTCCTCCATGGAACTTTGCGAATGGCAAGCTATAAGGTTCAGCTGTGATAAGTATTAATGGGAGCAGCGAACAAGCAAGATTAACTTTGGAGCAGAAATTGGAAGCTTTCATCCTGTCATTTATAAGCTTGATTGACTATCCCATAACACTGGCCCAAAAGACGTGTTTTGGGGCGTAGTGAGGGTAACATTCATTTTAATTCTTTTGAGCCTCTTGCTGATTCAGTCTGACTTCAGTTTGAGATCGTGCTAGTTTTGGCTTAGTGGTAGAGCTTATGCCTCTAAGTCAGAAGATTGTGGGTTCAAGCCCCATTCCAGAGATTCGCGCACAATCAATTCTGTCAATTCAACACAGTACAAGGGAATACTGTGCCCTCGGAGATGGTGTTATTCAATTCAATTCAATACAATACGAGGGAATAGCATGCTGTCTGAAGCTGAGCTATTTGGACAACACTAAGCAGAGACCCTGCCTACCTGCTCAGCACATGAGGTCCAATGGTACAATTTGAAGAGCAGGCAGTTCTGCTAACATGGCTATGATTTCTCCCTCATCCAACATTATTAAAACACATTAACTGGTCATTTATCTCATTGGTCATTTGTGGGACTTTACTGTGTGCATATGACTGGCACCATATCATATCTGCATATATTAGTACTGTCGTCAGAAAACAGTTAGCTGTGTGGAGCGTTTTGTGATTTCCACAGTAAGTGAAAGATGCAGTACAAATGCAAGTTATTTTCCTTTTCCCCTTCAAGGTGAGCTATTTTCCATCTTGGGACATCTATATTCTGTATTGAGTTCTTACATTTTGGATGCAACAGGTCAGTGGTAGAGTAAGGCTACTTTTAAATTGTGTCTTAACTTGCGCATGAGGCAAGGAGAGACATGTAGAATGAAATGAGTAAATATTCCTGATCTGTTTTATGTGGTGGTTGGTGGTTGTCATTCGTTGTAGTGCGGTGAGCAAGGCTGGAAACTGGAAATTTGCTACGAATGAATATTCTGGAGTTTTTTGATCACTCCCTCAGAAGATTACATTGGATTGGAAAGGTTACACTTGCATTGGAGGGATGAGGAGGTTGTTCTATCATGAGAGGCTGATTAAATTGGGCTTATATTCTCTGGCGTTTAGAAGAATGAGAGGCAATCTCATTGAAACCTACAAAATTCTGAAGGGACTTGATAGAGTAGATGAGATTTTGTTTAGGCTGTTCCGTAATCTAAAACATGGGAGCGCAGTGTCAGAATAAAGGGCAGATCATTTAGGGCTGAGATGAGAAGAAATTACTTCACTCAAATGTTGCGAATTTTTGGAATTCCCTACCTCAAAGGGTAGTAAATGCACCATCACTGAATACATTTAAGGGTGGGACAGACAGATTTTTGGTCCTTTGGGAATTTAAGGATGTGGGCAGTGGGCAGGTAAGTGGAATTGAAGTCCAAGATCAGCCATGATCATATTGAACAGGCTTGATGGGCCTTTTGGCCTACTTCTCCTATTTCTTGTGTTCTTGTGTTACTGAGTGGAGATTGCCACACTTTTTGCTCCTTGTACAATAGGACCTACCTTATTGGCTGAGAGTGGAAACTTTCAACTTATTAGTCTGGGCTGCATTGAATCAGAGATTCCAGAATGAAAGGCAACACTCTACTATATTTACTGCCTTTAACTCTTGTCTGTTGAAGGTGGATTTCATACTGGTGGCCCTCTCCTGTCTCACCAAAGCTGAGTCTGGACAGCAGTGATGGGCTGCTTAACAATGGAAAGCTGGAAGAAGAGAATTATATTTTTTTCATTTAAGGGATGTGGGCATTGCTAGCTAGAATTTATTGCCCATCCCTAATTTCCCTTCAGAAGCTGGTGATGATCAGCCTTCTTGAACTGCTGCAGTCCATGTGGTGTTTGTACATTCACAGTATAGTTGGGGGAGGAGTTCCAAGTTTTTGACCCAGCGACAGTGAAGAAATGGTGATATATTTCCAAGTCAGGATGGTGAATGGTTCCCATGTATCTGCTGCCCTTGTCCTTCTAGATGATAGCAGTCATGGGTTTGGAAGGTGCTGCCTAAGGAGTCTTGTTGAGTTTCTGAAGCGTATCTTGTCGATGGTACACACTGCTGGTACTGTGTGTCAGTGGTGGAGGGAGTGAATGTTTGTGGAAGGGGTGCCAGTCAAGCAGGCTGCTTTGTCCTGGGTGGTGTCAAGCTTCGAGTGTTGTTGGAACACTCATCCAGGCAAGTGCAGAGTATTTCATCACACTTCTGACTTGTGCCTTGGAGATGGTGGACAGGCTTTGGGGAATCAGGAGGTGAGTTACTTGCCACAGGATTCCTAGCCTCTGACCTGCTCTTGTAGCCACAGTATTTATATGGTTAGTCCAGTTCCGTTTCAGGTCAATGCTAACCACCAGGATGTTGATAGTGGGGGATTCAGTGATGGTAATGCCATTGAATGTCAAGGGGCGATGGCTGGATTCTCTCTTGTTGGAGATGGTTACTGCCTGGCACTTAAGTGGCTTGAATGTTACTTGCCACTTGTCTGCCTAAGCCTGGATATGGCCCAGGTCTTGCTACATTTGGACCTGGACTGCTTCAGTATCTGAGGAGTCGCAAATGGTGCTGAACATTGTGCAATCATCAGCGAACATCCCCACTTTTGACCTTATGATGGAAGGAAGGTCATTGATGAAGCAGCTGAAGATGGTTGGACCTTGGACACTACCCTGAGTGAGAAGCACACAAATAATGCTTACATCTTACCCTCCTCTTTCCTTCCCCAACACCCACCCCCGCCTTTCTCTAATTTTAAAAGCGGGAATGCTGAGGCCATGGATACTACTTTCACTGTCTGAATGTTATGACGTGGCAGATGATGTGTGCCAGGTGGACCAAATCCACAAGGGAAACATGGTCACGCTATCACAACGGTTTTGCAATTTGTGCTTATTGTGAGAAGATGTGTGCACTGAATTCAGAAATAGAGTCCACCAAGACTTTGAGATTTTTAAAATAATTAAATATTTATTAACAAAATAACAGATTTCAAGCAGATACATAGCACTGCACTTACTACTATAACAGATCTTAAAATTCCTAACTCACTGACTCCCAATTACACATCTCCTTTAAGGCAACATTCCAATATAGGTTTTAGATTTAAAACAAACCCAGCAAGTTAACACAGTACCCACTTGACAATGGAATTCTAAATGGCTTTTCCCCAACTTCAGTCACTTTACATAGCAGACTTATGTACAAATGGCTGGAGGCTTCATTAAGGCTGTTTCACACACTCCTGTTAGATCTTACATGGCCTTCTCCACATAGCCTTTCGTTTTCCTTAATATATGTTTCTCTAATATGTAAATTCTATTGTTCCATATGTCTTTCAAACTATATCTTCCTCATAATATAAAAACTTTCATGTTGCCAATATTGTCAGTAACCTTTGGAAAAAATAAACAGACCCCTTAGCCTTGCTTATCTGGCTAGTTGTAAACAGACTAACATCCCTTTGAAATCCAACAATCCCTTAATTTATCTAAAAATGCAAATTCCCTTCACACCATACATGCTAAACCAGCATCCATATTTACTCATTAGCATGTCAAGCACATTTCTACACCTTGCTTCTTTTGATGATTTCAAGCTTGCAGTCTACTTGACTCCAAATGTAATTAAATCACACAGACAAAACCGCTTACACTTACCCCCATAAACCTACTTCACAATAAACCAGAAAAATATTATGAAAATTATTATACTTTCATAACATTAAGTTAAGTTGATTTAATAGGGACCAATCATAGATCCTGGAATCAACTTTGGCTGTAAAACTTTGTACCTTACCATAAGGTGCATTGACCCACGGAGATATGAAGGGTATATATTCGTGTGGGTTTAACCTCTGTGATGCATGGGGTTTTAGAAATAGTGTTGTAAGTACACAGGATGCAGCACTTTTTCTGCTTGACTCATGGAAGGAATTGCTTTTGTTTTTAGTTGTGTCACATTTTGAAATTGAACCAAATTCATGAAGTATTTTGGGGGGGTGGGGTGGAGGCGACCTAATGTAGTGTTAGTGTCATTGGCCTAGCAATTCAGAGGCCCAGGCTAATGCTTTGAGGACACGGGTTCAAATCCCACCATGGCAGCTGATGGAATTTAAATTCAATTAATAAATCTGGAATTAAAAAAGGTAGTCATGGTGACCATGAAACCATTGTTGATGGTCATAAAAACCCACCTGGTTCACTAATGTACTTTAGGGAAGGAAATCTGCTGTACTTACTTGTCTGGCCTGCATGTGACTCCAGACCCATGGCAATATGTTTGAATCTTAACTGCCCTCTAAAATGGCCAAACAAGCTACTCAGTTGTATCGAACTGCTACAGAAAAGTCAATAAGGATTGAAACCGGATGGACCATCTGGCCTTGACCTAGGCACTGAAAACAACAACGGCACTCTCTGCCCTCTCGATCCTGCAAAATCCTCCTTACCAACATCTGGGGGCTAGTGCCAAAATTGGGAGAGCTGCCCCACAGACTAGTCAAGCAACTGCCTGACGTAGTCATACTCACAATCATAGCTTACAGATAATGTCCCAGACACCACTATCACCATTCCTGGGTATGTCCTGTCGCAATGGCTGGGCACACCCTCCAGAGGTGGCAGCACAGTGGTATACAGTCAGGAGGGAGTTGCCCTGGGAGTCCTCAACATTGGCCCTGGACTCCATGAAGTCTCATGGCATCAAGTCAAACATGGGTAAAGAAACCTGCTGATTACCACCTTCTCCTCCCTCCTTCCTCCCATTGATCTGATGCTGAACAGGAACAACCATGTAAATATTGTGGCTACATGAGCAGGTCAGAAACTTTTAAATTCTGCAGTGAGTAACCCGCCTCCTGACTATGCAAAGCAGGTCCACCATTTACAAGGCGCAAATCAGGAGTGTGATGGAATACTCTCCACTTCCCTGGATGAATGCAGCTCTAACAGCACTCGAGCTTGAAACCATCTAGGACAAAGCAGCCTGCGCGATCGACACGCCAACCACCACCGTTAAATATTCACTCTTCCACCACTGATGCATGGTGGCAGCCATGTGTACCATCGACTAGATGCACTGCAGCAACTCACCAAGGCTCCTTCACCAGCACCTTCGAAACCCACAACTTCCACCATCTAAAAGGACAAGGGCAGCAGATATATGAGAACAGCACCTCTTGCAAGTTCCCCTCCAAGTCACCATCCTGAATTGGAAATATATCGCTGTCCCTTCACTGTCGCTGGGTCCAAACCCTGGCACTCCCTTTCTAACAGCACTGTCGGTGTACCTACACCATATGGACTGCAGCAGTTCAAGAAGGCGCCCCACCTCCACCGTCTTGAGGGCAATTAGGGATGGGCGATAAATGCTGGCCTAGCCAGCGTGACACATCAATAAAAAATTAATTTAAAAATTGCAGGCAATAGAATAGGGCTGAAGACAGGATCGCAATTGAGAGATGATGAACTCAGCTGACAAGCTTAGAACAAGAGTTAACATTTGCAGGAGTATCTGAACTAAAATACATTAAATGGCAGTGCAAAAGTATGCATGCAAAAGTAATAAATCATTAGAGGCTTGCAAACAAAACAATTTACACGTTCTACTACACAAAGCAAGGGCAGGAGTTCAGGTCTAAACTTTCAGATGGAAGAAGCTACACAAACTCACCTGGAGCAGTAGCGATTACAGTAAGAAGAGTCCCCACCCCCCCCAAAGTATATCGAGGATATTTATTTACTTGGAGCTGGTGTGCCTGGTCACAACTACTGTCTCTTTTGGCATGGCATGCTTGACCAGTGCTCTGGCACATGGTGGCCCTTTTTCCCCCTGGAGCTGATGGTTGCAATTTTGTTTTAATTGGGTATGCAAGAAGTTCTGCTGCCATATGCTTGAAAATATAATTCATGAGAGATTGTGATGCTCATAGCCTTGAAGGAGATGCCTGTATCATGGTGACCTTGCCTCATCACTTTGTAGATGTTGACTGAGTAATTCTCCTTCCTTAACTTTGTTCACTTCTTTCTTTTCTGTGACTTTAGTCATTGTTTTCTTGGCGCCCTTATTAGTGGTGATGCTTCTGCTCATCTGGCATTGCCATATCCACTTTCAGATACAGAATGTATTGATACAAAGACCTGTCATAGTGTTCAGGCCCTTTGATGTTTCAATTGTATGCTCGCTATTGAAATTTTGCAGTGCCAGGTGTTTCAATCTAGACTTTCAATCAGCTGTGAATTGTAAAATCTGATCTGTACATTTGCATTTGTTTGTGTTTTTGATTTGTATATAAATGTTACACTAAAACATGGTTCATCTATTAGATGCTAATTAATGCTGCACATTTCAGATTACTCCATCTACTCCATGACCTCTCTATTGCTATTATATTTCCCCTTTGCTGAAGACAACAAGGTGTAATTCTGTAATGCAGTAGTCCAAATTTCCCCACCTGGTTATTTTTTATGTGAGCCTGAACAATGACTGCCAGTTTTGGTGGGGGAAATTGCAGCTGAGCATGATCCTGCCCATACCCACACACTGCCTAGCAAAGGTTACTGGGTTGGAAGCAGGATCCCTTGCTGATTTTGATTCCCTCCCATCCTGAGCCCATGTGCGTTAAAACTAACAGTATGACCACCATAGTTGAACTCGGATAAGTCAGCTTGGACCAGCCTAATTCTGTATGTCCAGCCGTTGGAATTCAACTCTGGATTCTGGATTTGTAGGGGTTCTTATTTTCAGCCTTGACACAGATGGTGGTATTTGCCTCTGCATCACAAGGTTGTGGGCTCAAGTCCTGGTTCAGAGGCATGAACGCAGAAATCTAGAGTGACACTGATATTGCAGTACTGAAGAAGTATGGCAGTGCTGGACTTTCGGATGAGATGTTAAACCTATCTGTCCTCCCAGTTGGAGGCCACAGATTCCATTGTAGTATTTTGAAGCGAATCTCCTGTGTGTCCTGACCAATATTTATCTATCAAATCCATCAGCATCCCCAAATCTCTTCATTATCACTTTCTGCTTGTGGGAACTTGCTGTGCAGAAAGTGGCTGCCACATTTCCTACATTACAGCAGTGATTAGACTTCAAAAATATTTTATTGGCTGTAAAGTGTTTTCAGATTTCATGAGGTGCTATAAAAATACAGTGCCTTCTTTTCCCAAAGGCATACATGGGGAAGGGTTTCTTAATATTTGGCAATGAGGTGTATTCAATTGATCACTTGCAGTTCCAAATCTACATCCACATTTTATTTAAGAAGTCTGTGATGTGCAAGTTTTGAAGTATTTTCTGCCTCACTGAAGGTAGACTTAGTGAGGCAGTAAAAGTCTATGACCAAGCTGGGCAGTTCCACAAGGCAGAGAGCCAAGGCAACTACTCTGCAACTTTAAAGTGATAAACAAAGAGACTTAACAACTTGTAAGTAGCAGTGTTTTTCTCCTATCTATCTGTCATTGTTTTTTTTTCTTTCCTGCAGAAGTTGGAAATGTTTTAGCTCTGCCTTGCCCTCCCATTTTCTCATCAAAAATGTATTTTGTTGTATTAAGATTACTTTTCCCATCTTCAAAGATCCGTAAGTGTTTTTGGGAGTGAGGATTAACTTAGAGTTTAGAAAAAACCTTGCATACCACATAATGTATGAATTTGACTTTCTGTCTCACTGTCTAGCATGCTGTACTGCACTTGTCCCGCAACTGAGCAGGCTTCAAAATATGCAAGATAATTACGATTTTTCCTATTTGTATTTCTATCTGGCACACAGATGGCTACAAACATCCAGTTTAAGTGTACCCTGTAAAAATAAAAATCTGTGTTGTGGTATTAAAGCATGTGAACAAAGTTCCAAGTTTGAATTGTGAGTTGTGCTTCATTCGCTGATCTCAAAGCAAGTACAGCAGTTGAAAGATTGAAATTGATCTTGGTGCACCTGGACTAAAGGGGAGCAAAACCAGTGTTCTTTCTTGACTGCTATCCAGTGACCTCCCGCTGTAAAGTGAGTTTGAGGATGTGGTCCTGCTGTCCTGTGATGTATAAACAGTTAAATAGGCCACTAGGGATTTGTCGTCTAGGTTAACATAAGGAATGGCTACATGGGTATATTACTTGTGATGGGGGCAGCAGCTGCACACTAAATTCTAGTACCTTCAAAAAGGAAGAATATTGGGAAGGGTGCAAGTCTAGGAAGTTGTATCCTTACATCGTTTTGCAAATTATTTTCCTGTTTATTTGTACTTGTTCTGTCAAGTTCATTTAGCTATCTCTATATTAAACAAGTTCCGTGAAAGTAACTTTCACTTTTCACATAGGCAGACAAAGTATCTTTATATTATACAAAACAGATATGCCGCTTTTAAAGGCTTATCTGCTCAACATATGATGTTTTCAGATGTGGTTAACCTGTAATCCTCTTTTCTCTCTCTTCACACCTTGCCTTGACATAAAACTGTGATGGAGGTACCACAGAATGAGGAAGTTGGTACATGGTTTTGATTGCCCAGATAATGGATTCTGTTCTCATTTAGGAGATGGTTCTGGGATGTATTGAAGGGAGACAATACATTTTACATAACTAAATCTTCACTAAGTTGACTGTTATCTCATAAATGATTTTTGCAGTCATCCTTTTCGCATAGTTAGCTTATGATCTTTTTGAAGGGGATGAAAGAGAAAATAAACATGAATGGAGGCCAGGTACATCCCTTCAAGAAAGGAAAAAATAAATTGGATGTGATGAGTTTATCTATATTAGATATAATAATTTGTCTATAATGAATGTGTTCTTTGTTTGCATTATTCAGTTTATTTTTTACACTCTCCATCCCTTTACATAACTATTAATGCCTTATTGTGTTTTTTTAGTTGCATCTCTGATCATTTTGCTGGAGTCTTAGACTCCATGCGTTGAAATAATGGCTTCAAAGTTTCTTGTTTTCCAGTGCTGTTGCCTTGGCTGGGAGAATGCAGTTCTGCGCTTCAGATAGCATGCTGCTCGTAAACATCTTCCTTTATGTCCTGTAAGGCTAATGGCTGGTGTACTGATGACCTGATCACTACCCTGCTCTTTATTCAAATTTTTGTCATTGAAAACCCATCCCCCACTCAATTGAATGAGTAAGCCAAGAATAGTATCTAAATGAAAGGAGGTGTCGTAGTTACCTTTGCTCTGTGCTGCATGCAAAACAAGCCACATGGTTTGGGTTTACTGGATTTTATTGGTATGAAATAAATGTTGGCTGAATTTTTTCTTTTGTCCAGTGGAGCATTATCACTTAAACTTGAAAGCCAAGAACCTTGATTTATGGATGAACAGAAATCTGAGTGAATTAGTTTATGGAGATTTTAGAGTGAAAAAACGTGCAACAGTCTAAAGATGAAATAGGTCTGCCTGGCATAATACTGATTCAGAGCCATAGTTAACTGACTGGGATGAGGGAGAAGAGAAACATAAAAATTAACTTGGCAAACAAAATTAATTTTGCTTTTTCTCACTAACTATCTACATATCGCTACAGTAATGTTTATATTTATTATCTAGTGTTGCACAGTTCTGTTTTCTGTATATATCATGGGGCAATGAGAACGTCAGCATATTTTAATTGCAGTTAAAAATAATTTGGCAGAAGAATGCATTATAACAATTTTTTACTGTGTCGAGATCTTGAGTCAAGTACAGGTGACAACCTTTAAACTCGCAAAACAGCACAGCTACCAAGGGTTTTTGTGCACAGCTATCTCACATTTTTTTCTTCTGAGACTTTGGGGGTCAAGGTTTTTACTTGCCAATAGGTGGAATTTATTGTCATTAAAATGTAGATAGTTGTTATTAGTATTGCATTTTGTAATTTGGTGAACTAGTTTTGAGGAAAATGCAGTTTTTAAATGGAGCTGGTTGGTGTAGAATTTAATTGTATGTATGAAATGGACTATCAAGCTGCCACAACACAGGTTGGTAGTTACTTTAGGAAACCAATTTTAATGTTGTGCTGACCATAGGTTCTCTTTCTTTCTTTTTAATTATTTGCAACATTGATGTTGCAGTTATTAACACTTGAGTGTCTGTTTTCACCATCATTGAGCCAGAGGGTGCTGACAACTGTTGGCACAAAAAACTGAAGGTGTGATCCATTAGTTATTTTTAAAGGATATGGAGGTATTTCAAAGCTGCAAACTTTGTTAATGGTAATTGCAAACTACAGAGAGTTTGGTCTTGCTTTTCATGACTCTCTCTGAACCTGGATTTCCTCCCTTTTAATCACATTTGGTGTGTGTTATTTTTATTGAATTGATGACATAAAATAGAGTATGTTCCAAATTAATTTTACTGGTCATCGTTTTCTCTCAGCAGTAAAGCTGTAGCTAACAGAGTAAACAAAGCTTGGGATAGCTGTTGATGTCAACATTAATCATTCAGAATTTGAATCATCACGCTCTTGATTTTTTTTATTAAAGTGCCAGAGTGCCATTGGGAATTGAATCCTTGGATCCGGTGCTACATTAATTCATCCGATATCAGCTCCTGAAAAATCACGAGTTTCAATCTTCATGTATGTACTTGGGTAATAGAAACTCGGTGGGTAGTTTGCACATCTTTTAGTTTTTTTCTAAAAATGTGACATGTTTCCCCTCAGTTAACTGCTAATTCAACATCTACCACAATTAAGTGTGGGTGTGCCATATCACAGATACAGGTATGAAAGAATTGCTCAGTGAATATTGTCAGCTGGATGTGATAGGTAATTAGACCTAGTGTGATCTGGGAAAACATCGCTCTTGAGCCAGTGTCACATATGTACTTGATAAAGACTGCTTTATTGGAGGATGTTACTGTTGGAAAAGATAATCCAAGAAGCATGGTTAACTTCAATTTATATAACCTGTGGGGATCAGTATACATTCGTGGTAAATTTGAAGGCATATGTTACCACTTTGAGTGTTGTACTTTGACATGTAATAGATCCCATTTTAAACATAAAGTTTCCTGTTCGTAACCTAACTTATGGCTTACGATGTTCTGTTCATTTTTAAAAAGATTGAATTGAGGGCTATAGGAACAGAGAATTATTTCTTAAAAAAACGTTTCTCAATTCTTTATTGTTGAGTGAAATCTTTGGCAAGTACTGTTGATGAAGTGAACCTTTTAATCGTTGTTGTATTATTTTTGAAACTATGATCATAAAAATAATTAATTCCTAAAGTATCCTTTGGATACACTGTTACTCTACTTACCCAAGAAGTTTTCTATCTTGTTTGTTTAAGCAGTGCCAATACATTGTGTCTCTTGTCAGACCCCTCCTCAACTTAAGTACACTCAAACCACATGGCTCCTAAAGGATGTAAACAAACATACACAGAACTAGATCAAAGCAGAGCAGTCTACACAGTGCAAGACTTCCCTGTTGCGGGAATGATCTACACAGTGATCCTAGGGTCAGTGAACAGGGTCTCTGTTGTTAGCCCATTACATATTAGAGATTGCAATACTGTATCGCAGTTTTTAGGATCACAGTTTTTGTCTACAGTAAGTTTTTAATTGTGTAGATTGCACATTTTCTGATTCTGTTCATGAATAGATTGCCCTCTTGATAAAAGCAGCTTGCTAAGAATCCCAGTTTAGTTCTCACCCTAACGTGAATTAGCTGATCTCTGTTAGGGCAGCATTAGGGGCTGTTAAGTTAAACTTAAGCAGCCCTGGGTCAGATGGAGAAGAACCAGCCAGGTTTGCCACTCCTGCTTTCTAGCCAGTGTCTGCATTGGGGAAGTGCACGTTTGTAGCTGTTGGGAGGAAACCAGGCCGGAGCTCAGTTATGATGCTGCTTGCCCCAGAGTGAAAGTAGACTTTTAATGGCCCCTGGTTTCATTCACAATGAATGGTCATTTGGGTAAGGCAGCCATGGAACTATACCTTCAGCAGGGGAGAAAATTGACAAAAATCAAAGACATAGTAAATCCAAAGAAACATTATTCATAAAATGCATGAAAATGAAACAAACTTAATTAGTTAAAAGCAAAATACTGCAGATGCTGGAAATCTGAAACAAAAACAAAAATTGCTGGAAAACTCAGCGGGTCTGACAGCATCTGTGAAGAGAAAGACTGAGTTAATGTTTCAAGTCCGTAAGACTCTTCTTCAGAACTAAATTAATTAACTGTCTTAATTAGTTGTCAGCAGTTACTTCAACATGGTTTAATCAAGTCATGATTAATAGAATTAAAATAAAAGGGTTGGAAACAAAATACCAGTGATGAATTGCAGTTTTCAATATCAGTGAGTTGATATTTAGTTGGTAAAATGTTGCAAATTTGTACAGGAATTTGCCCTGGATAATGTTAGTGTTCATTATATGATTGAAACTGGGAATACTCTCCTTATGCCATTAGCTGACCTGAGTAGGGAAGGATATGATACATGGAATATTATAACATTCTTACCCTGATACCAAATTGAAATTTATTTCTGCTCCAGGATTTCCAATTTTATTAGTACATAACATGTGGCCTCCTGCTCTATCAGTCTTAACTCTACTGCAACATTGTAATGTATAGACGTTTAAATCTGCTAATTTTTGCTTTGCCTAAAAGTACATCAACATTGTGTAAATATTTATCATCAATACATTATGTTAATATTAGCACTTAAGAGATAAAGATCAACCTCCGTAGTCAGTAGCTCTGTCACTGCAGGTCAGGTGCTGTAGAATTCATTCATTTAGTGCCAGTTACTGTTCATGGCCTGAGTAGACCTTCCCCGGTCATTTGTAAGATCATGGATCTGAAAGGTGTGTTTCTCTCTCCACAGATGCTGCCTGACCTGCTGAGTGCCTCCAGTATTCTGTTTTTATTTCAGATTTCTAGCATCTGTGGTATTTTGCTTTTTGTCCCTAGTCATCTGGTAGATTAAGATATTACCAATGGCCTAGTATAGATTTGAGTGTGATGAATTAATTTATCTTGGGTACTGCACTGGTGGCATCACAGTTGGCCTCAGAATTCTTGTGTGGATGGTGGTAAGAATTACCTAGCATTCCTGCTGTGACCACTATCCAATAAGTTTACCTTTCACCTCTGCTGCTATAAGATGCTCCTTAAAAACTGCTACCTTGTTCAAGCTTTTGGTCATATGTTCTAATATTGTCAATATTTGGCTAACGCTCCTTTGAAATGCCTTGGGATGCTTTACTGCATTAAAGGCACCTCATAAATGCAAGTTGATGTTGAGTTGCTGGAAAGTGTGGGCATTGGGTGAGAATAGAAACTAGTTGGGATGCAATACTTTTTGGGACTGGAATAGTGTGCTGTAACTTGGACATGAGGAATGGTTGGTTGAGAACGGCAATAAATGGCTGAAAAACTGCACCCAGAAGTTGGTGCCTTCAAGGGAGGAGTGAAAATATACCCTTTTGCTTATTAAAAAGGTGGTTCTGCCTGTAATAGCTATAAGGTCCAATATTTACCCCTAGATAAAGAAATCTGATAAAATTTGAGGTCCATCAAAAGATGGATTCAGAAAAAGGTCAGTGTATCCTGCATATGAAAAGCAAAATCATGGATGGATTGAAATAATCTTGAATATGTGTGTGATTGTGACAGAAAAATGGATAAAAGTAGAATTTGCATCTCATCAAATTAATGAAGGCAGCTGTCTTTAAAGAGTGTGTGTATAACCAGATCTGCCTCATGTCAACGAGTCTTGCACCTGTTGCTGTGAAACATTAAGGATTTGTGCCCTGAGAGCTGGGTCAGTATTTCATGCTTGGCTGTTCTACTAAGTATGTTTCTAATCTTGCACTTTAATTTATTTACTACTTTTTCATCAGCAGAACCCCAAGGATGAATGCCACTTTAAACACACCACCATATTAATTTTTATAAAATATAATCTCTATGTTTTGATCCTTTCTGTACAGTAGGCATATAGCTAAGATAAAAATCCATCACACAGGTAATAATAACCACAACAATTTAATTTGTATACTGTAGCACCCTTAATGTGGTAAAACGTCTCAAGACACACACTTTACAGGAGCAATATGAATCTGTATTTTTCAACCAGTCTCACAAAGAGATACTAGGACTGGTGAATGTATGTTTAAAGGGGCACCTTATAGGAAGAGAGAGAGGTAGAGTGGTTTAGGGAGGAAAGTCCGGAGTGTTGGTACCAGGCTGCTAATGACGTTGTTGTCAATGGTGGAGTGATTAAAATTGAGATGTATAAGAGGCCAGAAATGGAGGACCCTGAGGATCTCGGCATTATAGGAGGTTACAGAGATAGGAAAATGGGAGTTTGGCCAGGAGACCATTAGAATAGAATAGAACTAAGGCATAGATTAGGCTTCAGCAGCAGATGAGCTGAGGCAAGGGTGAAGGTGGATGATTTTACAGAGGTGCAAATCGGCAGTTGTATTGATGGAGAGGCCACCCAGTATAAAAAGCAAAAATGCAGTAAATGCATTGCCCAGATTTTTTTGGGGTGAAGCATCTCATGGTGTGCCCTGTGAGTTGGAAGTTTTTTTGCACCCTTCAGCTTGCAAAATTTTAGCACCCTAACTTGCTGAAGGTGCAGCTGATAGCTTCAATGATGGTGAAAAAGAGAAAGTCAGAGGCTCCTCTCAAGATCAAGTGCACACCAAAGTTGTGAACAATCTGGTCGAGCCTCAGACAGTGGCAGGGATGGAGTTGATGTTTGGTGAACGGACTCGTGGTAAGGACTGAAGATATTGGCATTGGTCTTCTCAATGTTTAGTTGGAAGAAATTTTTGGACCTGCAGCACTGGATGTTGTACTAACAGTGTGACAAACTAGAGACAGAGAGGAGTTTGCGAGATATATTGGTGAGGTAAAGCTGGATGTCACCATCATATGTGTAGAAGCTGATATATTTTTAGGTGACGTTGCCAAGGGGAAGAACGTATGAGAAACAAGAGAAGGCCAAGATAGATCCTTGAGACATTGCAGAGGTAATGGTGTGCATGCAAGAAGCCCTTGCACATGATTCTCTGGCTATGACTGGGTAGGTAGGAATGGAACTAGGTGTGGGCTGTCCCATCTAGCTGAAAGATGGAGGAGAGGCTTTAGGGGATGATGATGTCAACTATATCAAAGTTTGAAGACCGTTTGAGAAGGATATGGAGGGATAGTTTTACTACATTTTCAGTTACATAGGATGTTGTTTGCGACTTTGAGGGTTATTTTAGTGCTGTGCTTGGGTGGAAACCTGATTCGAGGGGTTCAGACATGGAGTTACCAGACAGATGGGGTGGATTTGGGAGGCAATAACAAGTTCAAGGATTTTGGAGAGGAAAGGGAGGTTGGGGATCAGGTGGTAGTTTGTAAGGACAGAGGGGCCTAGGGTGGGTTTTTTTTTGAGTATGGGATGATAAGGACAGATTTGAAAGAGAGAGGGAACTATTAACAATATCAGCTAAAATGGGGATCAGAAAGAGAATTGGGTGGTCAGTAGTTTGGTTGGAATAGGGTGAAGGTAGCAAGAGGTGAAGAAGGATGTGATTTTGGTGCTAGGATGGGTGAACATTTTAAGAAATGTTCCTTGGGCATGGGCTAAGGAAGAAACTCATGAGCTCTTTGCACTTGTTAAGTAGGGAAACTGGGAACATTGCATTTTAGGACTATCAGTTTTATTTTTCTTGTAAAGAATAATAAAATATTCATTTGCAATTCAGTTATACCTTTTAGTCAGTGCTACAAGGTACTGTACTATCCTCCCACATATTTGCGGAATCAAAATCCGGGGGGAAAAATCCCGCTAGCAATGCAGCATGTTATAGAACAAACACAGGCTGTAAGTGATAAAAACAAAAAACTGTGGATGCTGGAAATCCAAAACAAAAACAAAAATACCTGGAAAAACTCAGCAGGTCTGGCAGCATCGGCGGAGAAGAGCAAAGTTGACGTTTCGAGTCCTCGTGACCCTTCAACAGAACTAAGTAGAAATAGGAAAGTAGAAATAGGACAGGCTGTAAGTGGCTTTGGTTGTAATGTGATCTCAAGGTTGAGATCGTGGTTGCAACTCATATGAATCTCTTAATTCACTTCTCTTATAACTCTGATTTCTTGACCATAATATTTTGCTGTGTGTAATTACAGTTTTCAGTGTTTCTGTATACAAGATTACTGCAAATAAAAACAAATTCTGTCCTTGGCTGAACACAGCTTTTGTCACTTGTAATCAGCATGCAATTTTATTGAGGAGAGGAATTATGTTTCTGGTTTGCAACAAGAGTGGATCTTTTCCTGCTTAAACACAAGCAAATATGTAACTCAGAGTTAGAGTATTGGATATTCATAGTACAAAGTAAAATTATTTTGACCCTGAGTTTCCATGATGTCAGTCAGGTAAGCCATGTAAAACTAGATCCCAGAGGCTTGACTCTTAGCCACATGTTTTTCCAGGCAAAGGACACCAAGCATTTATTCAGTAAGGTGAATGTAATGTCTACTTCTTGTTTATAAATAAAACAGTTACACGCAGCACTCTGATTTCTCTGTGCTAACTATCTATCTGTTTGTGCATTATCAGTCACATGGTCACCTGGAGCCAGTACCTGCATACTTGGCTTGAATCACTTAGGAACAGAAGGCCATTCTGTCCCTTCATTCTGTTATTCCATTCAATTAGGTTATGGCTGATCTAATTCTTATCTACCCCTCTTGATTCTGTAACCTAATACTCTAGCCTAACAAAAATTGAGGTCTCTAGTGTATAAAGACTGAGGAAAAGTGGATCCAGGGATAAAAATAAAAGTGCAAGAGCTATAGGGAGGAAGATGGTAAGAGTGAAAAATGAAGTGGAAGAGAGCATTAGTGAGTAGAAAACAAGTGAAGAAACTAATATGAGGGAGAGAGATGCAGATTTTGTGTGTCTGTGAGCATTGCAACAGAATTCATCTATCTATAGAATTTGTGGGCTCATAACTGGAGATAATGTTTGACTTTTCATTGTAAAGCATCTTTTTTCACCTCATTTATCCTGAAAGTGTTGACTTTTGATGGAGTAGAGCTTCACAGATGTTTAATACTTGCAGCTGATAGGGCAGTCTTCATATGTGAACCTTCTTAGTAAGTGCATTATTTGATTCTGGTTCGCATCACTATAGAACTAACTCAGTATCCACACTCGCACTGTTGAGCCAGGCTCACTGGATAGCAGTCAGGAGTGAGAGCACTGGCTAATCCTCCAGCCCATTACACAAGGTGGTAAGATGAATTATTGTATCTCTAACATTTTTCCAACAGAAGGAAACTCACTTAGCCTAGATTGCACCAGAGCCCTTTTTTTATTCATTCATGTGCTGAGTGCGTTGCTGGCAAGGCCAGCATTTATTGTCCATCCCTAATTGAACTTGAGAAGGTGGTCGTGAGCCTCCTTGAACTGCTGCATCCATGTAGTGCAGTTACATTCATTGTGTCCATTTATCCACAAAGCTATGAGAGAATCTCATGGCGTTATTTTAATAAGTATATTGTATATTTATGGCCCCTTCACCTTCCCAAACTGCACTATGCTATATCAGTACATTGTGCTAGAATGCAACAAAAAATTGTGTCCTCACAGATAATTGCATAAGTGGGAATAAGTACAGAACAACAATTGGTATGAAAAGCATTTAAAACAAGGTAGTTTTGAGTAGGTGAAGGAAAATATGACTACTTTTCAACCAAATTGCTGTACATTTGATTAGGGTATTTCCCACTGGAGATGCATGTTTCAAAAAAAAAGAGATCTCTTTGCTTCCAGTCCCACACAAACTGTGGAGTACACTTGAAAGCCAGAACGGTAGCAAAAATAGTGTTTTTATGAACATTTGCATATAAGGCTGCACAAATATAAGACAAACCCTGAAAACTGTATCCAAAAACACAGACTAAGCCTTGTAAGATGACGGTCAGCATTACTAAATCCACTAAAATTCTCATCTTTTTATATTGGCTGGTACCAACAAATACATTGCTTCCTGCTGTTTCTGGTTTTACTCATAAGAAAAAAGCCTAGAATGAGAAAATGCCATTTCTCAAGACTGTTCTTTCCAACATTCATTTATCACTGCTGCACAGATGTTGCCTGGCCTTCTGAGTATTATCAACGTTTTCTGTTTTTATTCCATTTGGGACTGTTCTGTCCTGGACTTCCCTTTCACCCACCTGTTAATCCTCTATTTAAAAGACAAACTCCCCTGAAAATAAATTGAGCTTTTAAAACTTCTATTGCTGTTAATTCTTTTACTTGACAGATATCAATGCACCTCCAGTTTTAAAATGCCAGCTGATCCCAGAACAGCTATATTTTCTGGCAATCTTTCATGTTGGACTATGGATGCTTTTTTAAGTCCCATCCATGGCAATGAGGGGAAGAACTACTTCATCCTTCAAATAAAAATTGAATGGAAAGGTAGAGCATGTGCTTCAAATGGAGTATTATGAGTAGGCGCTGATAAAGACAAAACTAATGGAAAGGGCTAAGTAGGGTGGTGTAACACATTGACACGACAGAGGCTCATGCCCACATTTCCTCACACTGAGATTGGAGCCTCAGTTGCGCAATACAGGAATGGTAAGTTGGACACAATTGCACCCTGTGTACTCATTGCGCTTCACTATAAAATAACATTAGCACAGACCTTGGAATTGACCACCGCTGTTTTCTCAGCTGGTGAATGAGACAGCAGGAAGGGGGAAAAAAAACTTAATTTCCTCTTTGTGACAATTTTTTTGCCCCACCAGCAGCTCTTATGTTTCTGTAATGCCAAGGTCTGCCCCAGTCTTGAATATTGCTCACATATTTGAGGAGGCTGTTCTTGCACCCTCTCATTCAACATGCAAGAAACATGGTTGCCTGATAAGTGATCCGTCTCACTCTTTCAGGATCCAAACTCTCTCTCTTTTGGTGTTACTATTATGGTTAGTGTTCCACTGAGCTATTTTTTAAATGTTTCAAATAGGATACCTGACATGCTCTTTCTCCTCCACACATTTCCACTCTATTGAAATAATGAGTCATTTATGAACTGTTACTCCAACTCTTTCTCTTGACCTCGCTCCTGACTACTCAATTTTCCTTCCCCTGATTTCATACTTGCCAGTATTATTGTTCTCTTCATATCCTCTGCCCGAATAGTAAAAAAAACCTAATTCCCAGGACTTGGGACAGAGTCAGCAAACTTTCCAAGCAGTGGATGGTAGCCCAGCCTTGCTGCACCTCTGACAGTCTTTTGGATGAGAGGTTAAACCGAGGGCTCCGTCTTTCCTCAGGCGAGTGTAAAAGACCCCGTGGCACTATTGCAAAAATAAGCAGGGGAGTTCTTCCCCGTGTTGTGGTCAATATTCATACCTTAATCCACATCACTAAAGCAGGTTATTTGGTCATTGTTACAATGCTGTTTGTAGGAGCTTGCTGTATACAAATTGGCTGCCATGTTTCCTATATTACAAAAGTGACTACATTTCAAAAGTACTCATTTGCTGTAAAGTACTTTGGGACTTTCTGTAGCTATGAAAGGCACTATATGAATGGCAACCTATTTTAGTTAACTGTCTCTTCAATTTAAGGTAAAATGGAGCAATGAAGAGGGTTGTGGGAGTCATGTGACCTGTTATAAATTCTGTCCGATAACAAGTTTGGGAGACTTGGTTGTTAAAGGGGGGCCCATGTTGTCTTACTGCGAAGATGATGGGAGATATTCACACCTGTAAACAATGATCATAGCAGCAGTGTGATGGTGGATAGACTTCAGAGAGGGAGAGAGAGGGAGACAGGTTCCTGGAGAATGAAGTGTTCACTTAAGGGACAGAGTAATTAATTCTCATAGAGACCGTTAACTTTCTAAAAAGATATTTAAATTTCAAGTGACTGAATGGAAGGATCACACAACAACATTTCAAGTTTTAAGATGCTTACTGTAATAAACAAACTAAAAGCAACATTGACTAAACACTATTTGAGTATGCAATTTATAATTAAACTACAGAAAAGTTTCCCCATTTAACTTTTAGAACAACTGAAAATCCCTCTCCATTGTTATACTTTACTCTGTCCTTAAGTGGACACTTCGCTCTCCAGGAACCAGTCTCTCTCCCTCTCCCTCTCTGAAGTCTATCCACCATCAGCAGTGCTGCTCTGATCATTGTTTACAGGTGTGAATATCTCCCACCATCTTCGCAGTAAGACAACATGGGCCCCCCTTTAACCTTTAACAACCAAGGCTCCCAAACTTGTTATCAGGCAGAATTCATAACAGGTCACATGACTCCCATAACCCCCCTCTGTTGCTCCATTTTACCCTAAACTAAAGAGGCAGTCCCAAATCATAACAATCTTACAAACTTCATGTTTGTAACATAAATGTTAGGGGGTGAAACACTATTTCAATTCCTTTAAATTAGACTGACTGAAGTTAGTCTGAAAAGACTGCATGCAAAATAACCAGAATCCAATAAAATACCAATAGCTAAATTAATTAAAGGAGAACCTGTAAAAGAGAAAAAGGAAGACTTGCATTTATATAGCATTTTCCATGACCACTGGACATCTCAAAGTACTCGACAGCCAACAAAGTACTTTTTAAAGAGTAATCACTGTTGAAATGTAAGAAGCACAGCAGCCAATAGGCGCAGAGCAAACTCCAGAAACGGCAGTGTAATAATGACTAGATAACCTGTTCTTTTTCTGGTATTGATTGAAGGATAAATATTGGCCATGACAATGGGATAACTCTCCTGCTCTTAGAAATAATGCCATGGGATCTTTTACATCCACCGGAGCAAGCAGATGGGGGCCTGGGTTTAACATCTCACCTGAAAGATGGCACCTTAACAGTGCAGTGCTGCTTCAGTACTGCACTGGAATGTCAAACTTGATTTTTGTGCTCAAGCCCTGGAGTGGAACTTGAACTTGGAACCTCATGACTCAGAGGTGAGAAATGCTACCAACTGAACCACGGCTGTTATTCATACACCTTTTAAACTTGTACAATGTAACTCATGCCTATTGAAACATACATTAATAGGGATGTTTTCACTTGTGGGAGAGACTAGAACCAGGGGACACAGTTTAAGAATAAGAGGCCTACTGTTTAAGATGGAGATGAGATTTTTTTTTCTCAGTGGGTCATTAGCATGTGGGATTCTCTTCCCCAGAAAACAGTGGAGGCTGGGTTATTGAATTTATTCAAGGCAAACTTAGACAGATTTTTGATAGACACTGTCATGTGGGGCAGACAGCAAAGTGGAGTTGAGACCACAACCAGATCAGCCATGATCTTATTGAATGGCGGAGCAGGCTCAAAGGGCTGAATGGCCTACTTCTGCTCCTAAGCCCCATGTTCCTGTGATTCGTGTCCAGTATGGTGCATGCTGCTTATGGTGTTCAGGTCCAGTTTACCTAATGTTAGTTAACTGAGCATCGCTTATTAAGTGTAGAAGTAACCAGTTTTGTTCTGTTTAAAAGAAAAAAAACAACCTCTTGTGTTGGGAAGTCATGAGGGGGTTTAAAAAAATGAATAAGAATTTTAAATTTGCATGTTGCTGAAAAGAGAGACGTGTTGCCGGAGCTTGGGCAGCACTTGCTGAACAATCCTGAGCGCGCTAATAGCTATACTAACAACCAGTTTATGATATTCAGTTAAGCTTGTAATGTGGCTCATTTACGCTTGCTAGAAGCGACATACGTTCATGTTCAAGGACCCATTCTCTGCAAACAAAAGGAATATGTTCAAGCCTTGTGTCTTTTTTGAATTACCCAGGAGGCTTTGTTGGGGGTGGGGGTTCTATAGTTTCCTGTTGTTTTCTCCATGGCAACACTTTGGCAATCAAAGTCGACTTGCCAACAATCAGCACCCTTTTCTCTTGCAGTATAAATTGTGATCATTTGAAATCTGGCATTCTTGCGTTTGGATGAGTGCAAGGTGAAAAGCTTTGGCAGCATGTTTTTTTTTTAAGCAATAATTTTAAATTTGAGACACTAGGGGACCGGTAGCTAGTGAGGGCAGGGGTGATAAAATAACTGATAGGAATCAAAATTTAAGCTAAGACAAGAGCGCCCTTCTAGTGAAAAAGACTTGACAGCTGTATCATGCTAATCTTTGCACAATAATCCTTTATAAATAGAGCCTTGGCACTTTCAGAGTTTGGCATCTTGCTTTGTGCAAATTGGGTTTGACATTTGCCAACAACAACGTTAATTGCACATAAAAGCAATTTATTGACTGTAAAGAACTTGGGGTGTCCTGAAGGCAATATAAAAAGTTCTTTACCTACTCTACATGGCAAATTTAGTTTGCCGGTGACAGTCCGATGAACTGAATTGGGACGCCTGTTTGGAGCCCTGATGCAGCTCACTTGCCATATTTAAACAATATCAGGGCCTCTTCAACGTTGGAATGGGTGGCACTCAACCATTCGGTCACCCAAAAGTTAAAATAGACCTTGCTGCTAGTCAGTCCAAGTGAAATCAGCAGTTTATTAGATGTGTTTTTCTAATTTCACATTTTGACTATTTTTGTCTTTCAGGATGAACAGTTTTTGGGTTTCTGCTCAGATGACAACAGTGTACGAAGCCCTACAAGATGCCATTCCAGACCCCAGAGAGGTAAATGTTGCCTTTTTTGTGCTGTCTGTTATATAGACCTGAAAACATTGACCACCACCATCATTATCATCATGTGTGCTCTGCCCCAAGGCAGGTCTTTGGCCTATAGTAGTCTTTCCATGTCTCCTGTGCAGCCTTTTCATTTGCAAATAACTTCCTTAATTTAAAATAAAACTATCCAGCATTGATTTGCTCTTCCTCTTTTTCCTCGAAATCTTCCCTCCATAACTGCTCTTACAAGTTTTTTTCTTCTTAAGATGTGCCCCACCCAGATTCTCTAACTGTTCTGAATTAAGTTCTGCAAATTTTGTTTGTTCACTCTCCACAGCACTTCATCATTTGTTATTTTTTTTCTGTCCAACTGAACCTTTCCATTCTACTCTGAACCCACATTTCAAAGCTATTTAGTAAGTTGGTCTCCTCTTTCCATAAGGCCCCATTCTTGCATCCATACAAAATAACTTTCCAAATCAACACTTTACAAGTTGCTTCTTGCGTTGTTTATTCAGCTTTCTGGTTCATTGGACAATGTTCAGCATTGGACAAATTCCACTGGTTATAGTTTGCTGAATTTTAAGTTGGATTTCATTAAACAAAAGTCCAATTTCTAGGGTTCAAGTTACAAAATTTAAATCTTACCAATTTTTTTCGGACTTTTGTCCATCGCTGTAGATTCAGACCTCCACTGGGTTTAATTTCATAACTGGTGGAAGCTCACTCATCCAAACAGATAGTCGTATTGTGGGTGCTGGGCAGTAGGTTTTTGGACCACAAGTTGCATCAAAGCTGAGTCTGGACCTGTCATCATCTGCTTTCCAGATGTGCATACTTTTCAGCAGATGTTTTTAGGTAGCAATCAGGAGCCTAATTTAAACTGACTTTTTTTTCTACATCCTGTTTATGGTCCAATTGCTTCCCTCTAGTTTGCATTGTTTAATATTTCATTGGGGAATGCACAAATAGGCCATCGGTAGAGCTCATATGATTCTGTTTTTAACATTTTGATCTTTGTGTCTGATGTTATACACAAGTCTCTGGTTCACAATAGAGGAAAAATAGCTTCAAGAATCGTAAATTCTTCCAGCTCATATTTTGATGTTTCAGCAGAAGGAGAGTAGAGATTCCTCCTTAAGGAATTCAAGAAGGTTTGTTAAAATAGCATATACTCCTGAGGATTTATGTCGGCGGTTTTTAAATGCTGCTAGACCCTTCACCGTTAGACATTTGGAAAATATTGTTGTTCGTAAATAAGTTACATGCACACTCCCTGGGGCCAATTTAACACCTGGTGCAAACCACTTGGTTTGGCCATTGTTGCCTGTATGAGGCTATGCAATTTTGCCCTGATCTGGTGAACTTCACTCTGGAGCTTGCTGGTTTGAGAGAGCAGGACAATGACCAGTTCTGACAGGGAACCATCTGACAATCATGCTGAGGGGAAGTGGCGATTCTGGTTAGGCAGGGGCTGGCAGTAGGGCAGAAGGTTTTTTGAGAGGTCTGAAGGAATAGACTTTTCTCTCCATCTGTGAAAAGACCATCAACCTGAAATGTTAACTCTGTTTCTCTCTCCACAGAAGCTGCCAGACTTGCTGACTATTTCTAGCATTTTCTGTTTTTTTTAGTTTCTGTACCAGTTGTTTTTTTTGGTGAGGTTTTGGATCATCAAGGTTAGGCACTTTCCTGCACCATTGTGAATTTTTGCAGTTATGAAGAGAGAGTTGACAAGTTGGGACTATTTTACTGGAGGTGAAAAGATTCAGGGAATCTTCAGGGAATACTGTATATGCTGGAAATTTAAAGTAAAAACAGAACATGCTAGAAACATTCACCCAGTTAGGTGGATCTATGGAGAGAGAGGGAGTAAAAGGTAATGTTTTCGACCTAGAGCTGAAGCCATGATTTCTTCCTTTTCTCTAAGGTTAAGGCTTGATAAGATTATGAAGGTTTATAATGTAAACAGATGGCTTGTTCCCACTGGGCAAAATGGTAATAAGAGGGCACAAATTTAAGGTAATCACAAAAATAATTAAAAGGGAGATTAGGGGGAAGAATCTATATGTAGAGGATTATTAGAATCTGAATTTTTCTGCCTCAAGCTGTTGTTGAAGCAAAGTTCATAGCATAAATTTTCCAATGAGCACTACTTTAATGTTGATATTAATCTAAAGTGGGTTAACACCAGTGCTAAACTAACATTGTAGAATCATAAAGTTCAGAAGGAGGCTGTTCAGACCATTGTGCCTGTATTGTCGTGTTGAGAGAAACCAATTAATCCCATAGCCTTGCACATTTTCCTTTTCCACTAAATTGGTAAATTTAGGCTAATATCTTCTTAAGCGCTGATGATACAGTTGCTTAGGAAAGTAGCTTCTGAATGGTGTGAGTACCCAGTGTGAGAATGGGATTAAACTGGGGGTTCCGAGAGAGAAGCATACTTGTACAGCCTTAACAAAAACAGAATTACCTGGAAAAACTCAGCAGGTCTGGCAGCATCGGCGGAGAAGAAAAGAGTTGACGTTTCGAGTCCTCATGACCCTTCAACAGAACTGAGTAATATTAGGAGAGGGGTGAAATATAAGCTGGTTTAAGGTGGGGGTGGGGGGAGCGAAGTGTCGGGGGGGGCGGTGCGGCTGTGGTTGTAGGGACAAGCAAGCAGTGATAGGAGCAGATAATCAAAAGATGTCACAGACAAAAGAACAAAGAGGTGTTGAAGGTGGTGATATTATCTAAGAGAATGTGCTAATTAAGAATGGATGGCAGGATACTCAAGGTACAGCTCTAGTGGGGGTGGGGTGGAAAGACTAACAGGGCATAAAAGGTATAGATTTAAAAATAATGGAAATAGGTGGGAAAAGAAAAATCTATATAAATTATTGGAAAAAACAAAAGGAAGGGGAAAGAAACGGAAAGGGGGTGGGGATGGAGGGGGGAGTTCAAGACCTAAAGTTGTTGAATTCAAAATTCAGTCCAGAAGGCTGTAAAGTGCCTAGTCAAAAGATGAGGTGCTGTTCCTCCAGTTTGCATTGGGCTTCACTGGAACAATGCAGCAAGCCAAGGACAGACATGTGGGCAAGAGAGCAGGGTGGAGTGTTAAAATGGCAAGCGACAGGGAGGTTTGGATCTTTCTTGCGGACAGACCGCAGGTGTTCTGCAAAGCGGTCGCCCAGTTTACGTTTGGTCTCTCCAATGTAGAGGAGACCGCATTGGGAGCAACGAATGCAGTAGACTAAGTTAGGGGAAATGCAAGTGAAATGCTGCTTCACTTGAAAGGAGTGTTTGGGCCCTTGGACGGTGAGGAGAGAGGAAGTGAAGGGGCAGGTGTTGCATCTTTTGCGTGGGCATGGGGAGGTGCCATAGGTGGGGGTTGAGGAGTAGGGGGTGATGGAGGAGTGGACCAGGGTGTCCCGGAGAGAACGATCCCTACGGAATGCCACCGGGGGGGTGAAGGGAAGATGTGTTTGGTGGTGGCACCATGCTGGAGTTGGTGGAAATGACGGAGGATGATCCTTTGAATGCGGAGGCTGGTGGGGTGATAAGTGAGGACAAGGGGGACCCTATCATGTTTCTGGGAGGGAGAAGAAGGTGTGAGGGCGGATGCGCGGGAGATGGGCCGGACACGGTTGAGGGCCCTGTCAACCACCGTGGGTGGAAAACCTCGGTTAAGGAAGGAGGAGGACATGTCAGAGGAACTGTTTTTGAAGGTAGCATCATCAGAACAGATGCGACGGAGGCGAAGGAACTGAGAGAATGGGATGGAGTCCTTACAGGAAGCGGGGTGTGAGGAGCTGTCGTAGAGGTAGCTGTGGGAGTCGGTCGACTTGTAATGGATATTGGTGGACAGTCTATCACCAGAAATTGAGACAGAGAGGTCAAGGAAGGGAAGGGAAGTGTCAGAGATGGACCATGTGAAAATGATGGAGAGGTGGAGATTGGAAGCAAAATTAATAAATTTTTCCAGATCCCGACGAGAGCATGAAGCAGCACCGAAGTAATCATCGATGTACCGGAGAAAGAGTTGTGGGAGGGGGCCGGAGTAGGACTGGAACAAGGAATGTTCCACAGACCCCATAAAGAGACAGGCATAGCTGGGGCCCATGCGGGTACCCATAGACACACCTTTTATTTGGTGGAAGTGAGAGGAGTTAAAGGAGAAATTGTTCAGTGTGAGAACAAGTTCAGCCAGCCGGAGGAGAGTAGTGGTGGATGGGGATTGTTCGGGCCTCTGTTCGAGGAAGAAGCTAAGGGCTCTCAGACCATCCTGGTGGGGGATGGAGGTGTAGAGGGATTGGACGTCCATGGTGAAGAGGAAGCGGTTGGGGCCAGGGAACTGGAAATTGTTGATATGATGTAGGGTGTCAGAGGAATCACTGAGGAAGGGACTGGACAAGGGGAGAGAGAAGGGAGTCAAGATAACGAGAAATGAGTTCCATGGGGCAGGAACAGGCTGACACGATCGGTCTGCCGGGACAGTCCTGTTTGTGGATTTTGGGTAGAATGTAGAAGCGGGCTGTCCGAGGTTGGGCGACTATCAGGTTGGAAGCTGTAGAAGGAAGATCTCCAGAGGAGATGAGGTCAGTGACAGTCCCGGAAACAATGGCTTGATGTTCAGTGGTGGGGTCATGGTCCAGGGAGAGGTAGGAGGAAGTGTCTGCGAATTGACGCTCAGCCTGCGCGAGGTAGAGGTCAGTGCGCCAGACAACAACAGCACCACCCTTGTCAGCGGGTTTGATGACAATGTTGGGGTTGGACCTGAGAGAACGGAGTGCAGCAAGTTCAGAGAGAGACAGATTAGAATGGGTGAGAGGAGCAGAGAAATTGAGACGACTAATGTCACGCCATCAGTTCTCAATGAAAAGATCAAGAGAAGATAAGAAGCCTGTACAGCCTTGATGGGCTAAGTAACCTGTCACATTCTATGATACTAATTATGGTTCTGGCTTTTTGATTGACAATTCTTGGCTGAATTGTGCATGGTTTTGTGAGTAATATTCTCTTTGAATGTGGTGCATTATTCCTCCTTATCCTCTGAGACCTTTCTGTAGTATTTGATGCACCATCCTCTGCTATCCACTCCTTGTTATCCTGTTCTCTGGGTCTGTGCTTCTGTGATTTTTCCTCCCTGTCAGACCACAGCCTCAGTATTTTCAGCAATTACATGTTCCTGCACAACACATTTTTCTCTAGAACCTTCCTTTGGCCTCCTCTTCTTCCTCATCTACATACTACCCCACAGTGGCATAATTTGTAAGCATGGGAATGACTTTTCCTGTATATTGATATCTAACTACCTCTCCATGTTCCCATAATAATATTTGTGCTGTCAGACTGGCTTTGCAACATCAAGCTGTGGATGAGTCACAACTCTGCTTCCTTGCTACTGACTCCTCTCTCCTTCCTGGCCATTTGCTTAAGCTGAACAGAGACCATGCAAATTGGTGTTCTGTTTGAACCGGAACTATACTTTAAACCCCATCTCCATGACTGCTTACTTCTATGTGAGCAGCAATACCTACCTCTCGCTTCACCACCTTCCCACTGCTGCTGAAACAAATGCTTACAAAGTCAATTAGTTTATTCATGGTTTTGTCACATCTGCAACTGATTCCTCTGATGTCCTTGCTGGCCTTCAATCCTTCACTCTGCATAAAGTCTAACTTGTCCAAAGCTCAGCCATTCATATCTTGCTGTGCTCTAAGTCCCACTGACCTTTCTCACTGACTCGTGTTGGCCTTCTGTTATTTGGCGCATTGAATTTAAGACCTTTGCCTGTGTTTTCAGATTTCCCTGCTCTGCTCTGGTCCTGAATCCTCTCTTTGGTTCTTCAACTTTGATTTCTTGTGCATTCTCTCTTGCTTTCATCATCACTGATAATAGACATTTTCACTCTGAGATTGGTCCCTTTGCTTCTCTGGCTCCACCTCACTCTCCAGTCTGATGACCAACCTATTGGTCATCTCCCATAAATTCCTCACCGTGACTCAGCATCAGTTCCTTATTTTGCTCTCTCCATTTCTAAAGTGACTTAAGTCATTTTCTACATTGCAGTTGCTGCACAAGTATAAGTTGTAGTCACTTAACGGATAGAGAGAACCTGAACCAGTTGGCTCCAAATCTTTAATTCATGATGCCCATGAGCCTGTGTAGCTCAATTCTTTTTGTGTTTGTATTGTTTACTTACCAGCTTATTGTGTTTGAATTTCAATAATCGGATGTTTGGATAATGCTTCCTTAGTGCTCTTAGTAACTGGATAACTCTTAGAACAGAACAGAATACAAAGATCATTTAGCTTTAGATAAAAATAAGTTACTAGGTGCATGAAAAGAGAAAGACTTACTACATACAGCACAGAACAGACCATTCAGTCTAACCAGTCCATGCTGGCCTTTATGTTCCACTGTAGCCTCCTATCCTCATCTAATTTTATCAGCATAACCCACTATCCTCTTCTCCCTAACATGCTTATGTAGTTTCCGCTTAATTACATCTATTATTTGCCACAGCTGCTCCCTGGGGTAGCAAGTTCCACATTCGCACCACTCTCCAGGTAAAGAAATTTCGACTGGATTCCTTGCTTGATTTCTTGGTCCTCTAATGTAACTCTAAGTGAAAACCCCTTCTGTGTTTACTCTGCCAAAACCATTCATAATTTTAAAAGCCTCTTGGGTCACTCTTCAGTCTTTTCAAGATAAAAGAGACCCAACTCTGTTCATCCTTTCCTGATTGGTATAACCTCGCAGTTCTGGTATTTTGGTTGTAAATCTTTTTGCACCTTCTCCAATGCCTTTATGACTGTTTCATAATTTGGCAAACAGAACTGTGTAAACCACACCAAGCTTGCTGTAACCAAGGTTCAATACAAGTTTAGAAATCTACTTTTTTGAGTTCTGTATCTTTAGGAATAAGCCCTAGTGTGTGTTTGCATTTGTTACGGCCTTCTGACCTGCATCAAAACTTGTAGTTATTTGTGTAATTGTATCCCCAGATAACTTTGGTCCTCTACCCAATTTAAGCTCAGATTTTTGTCCCTGGGCCAGGTTCTCCAGGTTTGGAGATTCCGAGCTCGGCGAACCCGACCTTTAAAAATGGCCACCGTAGGTCACATTTACAGTTGGGATAGGGGTATGAAGAGAGTCAGAGCAGGTGATCCCAGAGCGAATGTGCAGGCTGTTGGGTGCAGAGGTGGGCTGGGCGCAAGGCCATCTCTGTGCTCCAGCACTGTGTTTAAGTAAATAAAAGATAAAAACAAAAAACATCCCTCCAGCCCTCACCCCCACACTCCCTATGCCTCAACCTATGCCAACCCATGCCCCTATACCCACCCATTGCCCCATACTCCTATGCCAACTGAATGCCCCTCTATCCACCTCCCATGGCTCCTATATTCTGTATGCCAACTTAATGTCCCTCTACCCAACCCCCAATGCTCCATACTCCCTATGCCAATTTAGTGCCAAGTCAGGCCAACCCATGCCCACCACCCTTTGCCCTTACCCCCTCCATGCCAACTCACCTAGTATCCCTGGACAGTTCCTTGACAGCTTTGACATTTCTTGGACAGCTTTGAACTTCCTAGATATGTTTTGAAAGCTTCGACACTTCCTGGACAGGTTAGGCATTTTTGGCAGCTCTTTAACAGTTCCTTGACATCTGGACAGTTCTTTAACATTTCCTTGACAGCTGGACAGCTCTTCTACAACATGACAGTTCCAAAGAGTTTGTGCGTAATAAGTGTATAATCATGTTCAATTTCAACAATCCCAAAGGTGCCCTGGGACCTCTCCAAAGATCTGCCTGGCTATCCAAATGTATCCACCAAGTTCAGACCTCCCCTCACCTGTTCTAACCTGCACACTCTTGATTCTAAACTCTTGTTTTACCAAAATCCCGCTTCACTGGAAGAATCTGGTGATTTAACTGGCCAGCTGTCTGTGTGAATCACACATGCGTGAGACCCAGCCCAACTTCAGTCCCGTCCCTGTAAAGAAAGAAAATGGCAGGTTTGGTGTTGGGGCTTAGAAATTTCAGCCATTTCTTTGATTTTCGTCACGATAGAGAGCATCTCCGCCGTGGCAAAAATCCAGGCTGTAGATTCCTATTTTAGAAGCAATATTTGACCTCCTCATTTTTCTTACAAAAATGTAATACCTTACTCTTATTTATGTTGAAATTAATTTGCAAATTATATGCCCATTCTGCAAGTTTATTCATGCCTTCTAGTAACTTGTTGCAGTTCTCCTTAGTGTTGACTACCTCTCCCAATTTGCTGTCACCTACAGATTTAGAAATTATATTTTTGATTCCAAAGCCTAAATACTTAATTCCGTTTATATAGCGCAATTCACAATCTCAGGACATAACAAAGTGCTTTACAGCCAATGAAGCACTTTTGAAGTTTAGCCACTGATTTAAAGTAGGAAATGCAGCAGCCAATTCGTGCACAGCAAGCTCTCACAGGCAGCAATGTGCTTATGACCAGTTAAATTTTTTTCAGTGCTGTTAGTTCAGGTGTGAAAATTGACCAGGACATCAGGAAGAACTCCCTGTTCTTCTTCAAAATAACGTCATGGGACTTTATACATTCACCTGAGAAAGCAGACAGGGGGTCAGTTTAATTTCTCTTCTGAAAGGAGTGCTCCCTCAGTACTGCACTGGGATTGTTAGCCTAGATTTTCATGCTCAAGTGTCTGGAGTGGGATGTGAACCCACAAATGACTCCGAGGCAAGAATGCTATCAGTTGATCCACATCTGATTGTAAGTTTTATTTGTGGAAAATGGGGCTCCAAAATATGCACACAGGTAGCTCAAAAAGACAAAAGCTTGGACATTTTAGCCTAAGCTCATTTCACTAGAGATCCTTAGAGAGAAAGGGGCAAGATTTATTCCATTTACTTGGGCTAGATTCAGCCTCATACTTCAGAGATGAAAATACACAGCGTACTAACTCAATGCACCATTGAGTCTCCCTAGTGTGACAATGTACAAATGTTCCCAGCTGTAAAGTGACAAAATTCTCTTCACTAGCTCTACCTTCAGCCATCTAATTTTTATTTCTGCATTGTTCTTGTCCTTCCATGTAAAAGCAGGTGAAAGTTACTGAATTCCTGATACACTGTCAGCTGATTTTAGTTTATTATTAGTAACTAGCTAGATTACATGCTGTAACCATTGTTATTATTCTCTTGTAAAACTAGAAGACCCACTTTCAGTGGTGTGGGAAACTGCCAATCCCAACAGAGATTTTTCAAGAACTAATATGAATGTTTGTAGGCACCTTACTCGCACGCTACATGATACGGAAGCTGATACTTTAAAATTACAAAAATCTACTGTAACTTAAAACAATTTCATTTTTATTAAAAAAGATACTGAGATGCCTGCTTCAAATTCAAAACAATTGTTTTGACATTGTTTTGGGCGTATTTATAGGGGGTTGGTAGCATAGTAGTAATGTTACTGGACTAGAAATCTGGAGGCCTGGACTAATGCTCTGGAGACATGAGTTCAGGTCCATTGCAGCTAGAGGAATTTAAATTCAATTAATTAATCTGGAATAAAAAACTAGTCTCAATAATTATGGTCATGATTATTGAAACAACCCATCTGGTTCACCATTGTTCTTCAGGGAAGGAAATCTGCCGCCCTTACCTTGTCTGGCCTACATTAGACTACTGACACGCACAATGTAGTTGACTCGTACTCGTACCTTTGAAATGGCCCAGCAATCCACTCTATTTTAAGTAGCTCACTGCCACCTACTCAAGGGCAATTAGGGATGGGCAGTAAATGCTGGCCTTGCTGGTGACACTCGCATCCCAAGAACAAATAAAAAAAACTTGGTGTTACATATGCAGGAACCCATGAGTACAGCAGACAGAAAAAAAACATGATGGTTTCTATATGTATCCACCATAAGTGTTGTCTGCCAGAGAAGGGCCCATTTCCTCATCAGCCCTTGGTCAAGATAGTAATCTTTTTACCTGCTCAAGGGTTCACCCAGATCGTTGATCTGGATGGTGAAGAGTAGAAGGCCTAACATAGATTCCTGCAAGAGTCCACTGGTAATTGTCACCACACAGAGCTTTTACCATTAATGACAACTGTTTGCCTATGAGAATGCAAGCATTTTCCTATCCAACCCAGGACCTATGCTCCCAAGCCCGCAGGGCTATACCTTATAATCATAGAATGATGCAGCAGAAGCCAGCGATGCAGACTGTCATGCCTGTTCTGGCTTTTTGGAGAAGCTATCCACTTTGGCCCACTCCCCTCCCTTGTAAATGTTTTCCAAGCATTTATCCAGTTTGCATTTGAAAGTTAAGTTAAAATCTGGTCCCACTACCCTTTCAGGCAGTGCATTTCAGATCACAGCTACTGGCTGTGAAAAAATATGTCACATCTGGTTCTTCTGCCAGCTACATTAAATCTGTATCCTCTGGTTACAAACCATTCTGCTACTGGAAATTTGCTGTATCAAAACTGTTCATTATTTTGAACACCCTCTTTCAAACCTTCTTTGCTCTAAGGAGAACATCTCCAGGTTATGACACATATGCATAATGTTTTTAAAGGGTATTAGGGCCTAGAAATTTGATCGCCCAGTCCCTTAAAGCTTCCAATATGGTGGGTAGAAAACGCATGCACATTATGAGCCAAAATTCCCTGCCAGTCATATGTAGGCACAAAACAGATGTTGTTGCCTATGCCTGGAACAGACATCAAGGTATTTATACATGCAGCTAAGGGGCTTGTCACCTGAGGCCCTCTCTACCATATTGGGATGTTCTGAGGTGGCCGGTGTTGGCAGTGTTCAGGAAAATGTGGCCTATGTACAGCCTAACAGACGATCTTTAAAGACTGCCACCAAAACGGTAAAATCTTAAAATATATTTAACCTGAATGTGGATCCAGGAGGAGCAGGAATCTCCTGCCCATTAAAACCGTGGAGATTAATCTGTTAAATCTGCAAATAGCCAAAGATCATGGATGCTTTCACTTTGGGTGACATGCTTTTCAAATGGTGATGTGATATGAGAAGACAGTAACCTCAGAAGTCCAAGGAAAATCACCTCCTTTGCTGATTTTCAGAGGAAGCAGAGAATCAAAGTATCTTACAACACAGAAAGACGACATTCAGGCTACCATGCCTTTGCCAGCTTTCTGAAAGAACTATCCACTTTGCCATGGCCCTTTCCCAAACTCCTCTTTTTTAAAAGCATTTTTTTTCAAATACTTATTCATTTCTCTTTAAATGCTGTTATTGTTTCTGCTTTCACCAGTGTTTTTGATGCGGAATTCCACGTCCCAAGAAAAGACGAGAGTTAGGGGTGTCTTAGCAGAGGCCTTTAAAATTATGAAATGGTTTTGTAATATAAGAGTTTGGCACATATAGGGTTGACACGGGACAAGTGCACAGTACTAGTCCACAGTGATGTAAGAGAACACATGACCTGCACCAAGGGGTCAGTCTAGTGTTGGACAGAGCCGTGTGCACAAACAAGCATGGAGACAGCTCCTTGCTTGAACCCCTTACTGTACATAGTTCTTGTAGTTAATAATTACATATAGTAAACCTACTTAAGACTATGAAGATTACGTTAAGACCTACCACAGTACCCAATACCCTACAACAGGTTTGATAGATAAATGTAGAGAAAATGTTTCCAGTGGTGGGGGAATCCAAAATTAGTGGTCATAAATATATGATGGTTACCAATAAGTTCAGTAGGAAATTTGGGATAAAATTCTTAATCCATAGTGGTTAGTATGTGGAACTTGCCACCACACGAGTAATTAAGGCAAATAGCATAGATGAATTTAAAGGATAGTTGGATAAGTACTTGAGGGAGAAAAGAAAAGGGAGGTTATACTGAGAGGGTTAGATGATTAAGATTGGGAGGAGACTTGGGTGGAACATAAATACCAGCAACAACCTGAATGGCCTGTTTCTTTGCTGTATATTCTATATGAAAATTGCTTTCCCTCTGATTGTGGCTGAATGCTGACACCTACCCTGTCCACCAATGTGCCCCTCCTGTCATGGCCACCAATGACCCAGCTGAAAAAGGATTTTACTATTGCTATTGCAATATTCTTGATCATCATTTCCACTAACTGTTTTGCTACTCTTACAGTTCTGTTTGTTGGCTTAATCTGAGCTTGGGGGAAGGTGGGGAGGTGATGGCGTAGTGGTATTGTCGCTGGACTAGTAATCCAGAGACTCGGTAATGCTCTGGGGTTTGACCTGGGTTTGAATCCTGCCACAGCAGATGGTGTAATTTAAATTCAATAAAAATCTGGAGTTAAAAGTCTAATGATGATCATGAAACCATTGCCGATTGTTGTAAAAAAACCCACCTGGTTCACTAATGTCCTTTAGGGAAGGAAATCTTCTGTACTTACCTGGTCTGGCCTACATGTGACTCCAAGCCCACAGCAATGTGGTTGACTCTTAAGTGCCCCTGTTCAGTAGGCATTTAGGGATGGGCAATAAATGCGGGCCTAGCCAGTGATGCCCACATTCCATGAATGAATAAAAATATTGATACCCAACCCTATTCACCTGAGAGTAATCTTTAAAATATTTCTGCTAAGATCGATTTTGTCCTTTCAATTCATTATATGGGCTGTGTTTCATCACATGTCCTTCTTTTGATTTTAAGGACATATATGGTTTTTGCATTGTAGTGATTTTAAAGATGATACATTTTTCATCCCTATTCATACTATCCGCATCTAATAGGATAGCCCATTCAACCTGATTGTGAAGTGAGTAAGGCCCTATGCTAGCTAGCATAAAGAAAAATCGCAGATCCATCAGCATCAGGAAAGAAAGAAAATAAAATTTGTTGGTTGGAGATCCTTAATAAAAACTGCTTTCTGTTTTTAGCATTTGTTTTTCAATTGGTGCTGCTGTGATTACTATAGATGATTAAATAATTTGCCTTATGTTGAACATATTGTCCTGATTGATTTTTCATAATTTCTAACATAAAAATTTGTTTTAACTTCTAGTTGAATCACCTCAAAGGAAGCTCCGAGGAAGACAAAGGACGTTTTCTTCTCAGAGCTCAGATGTGTTATCGGATTCATCCTCTGCACTGTCCCCTCCAAACAAGCCAGAGTTAAAGCCTGTCGAAAAAGAAAAGAAGCAAGAATTGAGCAGTGGGGAGAGGAGGAGAGGTCGGCCTCCAGTGTTAAGCAATCCAAAGCTTCATATCTCGCATGAAAAAAAAGAGACAACAAATGGGAAAACAGAAAAACAAAAAAGTGAAAAAGAGAAGAAAGTGAAAAAGAAAACTTCTGCATTACTGCAGCAGGCAACAAAAATCAAGAAGCTAAGGGCAGTCAAACTGTCCCCTTTGCAGTCCAAATTAAAGAAAGCTAAACTACAGATAAACAGCAATGGGGGCAAGATTGAACGGAGGAGAGGGAGGCCGCCATCCTCAGAGCGATTGAAAACCGTTCCAAAACTGCTTGTTCCACCACAACCCAAGAAGCAAAAGAGATTTCGTAAGGAGAAAGATGTCACATCAACACCAAAACCTTCAGTGACCAAGGAGGTGAAAACTGATGTCAGACAGAGGCCCCGCAGGATAACTAAACCAGTCAGAGTTGTTCCTGTCACAAAAAGGACTGATGCAACTATTGCAAAACAGCTACTGCAGAGGGCCAAAAAAGGAGCGCAGAAACGGATGGCTTCACCTCAGCTGAAAAATATTCGTCAGTTTATCATGCCAGTAATCAGTGCCATTTCCTCAAGGATAATTAAGACTCCAAAAAGGTTTATTGAAGATGACAGCTATGTTCCTCCTGTCAAAGTTCCACGCCTAGAGTCAACTCCAACTGGTCGGTTCAGCACAATATCTTGTGGGTCTAGTGAAAAGTCCAGTGCTGTATCACAGCATTCTTCACAAATGTCCTCCGATTCTTCAAGGTCAAGCAGCCCCAGTGTCACCTCCACTGATTCACAGGCATCTGATGAACTGCAGACTCTTCCTGAAGTACCAAGCCAGTCCACAGACTTGCACAGTTGCTTAAACACCTCGCAGTCTAGTGAATCAGGAGGCACGGACAAAAAGGGTCACCGATTCTCAATGCTGGAAAGAAGCAATACGGCGAGCAAGAAATTGCCAACTTCTTCACCACAGCCAACGTCGTCATCTCCACCACCACCCTTGCTTTCTCCTCCCCCTCCTCTACAGCAATCTCCTAACATATCTGATCACTCTCCGTGGCTGATGCCTCCAACAATACCTTTCATTCCACCACCAACAGCTCTGCCAGAAAAGCGGAAGTCTATCTTGAGAGAGCCGACGTTCAAGTGGACATCTCTTAAAAACCTGAGGCCAGAATCGCATCAGTACTTCTCCTCAGCAAAGTATGCCAAAGAGGGACTCATTCGCAAACCAATATTCGATAACTTCAAAACATCACCACTGACTCCTGAAGATGTTGGCTTGCCATCCAGGTTCCATGCATCCTCCAGCACCCCGCCACCTCGCTTTTTCTCTCAGCTTCACCCTGCCTCCAGGTTTGATACTCATAAGAGAAGTCCTCTACTCCGTGCTCCGCGATTCACTCCTAGTGAAGCTCACTCCAGAATTTTTGAGTCTGTTACGGTGTCATCGCACGCTGTGGGCCGATCTTCGGTTTCTGCTTCAGGTAAAGGACATTCTTCCAGAAGGAAGAAGAAAGAAATGCATATTCCAAGCCGCACTGATTCAAAATCTCCCTCGCACTCCATGAGAACCAGAAGTGGACGACTGATTTCTACAGATTTATCACCAATCACTCCGCAGACATCTGTAGCCTCATCATCTCCTGTAAGCTCCATCCTAACTGGTGCCTTAACTCCTCCTCTTGGTAGTTTGGTGCAGACTGAGGGAACAGTGAAGGATAAAGATGGTAGAACAAAGCTGGGGTCTAGACAGACCAGCACTCCAGGGGACAGCTTCACTGTAGACTCAGCCAGTCCAACATCTCCACTGTTTCCATCACTAGCACCAAGCGGCCAAAAGGACAAAGGAAAAAACAAAGACAGGTTAACTGAAGATTTATCCAAAGAGAAAGATAATGAGAAAGGGTCTGAGAAAGACAGAGATCGAGACAAAGAAAAGGAAAATAAACGAGAAACAAGGAAAGAGAAAGAAAAGAAGTCTCAGAGTAAGGGGACAGAGATTCAGTCTGCTGCATCATTATTTCTTTTTCCCAGGACAATGGATGAAGACAGAGCTATTACAGAGGATGTAGCTGCTTCGTCTTCAGTGAAGAAAGTTTCAGGGAGAGCCAAAAAGTTGATCTCAACAGATAAAGGCGGAGTGGCACAGGGAGATGGTCCTTCCTCAACACTGTCTGATGTGAAGAATAAAAACTCAAAGAAAGGCAGACTTGGATCTGAAGAGGTAGGGCTTGTGACAGGTGATACTGAAAACAGTGCAGCTGCTTCCATAGGCAATAAAGACAAGCCTGCTCCACATTCTTCCATTACCGCCATGTTCACATCTGGTACTCTTAAACATTCTGCACCCGCTATTAGTAATATGCTCGCACAAGCAGACAAGATGCCAACGACAGATAAGAGAGTTGCAAACCTACTGAGAAGAGCCAAAGCACAGCTCTGCAAAATCGAAAAGAGCAAGTCATTAAAAATAGCTGATCCAACAAGATCCCAGGTAATTCTTTTGATTCAATTTTGTTTATAAAGAACATCTATTTGTCTTTGAAGTAACAGTATTTAAGAAAATGGAGTGCTGACACATTTTACTATGTTACAGGCACTATATAAATGCAGGTTATTGTTCAATGGTGGTTTAAGTAAAATTAATTTCTATTGTTTACATGCTTAAAAAGTTCAGAATTAAAAATGTTACTTTTTGATGTTACATAAGAAATTTAAGGAACAGGTGGTGGTCATTAGGTCCTCATTTCTTTTTCAGAGATTGATCCAATGTGACTATGTTCCCACCATATTCCTTAATCCCTTCTCTCATGAAGGTGTGTATCTAATTGTCTTGATCCCATTTTTACTGTTTGGTTTATTGGTCCCTCACCAACGAATGATTCTACAAATTAGTTATCCTTTCAGTCAAAGAAAGTTTCATCTGGTCTTATTTGTCAAATTCCAGTTCTTACATTGTAGCTGCTAATATTTGATTCTTTACAGTGAACATTTGACTCGTTTAATGATGTAATTTCCTTCGTAACCTTCAAGTGCAGACTCTTCCAAATAAAACCAGTAAGCTTCCTCACTTGATAACTTAAAAGTCCGAGTTACCTAGAACTATCTTTTTCCTTTTCTCTGCACCTTGGCAATGGCAATAATATTTGAAGCGTAACTAGTGGTGAGTCAACTCAGCTCTGTTTAAGAAAGGGACTATCTAGAAGTACACTACAGCGTGCTTGCACATGAACAGGAGAGAGAGCACATCCTGAGTGGGGCACAGCCAGAGTGGGTATTCGGAATTTGGTACAAAGCGGGAATTCGGTGCATAGGGGACGAGGTGCTCTTTGCATTATTTCTTTGCTATCCAACTTCTTAAATCTTCAGAGCATGCTGCAGCAGGAGAGGCTACAAGGGAAAGGAATCACTGGTAAGTAGTGGGTAAGGTATTTACTACTTTAATTGCTTATAATTTAAGGTCTTTTTGTGGTTTACAGTTTGTATATTCTACAGTAACAAGGATCAGGAAAGAAGGGCCCTAGAGTAATTGACATAAAAGGTTTAATTTAAAGGGATAAGTCATGGCAGGTGCGCTCAAAGCTGTGGCATGCTCCTCATGCTCCATGTGGGAAGGCGGGGACATTTCCAGTGCCCGGGACCAGCATGTGTGCAGGAAGTGTGTCCAGCTGCAGCTCCTGGAAGCTCAGGTTTCAGAGCTGGAATGGCAGCTGGGGACACTGTGAAGCATCCGCGAGTCTGAGAGCATCGTGGATAGCACGTTTAGAGAGGTGGTCACACTGCAGATGACGGGACTTGAGGAAGGAAGGGAATCGGCGACCACCAGGCAGTCCAAGAGAAACAGGCAGGTAGTTCAGGAGTCCCCTGGGGTCCCACTCGCAAATCAGTATTCCATTTTGGAGGCTGATGAGGACACTAGTTCCTCCAGGGAGTGCGGACAGAGCCAAGCTTCTGGCACCACAAGCAGCCTGTCTGTACAGGAGGGGAGGAAGAGCAATAGTAATAGGGGATTCTATAGTCAGGGGAACAGATAGGCGCTACTGTGGCCATCAACGTGACTCCAGGATGGTATATTGCCTCCCTGGTGCCAGGGTCCGGGATGTCACTTAAAGGCTGTATGGCATCCTGAAGGGGGAGGGTGATAAGGCAGTGGTCATGGTACATGTTGGTACCAATGACATAGGTAGAAAGAGGGATGAGGTCTTGCATCAAGAGTTCAGGGAATTAGGAAGTAGACTGAAAAGCAAGACCTCTCGGGTTGTAATCTCTGGATTACTCCCAGTGCCACGTGTTAGCGAGCAAAGAAATAGGAGAATAGCACAGATGAATACGTGGCTTAAGAGTTGGTGCAGGAGGGAGGGTTTTAGATTCCTGGATCACTGGGACCGTTTCTGGGGAAGGTGGGACCTGTACAAGCGGGACTGTCTACATCTGAACCAGAGCGGAACTACATCCTTGTGGGCGGGTTTGCTATTGGTGTTGGGAGGAGTTTAAACTAATTCGGCAGGGGGAGGGGGACACAGAATGTTAGCAGAATAGGGACATATCATAATACAGTAAAACAATCAAGTCAGAGGGAGTACAGCTGCAATAAGTGTCAAGGGAGTAAGGCAAGGCTGGATGGCCTCTACTTTAATGCCAGGAGTATTACAGGTAAAATGGATGAGTTAAGGGTGAGGATTGACACGTGGAATTGTGATATAGTAGCCATCACTGAGACGTGGTTGAGGGAAGGGCAGGATTGGCAGCTCAATATTCCGGGATATAGAATCTTCAGGCAAGACAGGGGAGGGGTAAAAGAGGAGGAGGCGTTGCACTATTAGTCAAGAAGTCAGTTACTGCAGTAAGGAGAGATGGTATCTTGGAGGGGGCATCGAATGAAGCTTTGTGGGTAGAGCTTATGAATAAAAAAGGGGCAACAACATTATTAGGTGTTTATTATAGACCCCCAGATAGCCAGTGCGAAATTGAGGAGCAAGTATGTGCACAATTTGTGGAGGTGTGTAAAAACAAAAACAATAGGGTAATTATATTAGGTGATTTCAACTTTCCCAACATTAATTGGGATAGACATAGTGTTACGGGCTTGGATGGAGTGGATTTCTTGAAATGTGTACAGGAGAACTTTTTAGGTCAATATGTAGAGGGTCCAACAAGGGACGGTGCATTGCTGGACCTAATTCTGGGGAATGAAGCTGGACAGGTGGCTGAGGTGGTGGTGGGTGAGCATTTTAGCGATAGCGACCACAACATGGTACAGTTTAAGTTTGTTATGGACAAAGAAATCGACAAGTTGCAAAAAAATGTTTTGGATTGGGGGAGAGTGGATTTTAGTAAAATAAGGCAGGACCTGGCCAAGGTAGACTGGGAACAGTTACTTGTGGGGAAATCTACAGAGGAACAATGGGGGCTGTTCAAAAAGGAAATGGGAAGGGTACAGGTTCAACATATCCCCTCTAGGGTGATAGGACGGAGTAACAAGCCCAGAGAACCATGGATGACCAGAGATATTCAGGACACGATGAGAAGGAAAAGAGAGGCTTTTAGCAGGTACAAGGGAAGCAAATCAGCAGAGGCATTAGTGGAGTACAGACAGTGCAGGGTGGAGCTTAAGAAAGCAATTAGGAGAGCAAAGAGGGGATATGAGAAAGCTTTGGTTGGTAAAAGTAGGGAAAATTCCGAGATATTCTATAAGTATATCAATGGGAAGAGGATAACCAGGGAAAGAGTAGGGCCCATTAGGGACCAAGGGGGCAATCTATGGCTGGAGCCAGAAGACATCGCTAGATTGTTGAATGAATACTTCATGTCCGTCTTCACCCAAGAGAATGAGGATGAAGGTATTGAACTCGGCGAGAGAGACTGCGAGGTTCTTAAGCAAATTGATATAGGGAGTGACAAGGTATTGGAGGTATTGGCAGGCTTAAAAGTCGACAGATCTCCAGGTCCGGATGATTTGTGTCCCAGACTGCCGAGGGAGGCAAGGGAGGAGATCGCAGAGGTTCTGGCCCAACTTTTTAATTCCTCTCTGGCCATGGGGGAGGTGCCAGAGGACTGGAGAACAGCTAATGTGCTTCCACTATTTAAGAAGGGTGGTAGAGATAAGCCAGGGAACTACAGGCTAGTGAGTCTCACGTCAGTGGTAGGGAAACTATTGGAGAAAGTTCTGAAGGAGAGTATCTATCTCCACTTGGAGAGGCAAGGTTTGATCAGGGATAGTCAGTATGGGTTTGTCAGAGGGAGGTCATGCCTAACAAATTTGATTGAATTTTTTGAGGAGGTGACCAGGTGTGTAGATGAGGGTAGTGCAGTTGATGTAATTTATATGGATTTCAGCAAAGCCTTTGACAAGGTCCCACATGGAAGACTTATAAAGAAGGCAAATGCACATGGGATACAGGGTAATTTGATAAGGTGGATTCAAAATTGGCTTAGTTGTAGGAGGCAGAGGGTGATGACAGAAGGATGCTTTAGTAACTGGAAGCCAGTGTCCAGTGGCGTACCACAGGGATCTGTGCTGTTCCCCTATTATTTGTCATTTATATAAACGACATAGATGACTATGTGGGGGTTAGGATTAGTAAGTTTGCGGATGACACAAAGATTGGCCGGGTGGTTAACAGTGAGGTTGAGTGTCTTGGGCTACAGGAAGATATAGACGGGATGGTCAAATGGGCAGTTAAGTGGCAGATGGAATTTAACCCTGAAAAGTGTGAGGTGATACACTTTGGAAGGAGTAATTTGAGAAAGAAGTATTCAATGAACGGAACGGCACTAGGAAATTCTGAGGAACAAAGGGACCTTGGCGTGTGTGTCCATAGATCTCTGAAGGCGGAGGGGCAAGTGAGTGGGGCGGTGAAAAAGGCATATGGGACACTTGCCTTTATCATTCGAGGCATAGATTACAAAAGTAGGGAGGTCATGTTGGAGTTGTATAGAACCTTAATGAGGCCACAGCTGGAGTACTGTGTGCAGTTCTGGTCACCACATTATAGGAAGGATGTGATTGCACTGGAGGGGGTGCAGAGGAGATTCACCAGGGTGTTGCCTGGGATGAAGCATATAAGTTATGAAGGGAGGTTGGATAGACTTGGGTTGTTTTCGTTGGAGCAGAGAAGACTGAGGGGTGATCTGATCGAAGTGTACAAGATTATGAGGGGCATGGACAAGGTGGATAGGGAGCAGCTGTTCCCCTTAGTTGAAGGGTCAGTCACAAGGGGGCATAAGTTCAAGGTGAGGGGCAGGAGATTTAGGGGGGATGTGAGGGAAAACTTTTTTACCCAGAGGGTGGTGACGGTCTGGAATGCACTGCCTGAGCGGGTGGTGGAGGCAGGTTGCCTCACATCCTTTAAAAAGTACCTGGATGAGCACTTGGCATGTCATAACATTCAAGGCTATGGGCCAAGTGCTGGTAAATGGGATTAGGTAGGTAGGTCAGGTGTTTCTCACATGTCGGTGCAGACTCGATGGGCCGAAGGGCCTCTTCTGCACTGTGATTCTGTGATATACATTGTTATTGTTAGGTGACCATAACTGCTTCAGGTCAGTCCAAGCAATGCCGTATGCAGCAGTTAACAGCACTAAGAACTCTGAAAATTTGTTGTTGCCCAGGTTGTACACAATCTATGGCTTCTCCTTAATGCTTACAAGCTTTGAACTTTTCCCCTGTTCTGTCATGGAAGCTTAGTTATACTCTGCATATTGAGGGACTTTAACCCCAATTATGCAGTTCTAGGCCCCTTTTTAAAGAAGAAACATTAAAGCCATAAAGGACGGACAGTTTAGTATCATTAAGATGGGAAACTGGTTACGAGGAGAGACTTAAGATGCAGGATTTTCACTGGAACGGGGAAGTCTTAGGGAAATTAATGGAAAAATATTTAGAAATTTAGCAAGAGTTTTGTTAAGTTGAGTATGGTTTCACTTACTTCCACTAGTTGAGGAGTCAGTGATGAATGGCCTTTTATATAAAATTATCATTAAAAGAACAAGAAGTTGGGAGAAATTTATTTAGGTAGAGTGCTGTTAGAGCTAGGAATACTTTGCCACAGATTAGCTGAGGCAAAGACCATTGTGTCTTTTTGGGAGAAATGGATAAATATTTGAACTGGAGGTAAGTTATATTGCTATGGGAAGAGTGCTCAGTAACCAGTTTTCCACCTTGATGATATTAAACTGTCCGTTCTCTGTGGCTTTAATGTTTCATCTTTAAAAAGGAGCCTCGAACTGCATAATTGGGGTTAAAGTCCCTCAATATGCAGAGTATAACTAAGCTTCCATGACAGAACAGGGGGAAATTTCCAAACCTGTAGGCATTAAGGGGAAGCCATGGATTGTGTACAACCTGGGCAATGACCAATTTTCAGAGTTCTTAGTGCTGTTAACTGCTGCACACGGCATTGCTTGGACTGACCTGAAACAGTTATGGTTACCTAACAATAACAACGGGATTAGTTTTAAATTTCTCTAGCAGGCATACAATAGTCATCAGATGGCTTCCCTTGTGTTGTAAAATTGAACAGGTCTAGAAGAAAGGTGGCACAGATTGCTCTGGTGGAACTGATAACAGCTTAGCGTTGACTACTTTAGCAATAGCTTAAGAGTAGTTCCTTCACTCTTTTTGTCGGAATCATGTGGATGGCTTTAAGTAAAAATGCGGAAGAAAATTAATAAAATGTGTTGGAGCTATGTGGTGAACTAAATTGATGGATTGAAATATGCTCTTCCGGAGAGTTCAGTCTTATTTTTCCTAGACAGCAAGTTTCTGCTTTCTGTTATGGAGGTGCAAAAAGTTGGAGTCGATGCACTTTCCCAAAACATAAGGGGGAAAATCAGAAGGATGGTTGCGCCATGTTGCATTCCCCACCACTTGTTTACAGCACACTGAACACAAGTATGGTAGCTGCATATAAAAACAGAGAGTGCTGGAAATACTCAACAGACCTGGCAGCATCTGTGGAGAGAGAAACAGTTAATGTTTTAGGCCGACAATCTTTCATTGTACCCTCTCTCCACGGATGCTGTCAGACCTGTTGATTATTTACAGCATTTTAGACTTCTAGCATCTGCAGTATTTTGTTTTGCTATCTTAGTCACATACTTGTGCTTTTCCCGCCACCTGGACTTCATTTGTTGTTTTGGTGAAAGTCCTCAGGTGCCTCAGCTGTACTCTCTGGCACTCCCTACCTGAAGCTCACTATCTTTACACTTCAGTCTCCACCTTTTAAGAACGTCCTCAAAACGCATTGTTATGATCAAGCTTTTGGCCACCTTTGCTGTTCAAACATAGCTTGGTATCTGCTTCTTCATTCCTTTCAGCTGTAAATTTTCTCCCACTCCACCCATTATAAAGTTCCTTGGACTATTTTCTATGTGTTATACACAATATAAATGCAAGTAGATGTTGCCGTCACCCACTGTCTTGGCTGCACTGTACAGAAATATTTAGGAAGAGAATGAGCCAGTGGTTTTGTACAGGTACAAAAGTCAGCAAAGCGTAAATGTCCTATACCAACAAAGAATATATTTCCTGTGTGACAGAGGATTAAGCTCCATGGCTGATCTAATGTGCTCCTTTGCCAGCTAGCTGAAGAGTATTACCAGAAGCATTGATTGCAGTTGAGTCACAAATCCAAAATATTATAAAGAGCTAGTGTTGGTAAAAGATCACAGTGTTGATACACCTTTGCTTACAGTGTCATCAGAATAAACTCTCAGTTCAAGTACAGAATGTTAAGTGTACTTTTTATTGTTTTGAGATGAGATGCATATGATGCAGTATTTTATAAAAGTTTATTTCTGATTTTTTTTTTAATCCTTGCACTCATGCCCACTTTTCCATGTAACCAGAGGAAGAATCCTTTGTTCTGTTTTTGGGAGACTTGAATGTAAAGCTAATGTATTGACTGGTTTGATCAAGACTTAATCAACATGTCCTTTGAGTGAACTGTTTCTTAAAATGCCAGCAGATTTCAAATTTAACTTTATTTTGAGCGCGTGGAATCCTCCTTTCTCTCTCCTCCTATTTTATACAAGTTACTGCCTGTCAGTGAGGAAGGCGAATTATCTCCTCTCAGCCTGCTGCCGCTATCACTCCTGAGTCAGCTTCTAGGTTGTGATCAGCATTAGCTCAGTTAAAAAAACTACCCCCAGTTCAACCCACGGGACTTTCCTGATGAGGAATTGAACCTGTGCCCCTCCACTCAGACACCATACACTGCAGATCCTCATTCATTTATATGAAAATAATTTTAATATGATTCTGAAGTATTAATGATATTTTATGGGAAACGTGTTAATTAATTCAGCAAATTCAATTAGAATATGCTATTTGGCCAGTTCTAAGTGTCAATTGTGTAAAGCCTGTAGTTGTGTTTTAATAAATGTGTTAATGAGCATATGAACCTAGCTGTTGTGAAATTGTCTGTCCATTATTGCTCTAGAGCTTGAGAGTAGATGATTACTCTGCTGCCATTCTAATATATCATTGTTGCCTGATTAAATACTGTTCAAGGAACATTATATGAACAATACTTGACTCTCAAGAATAAGGTAACTGCTACATATATTTATTGTAGGTAATTAATATCACTAAGGCTTGCAAATGCAATGAATAGAAACCTCAGTCCTTCTTTTACTTCTATATCTGAAAATTAATGTGTCCTCAGGGTCAAGAAAGTGATTCTTCAGAAGCGTCAATACGAGGCCCTCGTATAAAGCACGTTTGCAGACGGGCTGCTGTTGCGCTAGGTCGGAAAAGGGCTGTGTTCCCTGACGACATGCCCACCCTGAGTGCCTTGCCATGGGAGGAGCGTGAGAAGATACTGTCTTCAATGGGAAATGACGGTAGGCAAAGCAATCCTAAATGCTCTTGTTTGTTAAAATGGTGAAGTGGGATTTTACCTGCTGGTAATTTGCCTGTGAAATTGTTATGTCAGTTTTTCAGGAGAATAAAGGTCCACTTTAAAAAATTTTGACCAGCCCCTGGCTTAAAAATTCTAAAACCTAGAAGCCTGTGTGGAATTCCAAAAATAGGACAAATCTGAAAATTCATTGAGTTTTTTTAACTTGGAACATCAGTCCAAGAAACACACAGTTTAAATTATGAACTATTGATTTTGTAGCTTATACAACATGCTGTGATAGTATTCTCTCTAAATTATACCTGGCTGACCAGATGTAAAAATAAAGCTAACGATGTAAATATCCAGGTCACCTCAATGAGTGAAACATTGTCTTGCCTGTGTTGTTTGCGTGTATTTGTCTTGTGAAAAGGTAACTGAAGATTAGGTATAAATTTGGTGACTAAAATGTGGTCCAACTGACCTCTAACCACAACACCATCTCCAGGGCAAGATTTTAGATGGAACCAGTGAAGATATTCATCTAGAAAACATCCATATGTTCAAGTATTGCTCATACTGATTGTACAGAAAACACCTACTATAATCGTTTTCAGAAAGCCTCAATAATTGTTTTACTTTTACATAAAAAAAAGCCCTGGTTATTCCCTCTTGGGAAGATGTTGCATAACCTTGTGGGAAAGTCTTTGCTTGATCAGCAGTGAGAGTTTGTGATGATGGCAGCCAATGCTTAATTTGCTGATTGATTGCTATAATTGAATTTAATTATCTTTTGTCTTAATAACTGCCCAAGTACAGAGTGGAGAGTATGGAGTGCTCAATACTTAACCAGACAATAGTGAATCAGAATGTGCACTCACACTAGTATCAACAGTTTGGTTTACAACTCTCGCATATATGCAAAGTAGAACTGTTGTTTGCTGTTACAGTTTCAGCCAGAAAGAAATGATTGGAACTGTAACAGCCTTGCCTGGGAGAGTTAGGCAGATGTCAGAGCTGTTTGCAATAGTTTAAAAAAATTAAATATTTAAAATGTGGAAAAGAGAGAACTTCTGCTCTTTCTAAATATTTAAAATGAGGTTTGATGGGTTTACAGAGTGCCCAGAACATTTTGTAAGCCAGTTTCAATCCGTGATTGGGAAGTGCTGTAACTCTGCAACCTCCAAGGAATCTCGTGCTTCACTCAGGAATCAGGTCAGACCCTGAATCCTAATTTACATTCCTAACCTGGTGTTGTTCTGAAGCTCAGGTCACTTCTCAACAATACGAAACTGGGAGTAAGAAAGCACCCTAACGTACCATGCCAATGATTGATATGACACATGCCCTAACTGAATGTCTTGGTTAAAAATAAAACCTTGATAACATGCTTGTTGATTTTCTCTTTTATGTCAGTAAAATTTGATCAAGTCATGGGATTGTTGGGTGAGTCTACTACTGTCTCATTGTATAATATGGCTCTTCAGAGGTTGGGACTAAGCATGTTGGTTGGAAGAAGTAGAGGAAACTTTACCTTGCATCTAACTGTTCAGTACCTGATCTAGGAGTGCTTGATGTTGACTGCCTAAAATGGACAATGTTCCAATCCAGTGATTATCCTTCATATTGAGCTCAAAATCCATAAAACAAATAATTCTGTATGTAACCAGGAAATTGTTTGGGTTGAATTCCTAAGCGAGCAAGTGTAAATGATCTGCATTACTGAACAGCTGAAATTCAAGCACTTCTGGGTGGTTGATTACTTTTCTACTAGTTATGTCTCTGTTTCTTCATAGTGCTTGGTTTGGCAACTCAACAATATTTTTAAAGAACATTAAAATTGAAAACACTGGTAGGAATGTTTACAAAGCAAACAAAAGGATGCACTTTTTTGTGATGGTTTATTGTTTAAATGTGGGCTTGATGACAGCTCTTCAACGCAGCACAGTTCTTTGCTCTCAACAGCTTGATTCTAATTTACTCATTGCTCTTTCTTTCAGATCTAGCACCCTGTATATAGATATTCACAAACTCACATAGCAAATAGGGACGAGCAGGACATTTTCACTCCTGCTAGCGCATCCATCTAGCCAGAACCTGCTGTTCCCCATCACAGTGCCCAACTATTCCTTAAATTATTTCACGGTGAAAGCAGGACTAAATGTTCAATTCGCTCCAAGAGCTGCACAGTTCTAGCATGTTCGATTTTAATGTTTGTGGCTCTTTAACCTATATCACAACTCCCATTCATCTGTTTAGGCTCCAAGTCCCTTGATAACCTTAACTATCAAAATCCATCAATCTCAGTCTTTGAAATTTCAGTTGACCCCCAATCCACAACTTCTTAGGGGAGAGTTCCACATTTCCACCGCGTTTCCTAATTTCACTCATTAAAAAGCCTGACTCTTAATTTTTTTATGTCCCCTTTTCTGGGCTCTCCTCGCCAGAGGAACTGCTTTCTCTCACTATACTATTGAATTTCTTTATCATTTTAATCATCTCAACTAGATCATCCCAAAACTACAAGCCAACTTTATGCATCCTATTCTCATATTTTTATCCCTTTCAGTCCTGATGTCATTCTGGTGGATCTGCCCTGTACCCCTCCAAAGCCTAAATATTTTTACTAAAAGGAAAGTAAAATATTGCAGATGCTAAAAACCTGAAATAGAAACAAGAAATGCTGAAAACTCAGACATATCTGTGGAGTGAAAATCAGGTCATTGGCCGTTCTGATAAAAGCTCATTGACTTGAAATGTTAACTCTGCTTCTCTCTCCACGGATGCTGCCATACCAGCTGAGTATTTCCAGTATTTTATATCTTTACTAAAGTTTGGTGCTCAAAGTTGAACAAAGCTTCCTGGATGGGTTCTGGTCAAGGCTCTGCATCACTGAAGCATCACTTGAGATAAAGGCCAATTTTCCAATAGCCTTTTTGATCGCATTTCCTGATTGCAATAGCACAGCAACTACCATGTCCTGAATAATATGCCCCCAGATCGGGGGTGTTCCCCGTGGCACCAAGTGTAATATCCGGCGTGATGGCGTTGGGCAGCATTTCTGACGTCACCATGCTGGTTTGCAATAATATGCTATGCGGGCAGGGCTATAAGTCATAAACCTGCCCATGTTATTTAAATGTCAATTTAAAATGTTATTAACATCATTAATGACCCAATTGAGAGCAATAATACGCCCTGAAGGCAATAACAGGCCTTTAGGGCTAGAATCATGCCATCCGCTTTTTAATGCCCAAACTTGTTTGGGTGGTTTTGAAAGCTTCAGCTGAGACCAGAATCTCAACTTTGCAGTTAGCACATTAGTGACTGCAGGGAGTGCTCATTCGAATAAGCAGACTATCCATTTTCAGATTATTTGAGTTGGAGGCCTTTCCTGTGACATGGAGTTCTGAGTTCTTGATTTTATTTTTTTCCCGGCCATCTCCCAGGGCTGTCGAGCCTCTGAGACAAATGGTCATTGTGGCCTCTGTTGGAGACACAACTTCCAGTGAGGAGGAGGAGGGGAGTGGGAGGAAGAAGGGCACGGGGGAGGCTCAGGATGCAGTGGTGTTGCATGAAGGGAACAGAGCAGCACCAATCCCCAAGAGTCATGAGGAACTCAGAGAGGCACTGATGATCTTATGCAAAGGAACATAGAAAATATGGGGAAGGAGTAGATCATTCGGCCCTTTTGAGCTGCTTCACCATTCAGTACAATCATGGCTGATCCTCTATCTCAATGCCTTACTCCCGCTCTCTCCCCATACCCCTTGATGCCTTTAGAGTCCAGAAATCTATCTATTTCCTTCTTAAATGTATTCAGTGACTGTGGTAGAGAATTCCATAGGTTCACCATCTTCTGAGTGAAGAAGTTTCTCCTGATCTCAGTCCTAAATGGCCTACCCTGTATCCTGAGACTGTGACCCCTTGTTCTAGATCCCCCCTCCCCAGCCCTGTCAGAATTTAGTACATTTCAGTGAGATCCCCTCTCATTCTTCAAAACTCCAGTGAATACAGGCTTAGTAGGCCCAATCTCTCCTCATACAACAACCCTGCCATCCCAGAAACCAGTCTGGTGAACCTTCGCTACACTCCCTCTATGGCAAGTATATCCTTTCTTAGGTAAGAGACCAAAACTGCACACAATACTCCAGGAGCGGTCTCACCAGGGCCCTGTACAGCTGTAGTAAGACATCCTTGCTCCTGTATTCAAATCCTCTCGCAATGAAGGCCAACATTCTGTTTACCACCTTAACTGCTTGTTGCGCCTACATGCTTGCTTTCGGTGATTGGTGAACAAGGACACCCAGGTCCCTTTATACATCAACATTTCCCAATCAATCAGCAATTTAATAATACTCTGCCATTCTCTTTTTCCAACCAAAGTAGATAACTTTACACTTCTATTTGCCCACTCACTCAACTTGTCTAAATCACCTTGAAGACCTTTAACACCCTCCTTACCAGTCATATTTGGTTCCCTCATCCAAATCATTGATATATATTGCGAATAGCTGGAACCCAAGCACTGGCCCCTGCAGTACCCCACTCGTCACCGCCTGCCACTCCAAAAAAGACCCATTTATTCCTACTCTATGTTTCCTGTCTGCTAACCAATTCTCAATCCATGCCAATATATTACCTCCAATCGCATGTGCTTTAATTTTACACACTTACCTCTTATGTGGGACTTTATCAAAGCGACTTCCAGACCTTTTAACCAGCCTTGATTGCTTGGAGGGGTGGCTCATAGGTGACCAGGGTTATCCACTGAAAAGATGGCTAATGACACCTGTGAAGGTGTTGCAATGGATACACATGACAATGTTAGAAATGCAGGTTCTTTTAAGAGTAAACCAGGTCCAGCTTCAGAGTGAATTGAGAGCAGGTGATGCCCATTGAAGCCTCTACTTAAGAGCTGGGTTTTTCCCTATTAAGTGGGTTTTTCTTCTGGACAGAGACAGGATCTAGAAGGAAAGTGTGGAAACTTGTATTTGTACTGAACTATAGTTTAACAATAAAACAGTTGTGATTCACAGAATACCTTCTGCTGCTTGATTCGGTAAATGGATATCCACCTATTAAACAGCACAGACTATTGAAACCTCTGGCATATTAAGACATCCCTGGTGTCATGACCATGCATGTGATCACGGCCAGCAGAGTGCCCCTCTTTGTGCCTAATGTGGATATTTAGTTACATGTTTACAGGTGATTTGGTGCAGTGCTGCCCCCTCGCTTGCAGTTGCAACAGGGAAAGGGGACTTACCTGCCACCTCCCTTTCCCTGGATGACCGTGATGGGCATGCCACTCCAGGAGACTCTTGCGTGAATGCATGCAAGTCTTCAGTCGCCGCGGTAATACTCGAGGACTGTTTCAATGGCTGATGGATGGAAGAGGTTCTCTCTCTCTCTCTCTCTTTTCTCCACACCCCCCCCCCCCCAAAACATCAAAAGTGCCGTAAGAGGAACTTCCAGGTGGAGGCAGCTGCTGCTCATCCTCTGTCACAAGGACTGGCTGGTCCTCCCTGCCACCCGGTGAGACCCAGCAGCGAGGTGTCCAACCGAGCTCCCAGTTCCCCTGAGCTCAGAGCCAGGGCAATGGTGTACAGGTCGGAGTGCATCCCTACGATTGCATCTGCAATGCGCTTGGTTTGCCCCATCAGGCCTGTACATACAGGAAGCTTGCACTCCGAAGAGCGGGTGACTGCAGTGCACATGGCTCGGATGGAAACCTCCATAGTCCGGGCCAGAGCATGCAACTCCTCTGGCATACCTGCCAAATCTTCACGGACCTTGTGCTGGACATCCAGCATCTGCTGCCACATGGATGACTCCAGAGGCACATCATCCGACTTGGAATTAGTCTCCGAATTACCCCAGGCACTCTTCTGACAGCCCAAGGTTGCTCCACCATACTCTCCAATAACAGCCCGTGCCCTCGTCGGACGCAATATTCCCTGCTGACGTTCCAGTATCTGCAATGGCACTGGGTGCTGAGAGAGGGTGTGAAACTGCGTTCTCTGAGGGTTCTTCCTCCTCCTTGAAGGGAGCTGGCGGCACAGCTTCTGGCAGAGGTTCAGTGGAAGAGGCTTCTCCTGTAACAGAAATACATCAGACCTTGTCACATCAGCCCTATCACACGACGCTTATCAACTGTTTCATTGTCCAGCATGAGTGATAAGACTCTACAGATGCAAAGTACCCTTGAATGATCTAGTCAAGTTTCAGATGCTGAAGCTTGTCAGGGTTCCACTGTGTGAACTATATTCACCAGCCACATTGGATAATGCTTACCCTCTTTTGAGCCTCCAGTTGTCCTCTCCCCTTTCCTACCAGCCTGAGCCTTTTGCCATCTCAGCAGATCTGGGCCATCCTCCAATCTCGCCTCTGTCTGTACTCCTGGAGGATTTGGAGTCCATTAACACCAGCATGTCCTCTTCAAAAGAAATTAGGACTTTTAGGTTCAGAATTCTCGTCACTACTGGCTCTCTCGCGGGCGTTGTGGGCTCGCTTCTGAAAAGATTTGTCAGGGAGCAGTCATCAACAATTCCAGACAATCTCATGGTGTGCTTCGTAGGATGGTGGGACTGACCTATGAGGAGAGATTGAGTCGATTAGGATTATATTCGCTTGAGTTCAGAAGAATGAGGGGTGATCTCATAGAAACCTATAAAATTCTAACAAGACTAGACAGGGTAGATGCAGGAAGGATGTTCCCGATGGTGGAGGAGTCCAGAACCAGGAGTCACAGCCTGAGGATACGGGGTAGACCATTTAAGATTGAGATGAGGGGAAATTTCTTCACCCAGAGAGTGGTGAGCCTGTGGAATTCGCTACCACAGAAAGTAGTTGAGGCCAAAACTTTGTATGTTCTCAGGAAGGAGTTAGATATAGCCCTTGGGGCGAAAGTGATCAAAGGATATGGGGAGAAAGCGGGGCAGGCTATTGAGTTGGATGATCAGCCATGATCATAATGAATGGCGGAGCAGGCTCGAAGGGCAAAATGGCCTACTCCTGCTCCTAGTTTCTATGTTTAATCCATTACAAGCTTTGCGTGTGCCAGCCTGGAGGCTATGCATATGTGTCATATGCTCGTCCTGGAAACCACCCGCCCTAAAACAAGACCATTGCCTCAAATGCACAATGGCATGATCTAGGACACCTGTGTCCTTGTGGAATTATACTGCCTTTGAGAAGCAGCAACATTCAATTACCTCCTGCATTCGTGATCGAGACTGCAGCACACTGGACCCAGATAGCTCATACTCACCCTAGCCGACCTCATCAGGTTATTGAGCCTTTTCTGGTACTGAGACCAAGGCCTTCTCACCACAACCTCACTGTTGACCACTTCGACCTCCACTTCCCATGAGTTCATGTCTGGCTGGGCTCCCTCCTCTTGTCAGGTGTTGGCATAAGCTGCTCACGTTGCTCTGATACTACAGTCAGGAGGGCTCTGAGTGAGTCCTCATTGAATCTAGGGGCATGTTTGGCCCTTCTATTCTGCCTCTCCCTTGCTCTGATGACGCAGATGTCTGTGTATGGAAACATGTAACAAATGTACAGTTCCTCCATGCCAAGTAGTGGGAGATTTGTTGATGTTTAAAAAAGATTGCCACCTATGAAGAGTGACAAGGTTTGCAGAGAATAACAAAAAATTAAATGCTCTTACCTTGCAAGACTAGAAACTGCACAAGTCTTCTATTTTCACAATGATTCAACAAGATTAATCGTCTGCTGGGTCTCCTTACACTCTCCTGTGCCGGGGGCTCATTAAAGTGCTGGCTGTGATCTCGTCCTTGGTCATGGCCTATGATCTCCCAAGATCGCACATTCCTCCCTCCAGCAGCCACTGGGTGGGATGAAGGCCTCTAAACCCCCCCTTGCCAATAATTGGTGTCAATTTGCGAATTAGAGTTGGACAGCACAGAAATGGGCCCTTCGGCCCATTATGTCCGTGCCTGCCATCAAGCACCCATCTATTCTAATCCCATTTTCCAGCACTTGGCCCATGTCCCAGTATGCTATGGCGTTTCAAGTGCTCATCTAAATACTTCTTAAATGTTGAGGGTTTCTGCCTCCACCACCCCTTCAGGCAGTGTGTTTCAGATTCCAACCACCCTCTGGAAAGAAATAATCTTTCCTCAAACCCCCTCTAAACCTCTTGCCCCTTAACTTAAATCTATGCCCCCTGGTTATTGACACCTCCACTAAGGGGAAAATTTTCTTCCTATCTACCCTACCTCTGCCCCTCATAATTTTGTATACCTTTATCTGGTCCCCCCTCAGCCTTCTCTGCTCTAAGGAAAGCAACCCTAGCCTATCCAGTCTCTCTTCATAGCTGAAAAGCTCCAGCCTAAGCAACATCCTGTTGAATCTCCTCTGCACCCTCTCCAGTGCAATCACACCCTTCCTATAGTGTGGCGACCAGAGCTGCACACAGTATTCCAGCTGTGGTCTAACTAGCGTTTTATATAGCTGCAACCTAACCTCCCTGCTCTTATATTCTATGCCTCGCCTAGCAAAGGCAAGTATCCCATATGCCTTCTTAACCACCTCACCTGCCTGTGCTGCTGCCTTCAGGTGTCTATGGACATGTACAGCAAGGTCCCTCTGATCCTCTGTACTTCCTAGAGTCCTGCCATTCATTGTGTATTCCCTTGCTGTGTTGGCCCTCCCAAAATGCATCACCTCATACTTCTCAGGATTAAATTCCATTTGACACTATTATTGGGTGCACTCCGATGGTGGACCCAGAAGCCGGAACACTGCAGATGTCCGGGTGTGCAGCCCGCCCTTGGCCACTACCATATTATTCAGTCCCATGTTTAATGATTATACCTAATTTCACCCCTTCAACCACCTAACCTATTCCTTACCAGATATTTATCCAATTCTTTTCCAAATGAGTTTGTTGACACAACATCAACATTTAAAGTTGCTTGATTAAAATAGGCCAAAATACATTGAAGATGAATTTGAAAGAAAACGTAGTAATCATTTGACATCAAAGATTTGGTATATGCTTTAAAGTTGAGATAGTATCTTTTGACACCAACTGGGGGAGTGTTTCAGCTATGGAGAGCGACTGGATAGACTAGGCATAGGATATAAGAGAGATCAAGTTCAGTTCAGTTGCTTTGCCAAATGGAAAGAGGAAATTGCAGGGTGAATGATTTTCACACATCTTAATGGGCATTTACAGAGTTTTATTCGTATGTGCCTGTGGAGTAATTTCTGCATGTATAACCTTTGCTTTCTAAAGGCAGCTTTAATTTCTTGTGACTAAAAAGTGTAATGCATGCAAGCCTAGACCTGCATGTTAGTATGAAAGAGGCTGAAATGCCATTACCCAGAAAGCATATTCAACTTTATAATGAGTAAAAATGTATAGAAATTCTGGGTCATTTCAGTAATTGATATAATCTTTCTGGTAGTAAAGATGATAGATTGTTGGAACCCAGCCTCAGTTTAGTTCTGACCACGCAAGTTACACATCTAGTCTCAGTGCCTTATGATGCACTGTAATCTGCAGCGATGTTTTGTACGCTTGTATTTTGTCAGTTGACTAATAATGAAGATGGGAATTTCCAATTAGGTTTCCAAACCCATACTTAAAATTTCACGTAGAGGCTGTCGTCTATCTGTCTAACTCACCCTTGAACATATTCAGTGACCCAGCCACCACTGCTCTCGGGAAGAGAATTCTAAAGAGAGGAAATTCCTCCTCAGCTCCATCTTAAATAGGAGCCCCCTTATTTTAAACTGTGCCCCCTAGTTCTGGATTCCCCAGAAGGGTAAACATCCTCTCAGCATCTACCCTGTTAAGACCCCCCAGAATTTTATGTTTCAATAAGGGAGATGTTGGTGTAGTGGTATTGTCACGGGCTAGTAATCCAGAGGTCCAAGCTAATGCTGTGGGGGCATAAGTTCAAAATCCCACACGGCAGCTGGTGAAACCTAAATTCAAATAATAAATCTGGAATATAAAGCTAGTCATTAATGGTGATCATGACAGCTATCATCGAGCGTTGCAAAAACCTATTTGGTTGACGACTGTCCTTTAGGGAAGGAAATCTGCAATCCTTAACTGGTCTGGTCTACATGTGACTCCAGACCCACGGCAATGTGGTTGACTCATAATTGCCCTCTGAAATGGCCTGACAAAGCCATTCAGTTTGAGGGCAATTGGGGATGGGCAACAATAATGCCGACATCCCACAAAAGAATATTGAAGAAAAATAAAATCACTTCTCACATTTCTAAAATCCAGCGAGTATCCTCTATTTTTCCTCATAAGACCACCCTTTCATCGCAGGAATCAGCCAAGTGAACCTCCTCTGAATTGCTTCCAATGCAAGTATATCCCTTCTTAAGGAGACTAAAACTGTGCACAGTACTCCAGATGCGGTCTCACCAGTGCTCTGTATGGCTGAATAATTTTGGTTTCCTTATTTAAGAAAGGATATAAATGCATTAGTAGCAGATCAGAGAAGCATCACTTGACTGATATCTAGGATGGGGGTGATGGGGGGTGTTATCATATGAGGCGAGGCCTGTATCCATTGAAATTTAGAATAATGAGAGATGATGTTATTGAAACACATAAGATCCTGAGGGTACAGCTTCAAAATAAGGGGTCTCCCATTTAAGACTGAGATGAGAATATTTTTTTCTCTGAGGGCTGTCTTTGGCATTCTCTTCCCCAGAGAGCAGTGGAGGCAGGATCACTGAATACATTCAAGGCAGAGGTAGATAGATTCTTGCCTAACAAGGGTATCAAAGGATATTGGGGATAGGTGGGAATATGGAGTTGAGACCACAATCAGATCAGCCATGATCTTATTGAATGGCGGAGCAGGCTCGAAGGGCCGAATATTCTACTCCAGCTCCTGATTCGTATGTTCATATCTTCCCTACTTTTATACTCCACCCCCCTTGCAATAAAAGCCAACTTTCCATTTGCCTTCCTAATTATTTGCTGTACCCGCACACTAACTTTTTGTGATTCGTGTACAAGGACAACCTGGTCCCTCTGTACTGCAGCATTCTGCAATCTCTCTCCAGTTAAATAACATTTGGCTTTTCTATCCTTCCCACCAAAGTGGACAGCCTCATGTTTTCCCATGTTATACTTCATCTGTCAAATTTTTGCCCACTCACTCAACTTATCTATATCTTCCTCACAACTTGCTTTCCTACTTACCTTTGTACCGTCAGCAAATTTGGTTACAACACAGTCACCCCCTTCATCTTTGTCATTAATATAGAACGTAAATAATTGATGCACTGAACCCCTGTTGCATTCCACTAGTTACAGTTTGCTGAAAATGGCCCATGTATCCTGACTCTCTCTTTTCTGTTAGTTAACCAATCCTCTATCCACATTAATATATCGCACCCAACACCATGAGCTCTTACTGGTGCAGTAGCCTTTTGTGGCACGTATCTAATGCCTTTTGGAAATCCAAATACGCCAGACCTACTGGTTCCCCTTTATCCACCCTGCTTTTTACATCCTCAAAGAACTCTAATAAATTTGTCAAACGTGACTTCCCTTTCTCAAAACCATGTTGACTGTGCCCAATTGTGTTAAGATTTTCAAAATACCCTGCTACTACATTTTTGATAATGGATTCTAGCATTTTCCAATGATAAATTTTAGGATAACTGACATCCTTACAAACTGATCAATTAAAGATATTTTGTCAGAAACTGTGATAGTATGATGTGATAATGCATGAAGAAAATAGTTATAGTTGATGTGTTTGACACAATCTCAGACTTTGCAATGGAACCAAGAATTGAGCTAGAATGAAGGAAGGCAAAAATGGTGGGTAGTGAAATATACAATAATCTGCCTGGAGAAATGGTGGAGGTGGAGAATATTAGCTAATTCGTATGGATAGATAGGGACTGCGTGTTTTAAGAGAAACTACTGTATGGTATTTTTCAAGTTTTGGGGCCAGCAAGAGAGGTGTCTCCCTGGAGAATGTTGCTCCTGTGGCTGGTTTTCAGTAAGTACTTGCCTGGTGGGGAGCCTCACCCATGGGAGAACATATCAGAATTTAAAGTAGCTCTCTACAATTTTCTGTCTATTAATTTTTTGGTATGCTTTCCCGCTGGGAGTACACTAGACCCAAGAAAGTTACAGGAGTTCCATATTTGGCTTTTGATTTTCCATTTGTATAATTGTGGGTTAGAGCTACATAGACTTAATTAAAATTTTAAAACTGAGGCTCAAAGATCCAAAACCACGAAGGCATTTTTGGGGACCTCAATGGTATCAATATTCTGCCCATCTGCTTGGATATACTGGGCTATAAGTATAATGTATTAAGAATTCTTTGTCCTACATTAAGTATACAGGCCAGAAAATATTGAATTAATTAAGTTTCATTAAGTGGCAGGGCTCTTTCTCTTTAGGTGGCTAACGTTCCCTTTTGGAAGATAAAATACATGCTTCCTGGGAGTGCCCCTGGGAATGTGCCTATATTTGTGGAGGGATTTGCCACACCAGAAGTCACTGTATTAGTATGTAATCTCTCCTGCCTAAGAAAACAGTCGCTATGAAACCGCTTCTCTATGCATTGCAGATAAATCATCTGTAGCTGGGTCAGAGGATGCTGAACCACCTGCACCAATAATCAAACCAATCGCTAAGCACAAAGTCCCACAGGAGCCTATTGTTCGGAAGGGGAGGAGGTCACGTAGGTGTGGGCAGTGTCCAGGCTGTCAGGTACCAGATGACTGCGGCCAGTGTACAAACTGCTTGGACAAACCCAAATTTGGTGGTCGGAATGTGAAAAAGCAATGCTGCAAGTGAGTGCGACTTTGTAACCAGCTGTTTTAGAACAAGTGTGAATTGAAATTTGTTAAAGAAAACTTTTGAAGTGTACATTTGTTAATGTAAGTGAATGTGGTAGCCATTTTGTGTACAGCTCACAAATGCAAATGAGATGAATGGCCAGTTTTGTATTGATTGTGGGATGAATATTGGCAAGAACACCAGAAGAGTTCCTTACTCTTTAAAGAGTGTCCTGGGATCTTTAATATCCATCTTAACCTTTAATGCCCATCTTAACAAGCATATTTAATGTTTAATCCATGATTTGTGTAGGGCTGGTATTGGATTGGGAATTCAATGGTAGTTGGCAGAGAATTATTTAGTTTTTTATGTAGGATGCAAATGCACCTCGTGCTCTAGTCCCAAAACTGGGCAGGCTCAACGTTTAATCCCTGGTTTGTGTTAGATTAGCTAATCTCATTCAAGAAAACAGATGGAGTGCTAAACTTTGAGCTGGTCTACTGGCTAGGTTAGGGTAAGAACAGCCAGGGATTCCTGCTCTTGATCCCTAATTAATGAACTTCATTAAAAAGTGCATGCGGATATTTGTTTAGCACAAGATTAGATTTTATTGGTATTTTCTCTTCAAGTTAAACCACCCGCCAACACTTTTTGTCCAGGCTCACTAGAATGGCTACTCGAATGAGTTACTGGAGGACTGCTAGTGCCCGTGGTTCAATATCCCAACCAGAGTCAAGTGCCTTAAGGAAAGGTAGTTAGCATAAAAAATACCATTGATATTATTGTGCAGTGTTCTGCTGAAGGATACATCCTACAGATACCAACCTCTATATTTGTTGAGATGGATAATGAAGTCTCAACAGTAGAGGATCTTGGCATTCAAACTCCAACTCTTCTGAGTATTAGAGGCTCCCAAGTGCACTTCACATAAGACCTTTAACAATTTAATAGAGACGAGAGACTTTCATCCTAATTCTTGCCCCTCCTAGAAAATGTTACATCACAAATCTTGGTATATTTTTATGTACAAACCCTGATATTGTGAGAATTGGGCATGGAAGCCAGTGTATGCGGGCTTACGGTGCTCTTGATTTTTTTCTGACTGGTTCTTCTCTGAAGGCTTTCCCATTGAGATATTTTGTATTAGGAGCTAAGTGTTACCACATTGGAGCTATAATATTAAACTGTTTAAGTTGTAGTGCCTGAAAATGTAATGTGCATGCTATAATTTATATTCCTTTTTAAACTATTTTCCCTTTTCTACTGTATCTGTGCAACTCGCTATCTTCTTGTGAAGGATGCGGAAATGTCAGAATCTCCAATGGATGCCTTCTAAAGCACCTCCTCTGAAACCAGTTAAAGGTGAGTGCTGTCAGTATTCCTTTAACTCTGCTGTGCGCTTGTTAATTTGCTTCTGCACCTCACAATCAGTGAATTTTACAAAGTTGCACTTGCTACCTAGATAGAAGATCAAGACTTGCACTTATGTAGTATTTTAGGACACTTGTCTGAAACTTGCCAAAGTGCTTTAACTGCATTTAGTCGCTTTGAAGAGCAGTGTTATGGTATTCAAGCCTTTAACAAAAACTTTCCCAAACAGAATTTTTAAATGTGTTTAATGTGCCCTGTGAAATTTTTGCTAATAGGATAGGAGCCATCTTATTTGTTGCTGATTTATAAAAATGAAGATTTACTGAGAGATAAAGTATATTTGTGTAACAGGTAAAAATCAGTTTTGTTTCCTCTGAACCCTCCTTCCTTTGTAATTTTCTTCTCCTTATTATAGATACTATCCTCCTAGTCTCCTTCTAAATGGTACTGCTAATGTTCGCCTAGTGATTTCCCCAGTACCTGTAAAATTACTTATTCCTTATAAATAATTGCCTAGTGTTTGAGGTTGTGCGAAGACTATTGAAGTAGGCACTGTGAAGTTAATTCTTCCCATTTTCTGCGTGTCAGTCCTATTGAAAACTTGATAGGCCTTTTAAAAAAAAACATAGCCGATTGGATTTTAATTTGTGCAGCTTTATACATCCCTAAGTTGTGGTATTGTATCTTTAGGAGGAGTGGCTTTAGTCAGTGGATATTTTTTTATAACAGGAAGCACATGAAATTAAGCAGATATTGCGATATTTGTGGATTGAATGGAAGATACCAGTCTGATCTCAGATGCACCTGCACAAAATATTAATGTAGCAAGAAATGTTTTGTGTTGATGCTCCCCTGTTGGCTCATGAATGAGCTCTGTAGTACTGAGCCATATGGACCTGAACTGCGTTGAGTCAGTAACTTATGCTCCCCAGAACTGGGCAGGGTTAAAAAAAAATGTTCCGTATCACAGTCTAAAGAGCATACCTGCAAATTAAATATTCACGATAGTCCTAAGAGGATAGAGTAGATAATTGGGCTCAAGTTCCCCCTAATATAATAGCGCACCCAGCCTGTAGAATGGCCGTTTGAGTGAGGTGGCAAAGGCATGTTTTAGTGCCTTTAGAACCATACTGTGTCATGAGTCACTGCCTTCAGGAGAAAGGGAGGTTACTGGGTTGAACTTGATGAGGATTGTGTCCTATTTATTCTTTGACTGATGCATTTTAACTTTGGTTCTTAGTAAAGAAAAAGGAAAAGAAAACAAAAATACAAGAGAAGAAAGAAGTGCCAGCAGTAAAACAACATTCCGACTTCAGCCATAAAAGCTCTCCCCAGGCTGGTTCACAAGGACAAGAGCACGCCCAGAAAATAAACCAGGTTCCTCATCAACACAATGACCAGCAGTTTGAGGAAGGCAGCTCCTCTCCGCCTTCTGAAGCCCGGCAACAGGCAGCTATAGTTTCACCTGTCCGGAAACCTAGCAAACAACCTCCTCAACCATCTGACTCCAGCCAGCCTCAGCAGCCAGGACATGTGCAACTGAAGAAAGAATCAGTCAAGCCTGGGCTGAGCGATCCAAAGAAAAAGCAGCCACTTCAAACAGATTCAGGTAATCTAAACTTGGCATTCATTATATCAAACACATTGCTGCTGCAAGCTTACACTCTGCAGTAGAAGTAGCATTTTTGTATGAAGTTCCTCTATCCATCATTTTAAGAAGGCATGGACTGATTTGAAATAAACGTAATTGTTAATACTGCACGGCATTATTTCAAGGTTACAGGTTTTCATCCCAACAAGACACTTCCCTCCCCCACACTCATTCCCCTTTCAGTAGTATAGTAAGCTTGTAGTTGGTTCGCTATCATAGCGATAAAGACATTTTGTTCCCAGTAGGCTTGAGGAATTTTTGGGGGATGGAGGAGGAGTCCGGACTAGGTGGCATTACAATCAGATCTACCACCCCTACAGATTGCATTGAGATTTGTCAGTGAGCCATCTCACCATGGAACTGGTTGACATTAGTGATTGTATCTTCCCTCCACAAGGTAAACCTGACCTGTCATGAGGGGATTGGAGAGCACTATTCTAGTGTAAAAGTGCTGGAAAATTCTGTAAAGTTTTTACATTGTGATTAAAGATTTGTTTAAATTGCATTTCTCTGCTGTTTCCTCTGAAGACTTGTCATCTCCATGTCACCACATCATTTGTCTGACAGCAAGACACTTCTCCATGTCTTTTGTGCCTCCTGTCTTCTCATGCCTTGACTTGGTGCATTTGCTGTGGGGGAGATATATTAGTGCTAAATAATAATATTATGAGGTGGCCCAACCTGTGGTTGTCTGTTTTTTTTTCACTAGGTTTTAAGTAATGCTTGCATGCCATTGCAGGAACTGCTTAGTGCATAGTGTCTTTAGGACACGGCTGAGGTTGTTTTAATAAGAACTTCCTGACTTTCAGCACTTTGTTCCGTCAAACCAGGGCCAGGTTGTCTTGCGTTGCAATAACTGTGGTGCTCCTCTTTAATGAGTTCAAGGTAAAACTTAGAATTGGGTTTGCATTGTTTTACAGCCAGTTTAGTGTCTAGCACCTGAAATATATGATGCATCTTCCAATTTATTTGTTTTATTTCCTTTCCCTCTTGTTAGGGGGTTCTTAAGCACCTTCCAAGAGAGCAGGCAGGCAATCTTTTCCCAGTCTTCACACTAATGTCCCTCTTGAGGGTGTTGTGGGATTTCTTAGCTGCTTATATCCACCTCCCTCCCCACTTCCCCACCCTTGCATGGGACTTCTTCCTGACAACATCTGGAACCTACGACTTGAGGAAATAGCTGTACATATGCACTTACCACCTATCAATGGTACAGTGAGCTTGTACACTATCAACTGTATCATATAATGTCTGTTTTCTTTCATCTCCCCTCCTCTGCTGTGGGCAATTCTATAGGCACTCCTTTGGTACCATGCCCAAATGGCGCTTTCCAACATCTGATAATCATGGTGAATGATGCCAGGCTATTCACCTCTTGGGGGCATCACAGTTGAGCCCTGACCACAGCTGATATCACTTGTGTCTAGATGGTAACTGGATAGCAACCAGAAGCAGGAGCCCTGCATGATTTCCATCCCTTTCCTGCAGTACTGAGAGCATTTGTAGAGCCCCGAATGCCACACTAGCTGACATCAGCACAGACTGGGAGTTGAACCTGTGACCATCTGATCTATATGGCTCAATTACGCACTGTTTTTACTATCTGAACATCAGGCTGTTCCATGATGTCTTTTGTTAAAGGTACCACAAAGCCCCTGTCCATTCTCAGACTAAAAAAGGGCTGTTGTACCTTCTGTTAGGTAACAGAGTTTACTGAGTTTGAAGCATTTAGGGGAAAAAATACCTCATGCAATTTGAACCTGTTGTCAGTGAAAGGTTCATCTTGGTTTGTCGCTTAATAAAGATCTTTGTTTCCCCAGCACTAGAGCTGAACAAGCAGAAGAAAGCCCCTGCTCGTTTCAATATTCAGTTAAAAACTAAAAAGCCGAAAGAAAAGGTGAGATTTAAACTTTCATCCTAGCTTTTTAATCCTAACTTACTTAAAGGACAACTCCAGCACATTTTGGTGTATGTGTGTTCTCCTAGGTAAACTTTATCATTCTGGTGACATTAAAAATCATGCCACTGTTTTGAATTTTCTGATTGCATTTGCGCAAGATGCTTCTTTAGGTTGCAGATATCAGGTGTTCTTTTTATCGTGCTGTTCTGTGCCAGATGAACTGCACAACAGGTATCCTAGAGCTTTCCCTTCATGTCAAGGCCAAAAAGTGTTTCTTCTGTTCTACCTTTCCCTGGTTAGGTTTTACAGTTTAGAGTTTCCAGTGTAGAGAATCATGTGCTGAAAGTATGTCGGGTATCCTAGTGTGCGAAGGTCAGTGTGCTGCATTTGTGGCCTCACAACTTTCTCCCTGTTAAAATAAATACAGATAACCAAGTAGGGCCACGAGTTAGGTATGTCCAAACTGTGCACCTGCATTTCCAGTGTGCACTTTGTTGTGCAAAGTTCTGTCCCAGGAACCTAAAATTGTAAAACCCAGTCAGCTACCCACCCTTATCTCTTAGTCAATTCTCATCCTGACCCCACTTTTTTAAAATTAAGATCTAGGCCTACCACACATGGATCCCTGACTAAAGATGACACCTAGATCTCAGTATTGTTCCATGATGACTCAGTAGAAAATATGCACGAGAAGCCAATTGTTAACTTTCTTTGGAGTTTCACTCAATACTATAGCAGACTGATCAGTGACTAGGGAGCATAGATTTAAAGTGATTGATAGAAGGATTAGAGGGGAGATGAGAAAAAAAAAATCACCCATAGAGTTGTAGGGGTCTGGAACTCTCTGCCTGAAAGGTTAGTAGAGGCAGGAAGCCTAAACTCATTTAAACGGTGTCTGAACATGCACCTGAAGTGCTGTAACCTGCAGGGCTATGGACTAAATGCTGGAAAGTGAGATTAGGCTGGGTGGATCGTTTTTCGGCTGGCGCAGATATGATAGATCAAGTGACCTCTTTCTGTGTTGTAAACTTTCTATGATTCTTTGAATACTTGAGAGAAAGCATCGGGCCTCTTCCTGGTGTCTTCCTTAGCCCAAGCCACATTGCAGAATCTGGGAGTGGAGAGTGTCTAGTGTCAGTGTTGTGCGATCTTTTGGCTCATGTAGAAAATTTATGGTTTGAAAGGGAAATTATCTCTGCTGACTCGTGCAGGTACAACTCCACTAGGCTGGCAGTCTTCAGTACATTGCCAATTGTGCATTTTAACCCCAGACAGTGAGTGCCATTAACTGTTTGAATATAGCAATCATCACAGACAGGATCCCCTTTGATTTTCTTCCACTTCTGTAGCCTAAGAGTACTGAGACCAGCTGTAGCACCCCCAACGCATGCCCTGGCTGAGACCGGTTGACACAGCACAATCTAGGTCTGAATGTTTTCGTCCTGCGCTAATAAGCACCTTTACCTATGTGGGTAGCTGAGGCTAGCTTAGAAGTATAATCCAATGTTAGATGACTTTTATGTAAGGACTAATTTTACAAATGTGTTTCCCCAGAACCAAGCCTTGAGAGAGCATATCAAAAAATTGCAGTGTTATTCCCCATGGTTTTTTTTCTAATAACGAGTGGGAAGCCAGACCTACAATTTCTCAATATGCTCTCCCATTGGGCCTGCCTCCCCACCAGAGCGTGATTTCATAAAATTTACTCTATAATATAGTTATTTTTAGCAGACTGAAAAGCCAATCTTCTAATTCTCCTGTTGAGTAAAACCTTGTCTTTCTTTCATTACTGGAAAAATGCTGAAGACTTTTCAGGTGCAGGGCACAGAGATGGCCCAAAAAATATACATGTGATGGAAAGGACTGTGCAATAAGGGTTTCAGTGACTCTTGTTCATTTGATGGGCTTCAATGCTCAGAAGTCAGGTACAGAGGCTGGAATTTTCCAGCCCCACCCCCCCACCCCTGTGGTGGGGCTGGCGAGCCATTGGAATCTCCGTTTTCACATCAGCGGGACCGGAGGATCCCGCTGGCACGAGGGGCTAGAAAATTCCAGTCAGAGTTACTGCATACAATTCATGCGCTGGACTTAATTGTGCTTTCCCAGTCTGGTTTCTTCACATTCTAGTTTCAGAGGCAGGGACACCAAAATCTTTTGCGTAGGTTACATCTATTTCGGGTAACAGTATGAGCAAGCGATCACTAATATGTCCACAGTCCCTCCTGCCTGAGCTCCTGAGGTTTGAGTTTATTATTAAAGGAACAGGGTGCTATAAATACTCTTACATCTTCCCAATCTGTAAACATAATGCTAACATGTTTTTCCTACAGTGGTTTGGTACGGTTGAAGAGACTTATTCATGGGCTGCTTTTTGCCCTACCCATGAATCAGCTGTTTAAAAGAAAAATGGGGCAGGGTAATTCCAAAAGAACTGACTTGTAAATTTTAAAATAAAATCCCTTTTACAAAGCACCATTCTGACAGGGCAGGTTCCTTTCAGGTGTCTTCCAGTGCTGCAATGACAGGCTGCAAGCAGGTGTGGCTCAGGTTGACTTGCTCTCCAACCTTCCTTCCTTCCTTTAGGATTAGTGTCTCCACCAGCTTGGCTCAGGTGTCATCAGGGACTGTGTATGAGATGATGAGCTTGAATACATGTTCTACCACTTTTGTGCTGCAGCATGTTCATACAAAACCTCATTAGACTGCCAGGCTGCTTCATGTGAAGTTTTTATTCAGGGAGGACTGAAAGAGAGCAGAATCAAAGCAAGGAAGTTAAGAGGAGAAAACTGAGACAGAAGAAAGATGAGAACAAGGGACACTGATCAGAGGAATAAGAAAGACAATCAGCACAGAAGTCATGAAATTTCAACTGAGATAGAAATGCAGAGCGGAGAAAGAAAGAAGGATGTAAATAATTGAGACACAGGAAAAAGACTAGAAGCGAGGGAGAGATGAGTTATTAAACTGCGATTATTCTTTGCAAGGAGTAAAGCTACTGTGAGTACCGGAATCGTTTCTCCTTTTTATTTTAAGGATCCGTTTATTAGACTTTAGCTTACCCTTTTTGTTCCCTCTCCCATTAAATAAAGAGTAAGCTTTCTCTCCCTTTAGATTTCAATGCAGTCCATAATCCCCTGAATGATATGGTGTGATGCCCTCCTAGTCTTTTGCAGGTGACGCTTTCTAACCAGTTGATGGGAGTTATCACTGATTTTCCCCAACCCAGTCTCAGTCTCTGCTTGTTATCACCCCCAGTACTGAGCTGACATGGTAGAGAGGGGTTTAAAGTTTACTTTTCCAGGGAATGTGAATGGGCACATGATGAAATTTACCTCTGATACACTGCTGCTGTGACTGGCTGTTGGCTAGTTTGACTTTGAGGTGTAAAATCTGATTATTCCTCTTCCCTATTGGCAAGGCACTTATCCTTGGTTTGTGCTGTGTCTGATGAATGAAAGTGGCTTCCACCATGTTGGTTACAGATTTGTGATTACCGAGATGCACGATACCTGATAAATTAAGTAATGGTGATGGGCTAATACCAGGCCATAAACACTGTTGGTGAGTGCTAGTATACTTAGTTGACAGGTACTGTTCACTCCTAAGACTGTCAGAAGTATGATCCACTAATTTTCTTTGCTTGAGAGCCACTATTCATTCAGTGTTTTGCTTGAGAGCTTCTCTGTGGAACATTGTTATATGCTGCACTGTAGACTGATGTTATATGGGTTTGTGCCTGTAATTCCCCATACTGTGAAGTCCCAGTTTAATTCACGCCTCTGACCATTTACCATTTGGAGACCAGGCACTTCTTAATGGGAAGAAAAAAGAAATATAAAGCCTTAAGGCAGATAGATCTATTTTAATAAAAACTGGGATATCTTTTGCTTTTCTTAGAGAGCACATAACTGGACTGAAGCCAACTTTGGTTAAATCTCACTACAGAACAGGCTGTGAGTAGAGGGCAGACACACATGGAACAGCCACAGGCTATATGCCATTGTTCTTGAGGAAAATTCCCAGTCTTAACATTCAGTGGTACTGGGTTAAATGCACTGAGCAGCTTGAAACTTGCCTCCTCTAGAATATGAAGTTACATCCCTATTGCTCACCAACTCTGATGAAGCTTCTGACCCCACTTAATCTACTGTGGTGGACAATAGGCACAAGTGGAACATAAAGCACTGACAGAGATCAGGTCTGAATTGTCTATAGGGTGTACATTCAAGTGGATATTCTGTTTTTACGGCCATGAAAGTTTTTGTCCAATATTTATTCTGAAACAATCACACACTGACTGCCGAACTGTGAACAAAAGTGTTATGGGGTTCTTCCTGTGTCCAGTGCAGTATTACTGGAGAGTAAGAGAGAGTAAGCACTCTTTGCTTACTGTCCACTTAGGATTTTCTCTTCCCCACACCCCATCCCAACAAATATGTTGGTTTTATGTCACAATCACTCCCGTAGATGGTACTGAATATTTGTAATACTGAGCAATGCAGACAACAGATTCACTAGTACATTTCCTAAAATCCATCTTGAGTTAGCTAATCTGAGCAGCTGAACCTCTGCAGGTGGCCTCACACCTCTCAGCCAGGACAGGAAAAATTGGTCAGGGGGTGAGTGGGCAGAGAGATCAAAAGATGTGATTTTATTCATTGGACAAAAAAATAACTTGTAGGGAGACCCATGATGTCGCATCTTTCCAACAGAAATATGATTGTGAAAGTTAATCCCAAATACTATGCTCTCATTTAGAAATGTTTTGTTTTTGGAAAGTGTTGCTTGAACAGGCACTGTTTGTATAATGGCTGACAAGTACGTTTCAACAAGGAACAGCCTTATTGATTTCATGTTTCTTGTTTTTAGGATAAAGTGGTTGCTGTCAGCAAGTTTGAACCCAGTACTCTGAACCTGCTCACCCCATTCACGAATGTCAGTTGTGGGAAACAGAAACCATTGGCAGATGGAGTCCACAGGATCAGAGTGGATTTCAAGGTAGAAAGAAAAATGCTGGGACTGCTAATTTGTCACACCAACTACAGGAAAAATTAGCTCTAGGAAAAGGAGGGTATAATTGAATTAATTTTGATTTATTTTCTGCCCACTGCCCCCAACCTCCCCCATTCCTCATGGACAGACAACTGCTCTCCTTGTGGCTCTGTTTTGCACTCTCTGTTGCTGTGAAACCAAAGCAAAGATTACAGAGCATTGCCAAGGCTGAACAGAGTAAAAGAAAATGAGTTAAATAATTTTTAATCATCCATACAGTACACATTTTTTTCTTGAATTCAGGCAGGCAACTGTGCACCGGCATTCCATTCCTGTAAGGGAAGTTCATGGAGTTTTTACAGTTTACTTTCCTTTCATTTTTTTAATTCCACCCCTCATCTCCACTCCTCCCTTACCACTTTCCTACCAGTGGTTTAGGTGAGTTCTCAAATGTGACTGTGTAGGAATTTTTAATTCACCCATGTGCTGTCTCCCTGAGTCCAATGCTTTAACATACACTGAGCCTGTGCCTACCTCTCTGAGGGGCAGTGCATTATTTATTGTGAATTAACGCCTGTATTTCTCCCAAAAGTTTAAAAATACATAAAATAAAATAACTGGGTTTTTGGGTATTCTCATCACCGCCACTGTAACTTCAGTGGAAGTTCAGCGGAAGTCCCATTACTGCAGTGCTACCTGGGGTTTCTGCTGAAGTTACAGTGGCTGATTGGGGAAAAGCCCGTCCTTCCAAGGAAATCCCTCCCGATTGGGATAGAGCGGGTTGTTGCCCATTGTAAAATGATATCTCTCTGAATGTATGATGTTCTTCTCAGCTTGCTAATTGGTTCTTGCTGATTGCATGGCATCATATCAGGTCTTTTGTGTGATCCAACCTGCTGCAGAGTATACACAATATTCTCCTTATGAGAGGCTGTTCATTATGATGTGATATTCCCAGTGGATACACTATAAGAAGCAACAGGTTCAGAAAGCTGTTGAGTGCATTTGGTACTCGGAAGGGGCTACTGAAGTCAGCAAATATGAAAGTTAACACCTGCAAGCTTTAACTGAAGCTGCTCACCCTTGACATAAACTGTATTTTGCTGTTTCTTTGTCTTCTGATATCGTTCTACTGATTTTGGCAGGAGGACTGCGATGTGGAAAATGTGTGGGAGATGGGTGGACTTAGCATCCTGACCTCTGTACCCATCACTCCCAGAGTGGTCTGCTTCCTCTGTGCCAGCAGTGGGCATGTCGAGGTATGGTTCCCCTCTTGAGATCTTGGTCTTGCTTAAGTTCAGGATGACTTCCATTTAATAGTAAAAGTTACTCATTGCATTGGGAAAACAAATCTCTCTGTTTAAGAACAGCACAATACTGCGCTGAGTTTTAGAGCATTCTGATCACAGCTTACTCAATAAATTAGCTTAAACTCCATCCAAGATTGAGCTTGCAGGCATGCGTGAACATAAGAGCAGAACTTGATCTTTAAAATTACTGGGAGCATTGAAAAACATGGAAAAAATTGTGATGAAGAACCATAACTGAAGACTTGTAGCCTAATGATTGTCGCATTGATCCTGTTGCAGCAAAATGATCAACTCCATGTTTGAAGTTCTGCACACAAGCTTCAGGTGATGTTACTGTCTGGAAGAGGGTTTGGTGTTCTGTGGGCACTGTGCAATGATCACACTTCCTGAATTGTGCTGTAGCAAGTTCATTTTGCTTGGGCTTGGGTGCTGCCTAATTACAAGGCTTGAACCTTTTCCCCCTACATATGCTGATCAAACATACAGGACCTTCCCTACTGCCAATGGACAGGCTCTAAAATGTTTCCCACATGGCTATGAGCAGCCTTGAGGGGTGGGAAGATATGAACAACAGTTTGCATACACAAACACATTTGGCCACATGCACATTAGGAATTGTGACATTGTTACAAATCTGACACACTCAGGGGAACAATTATTACCCTTTCAAGAACACGTGTACAGTTTGCCGATTTGTTTCCCTTTGCGTTTCGTTTGCAGTTTATCTACTGTCAGGTGTGCTGTGAGCCTTTCCACCTCTTCTGCCTGGAGGAGAATGAGCGACCCCTGGAGGAACAGTGGGAGAACTGGTGTTGTCGACGCTGCAAGTTCTGCCACGTCTGTTGCCGACAAAATAAATCCTCAAAGGTAATGGTACTTGAGCGTAAGCTGCGTATGAATGTTTCAAATGGACAGTTTGGGTTTGCACCCAATACTGGTGCAAAATTTATATTTGGGCTTTTTTCTCCCCTTCATTCATTCATGGGATGTGGACGTCGCTGGCTAAGCCAACATTTATCGCCCATCCCTAATTGCCCTTGTTCAGAGGGCATTTTAAGAGTCAACCACATTGCTGTGGGTCTGGAGTCACATGTAGGCCAGACCAGGTAAGGATGGCAGATTTCCTTCCCTAAAGGCCATTAGTGAACCAGATGGGTTTTTAACAACAATCAGCAATGGTTTCATGATCCAACATTAATGTGAAATGAACAGAATTGACCACAACTCATAGAACCAAGAGGTATACGGCTGGTATGATTCTCATTGCTACCTGATATAATCCTGATACGTTTTAAGGTTTTTCCTTTCTCCAGTCCCTCCCCCATGTACATGTCAGTGAATACAAGAATGAAATAGATGTGGTTTGAGGATAACTTTAATTTAAAAAAAAACTCTGGGTAGGAATAAACTTCAAATTCTACCTCAGATCTTCCAACTGCATGCCACCTGAGAGTTTTGTAACAGGAGTAATGTGTCTGCAGAGTGGATTAACTCCCAATAGACTTCGATGTTTCTATACTCCTGGGAGAACTATCAGTCATTTTTGTCTGCTTCTGGTGGTTGCTTGTATTTCTTTGTAAAGATGCATTTTCATCTCTTCTCAAACCTGTACTTTGGAGTGTTTGTTGCTGTCAGATTGACAGTCACAGAAAAGGAGGTTTTGAATATAAATGATTTCTTTCAAAATTAATATTTGCCATTTTATAAAATACACATATTTTCTTCCCTTTTTAAGTTACCTGTTTACTTCACCTTTTTAAGTCTTACTGGCCATGAACGTCAGCTGTGTCCTCAGTCTGCTTTTGCTGCCTGTGATGCAGTTGCCAAGAGGTGAGGCTTAGACGTGTCAAATGCGAGGATTTTTCTGTCCACCTGAGGAGCAGCTTCTGTTCTGCTCCTTGTCTCCCCTTTATAGCCCAGCTATAGAACAAGAGCTAGTGAGGAGGAATTGCTCTCATGCATGTGAAGGAAGGGAATGATTTATATCCTAATGCTCCATAATGCACTGCATTAATGTACTACCACCACAACACCAGATGGTCTTTTTAAAAAATAATTTATTTTGATTCTTCATGTTTATCTGTTTTTCCCACTTTTTGTTTTGGCCAGTCTGCTAAATAGATCATCCCTTTGCCCTCAGTCAGTTCTGATTAAGGGTCTGCACTTGAAACCTTAGCTTGTCTTTGTTCTTTCACGGGTTGAAGGACTTTGTGTAACGTAAGCATTTGCTGTTCCGATTTCTGGTTAGAATCGAATTGAAATTGTTGCTGTGTTCAGGAGAATTTCCTTTAGGAAGGTGAAAAAACCATAATGATCAGTTTCTTTGTTGAAGACTGATCAAGTAAAGTAAAATGCAATCTCTTAAAACATTTTCTTTTACACAGCAGCTTCTCGAGTGTGGCAAGTGCCGAAACAGCTATCACCCAGAGTGCCTGGGACCAAACTACCCTACAAAACCAACCAAGAAAAAGAAAGTCTGGGTAAGTTTTGTTTTCTCATGTAAAGCTGTGGCTCATTTAGCTTAAATTCCTCATACCAAGGATCGTCTCTGTTGCTCGCCTCTGCACCTATTTTAAGAGCATTCTTCCTGTCTTTAGGGAACTATTAATGGAGAAAATAAACATATTGGTAAAATAAAATGACTGTTGGACAATATTTCACAATGTTAGTCAAATACACATAGTTAAATCAATGTACTAATGTAGTTATAAAACAGAAAATGTTGGAAATGCTTGGTGGGTCTGGCAGCATCTGTGGAGAGAGAAACAGTTAATGTTTCACGTTGATGATCTTTCATCAGAACTAAGTTCATAGGTTCTGGTATTTTCTGGATTTTGTGAGAGTTTAAATCAGCCTGATCCCTCTGAAAGGGACCTCTGTTGTTGCACTGCTGGACTGGGAACAGGAAGGGAGACAGATAACCTCTTGTAACATTTATCATGAATTTAGCTCTCTGGGTGTATATTGTTCCAAATATGAGGCTTATGAGATTGTTTCGTCTTGGGACTGCGTCTTTAATTTAGGGTAAAATGAAGGGGGTCATGTGACCTTTGCCAAAGTCTGCCTGCCAACAGGTTTGGGTAATGGCTGTTAAAAGATTAAAGGTCCAGGTTGCCTTACAGGGAAGAAGGTGCAAGATATGCACACTTGTAGGCAATGGCAAAGGCAGCGGTGATGCAGACTGTGGGTCTCCAGGTCCCAGAGAAGTGTTAAAACTGTCAGGTTGTAAAAGGTTATGCTTTGAACTGTCCATTTGATTCCAGGATAGGATAGAATTGGGGTCTAACAAAGGAATAATCAGCATTCCTACCTGGATACATGGCCCATGTGTAAAAATTGCACATAACTAGAAATCTGAACTGAAAGTAGAAAATGTTTAAAAGGCACAGCAAGCGATCAGGATTTGAAAGGTGAACCGATGTTTTGGTTTAGGCCCTTTATCAGAATAGAATGAAATCTAATGAAGTTTGCTCCTGAATCTGTTTCTGTCTCTTTCAGATGGTGGCTGTACTGTCTTTGATTTTCTGTTCTAATTTGAAGCCACCTTAATGTATTCTAATAAAGATCTCCTCTGTTGTAGATCTGTACAAAGTGTGTACGATGTAAGAGTTGTGGAGCCACAACACCGGGAAAAGGCTGGGATGCACAGTGGTCACATGATTTTTCATTGTGCCACGAATGTGCAAAGCTCTTTGATAAAGGTAAGCACACAGATTTATTTTGTTCATAGTATAATTGGTACCCAGGAGTGATCACAAGGCAGCAATTAAGGGGTTTAGGAAATGTCTTAAACTATGAAATGCAGACTTTTGTAATATTTTCTCACAGTAAGTCAGATGATATGCTGCTTCGTGAGGTTAGGGATATCATACCCTGTAATGCACAATATATTATTTTCTTCCTAAGTGAAGCTGTATCCCTTTAAGGCCATAACTGCTGTCAGGTAAAGGCTGGCTGAGATCACAGTTTAATTTTCAGTCAGATTAGAACCATAGCCTTTTTAACAATGTGGTTAACAAGGTCTGTTGGGGGGTGGTCACAGACATTCTAGTTCTTGTATCGTTTAAGGTACAGACATGATGGGCTGAATGTCCTCTTTCTACGCCGTAACTGTTCTATGGTTCTAGGTAATTGGGGAACCTTAAATTATGTTTCAGAAAGCTTAGTGGTGAAGGATAAAAGAGGATCCAACTTTTACACTTTGATAAGCATTTATTCTCATACACATTACGAGCATGCACCTCCTAAACTCAACCCCCCCACCCCCTTCCAGTTTGTTCCTATTTATGAGAGCCAAGTGAATCCCTAATTAATGCAAACCAGCTGCATCCAATTAAACACAAGAAATAAATTAACACCTTGTACATTACATTTTTTTGTATGACACACAGTTTCACAGGAGAGATGGACAGGAAATACCTTGTATTAAAAATGAGCAAGATAGATAAATGTGCAGGTGACAGCTGAAAGGGAATGTAATAGGACATCTGAGACCTGAAGTTGATCTTCAAATGGCAGGAGAAACTTGGTAACCTTGTAATGGGTGCCAGATATTGCCCATAATTGGATGTATCCACATGACCAGTGTTCAACATTCGAATTTCTATCTACAAGGAGAAAGAGATCCAGCTAATGCAGTTTGGGAGAATGTTCCACAGGAGGCAGAAGTAATAGGCTTAGGAATTCCATGTAGACACTAACTCTTCCCTTCTCTCCTCCTCCCTTCCTGATGTTGGTTCCTTTCTGGGGTGTGGTTCAGTATGCACTGGTCATTCTTCTGTCCCTTGCCCATATGTGAGCCTCAGTTGTGAGCTTTGCTCATGGTAGAGGAATCATGGAATCATGGATACATTTGATACTGCCCTTCCCAGTGCATGAACCTCCTGCTGGGGGAGGGGGAGGAGTTTATTTATTTGTTTATGGGATGTAGGCATCGCCTGCTAGACCAGCATTTATTGCGCATCACTAATTGCCCTTGAGAAGGGTGGTGAGCCACTGCCTTGGACCCCTGCAGTCCATGTTGAGATGGGATGGACAGCAAACAGAATACCTCCAGGACTTTCCCAGCCTAGGTGTGTTGAGATCACTTATTGTGCCACTATTGTTGTCTGCTGAGCTCAGCTAACTGCAGAGACTAAGGATTGAGACCGACTTGGGCCAGTTGCTTAAAGTAGATATTTATTGCCTAAACCATTTGAGCAATTAGAGGAGGCCCTTGTTGATTACCATTAAATTGGCGTCGGTTTGTGTTTTAGTCATGTGCACTGATTAAATTGTTATGTGATTATAATTACTGTAGAAATTGATGCTCATCAGGAGGGAAGTTGTGGCGAGTGTTACGTGAGCAGAAAAGCAGAATAGGTAGAGAACGCTAAGTGTATTCTGTTCATGGTTGATAAACCCTATATTGCACCATTCTCAGATTTCAATGGCTAAATAAGTCAAGTTCTGGGGCTGCATCTTCCGATTGGCGAGCGGGGGGGTGGGGCCCGCTCGACAACGTGTAAAATGACACGGGGTGACGTCAGGCGTGCATCATTTAGATTTTCAGTTCGGCGGGCGCACAGCCAAATCGGCTGCGCACCCGCTGAACTGTCAAAGGCCTATTAAGGCCATTAAGAAAATAATTAAATTGATTAATGGACCTGCCCGTCCAACCTTAAGGTTGGTGGGCAGGCGAACAGCCCAGGCGGCCTTCAGAAAAAACATGAAACCTCATCCACGGGCAGGATGAGATTTCATGAGGGTATTAAAAATGTATATGAAATGTCTGAATAAAGGAAATTGACATATCCCAGCTCATGTGACAGTGTCACATGAGGGGACATGTCAGGAATATTTTTTCCTGCCTTTGATGAAATTTTGAATCTTGAGCCGATCTCCCTGAGGCAGCACTTTGCCGCGGGGAGATCTGTGCGAAAGTGCGCTCCTGGCTCAGGGAATTCGCCCCCCATCCGCACAGGGAGTGCACGGTGCTTCCGAGCGGACGTCACGAGCGGATCTTAATTGGCCCACCCACGTAAAATGGCGTCATGCCCCCAATCGGGGCACCGATCGGGAACCCGCCTGCTCCCGCACAACCCCCCCCAAAAACGGGGGGAATATGCTGCCCCTGATTTAATTACATGAAACTTATTTAGGGATTTTTATTCTGCACTTCCCTTCCATTTGCCCATGAAAATCCACACTGCAGTTATTGTGTTTGCCCTAAGTCTGTTAGTGGTCCATGCAATAACCTGTTCACCTGGCTGATTAGCCTCTGATATGTGTGCTGTAAGGTATTGTATGCATCTAAGTAGGTCGGGGAGTAGAGTACCAGCCCATTTTAGTAAAATGATATACAAAACATGTGTCAACAGTGCTGAGGATTATCAGGAACACTGTGAAAGGACACCAGCTGTGTTGATGAAAATTGTTGTTTATTTTTAGGAAACTTCTGCCCGCTGTGTGACAAGTGCTACGATGATGACGATTATGAGAGCAAGATGATGCAGTGTGGAAAATGTGATCGTTGGGTTCATGCAAAGTGTGAAAGCTTGTCAGGTATTTTAAAATGCAGGATATGTTCTGCATTTGAAACATGACAGCCCATTAAGGAGATGCTGGTTGACGTGTTGTCGTTTGGTTCAGATTTTGTTTGTACAGATCTTCTAGTTTAATTACCTAAATTATAAATGCATAATCTGTTACATAACATTAGTCCCTTGAGCTCCTGTTTAGCTTATTTCTCATGTGACCCCAACCAGCTTATATTCTGGCCCTTATGATGTTACTATCTCTAATATTTTTATTCCAATACTAACAGTCTTCCATCAAAAATATTGTATACTTGCCTTCTCATCACTGTCCAATTTACTCCGCTCTTGTCTTGAGGATGTTGGCTTTTGTTGGGGTCTAACAGCTTTTTGCTGCTTTTTAAAAAAAATACACTTTCAAAGCGAATGAGTTTTTAAAATCAGAAGGCATGTAACTCATAATTGAACAGGGTTAGTTGCATGAGATTATTCCTCAGTATTGATTTCTGCCTTTTTGCACGCCTCGTAGCTCTAACTTCCACTGTCCACTACTATTCTTTAATTCTGTGCAACTCATGGTTTATTCTTGTTGGGTAACGGTTATGGAACCAAAACACACAGGTGGAGTTACGGTATAGATCAGCCATGATCTAATTGAATGCTAGAACAGGCTTGAGGTGCTGAATGACCTCCTGTTCCTGTATAGAATTTCTTCTTCAAATATTTACAGCTGATTTTCTCTCAAGGAGTAAAAAACAATAGTTATGTTTCAGATTTTAATTGGAGCTCAGCTTACAAAGCTATAATGATTATTAGGAGAGGAAGTAGTTTCACAGATGTAGCTAATCTATCTTTTGGTTGGGGGTGGGGGGGGTGCTCTACACATCAACCATTTTGTCATTTCTCCCAGCCATGGATGATACATGCACAGGAACCAATTTAGTGACTCTACTGATCAGGTTTGAGTAGATGCTGAGTCAGCACTCAACTTGCAACGCATGAGACCCATCTCATCCTATCCCTTTCTGCTCTGCAGCATTATTATTTTAATGTGAACTTGCCCCTTTTTTTTTTGTAAGTGGCTTTATGCTCCCCTCTCCCCCACTGCTCGCTTCCTTAGGCATCCAAGGCCCCAGCCATGTTGCATGAAACAGGTCCTGTTACAAGATACATTTGTAATACATGATGGATCTGATTGACTAGAGTCTGCTTCATTCAGCTGACAGGGAGATTAGAACAGCAAAGCCCCCATTTTGTAGTGTAGTGGGTAGCTTCTTCAGTATCTTGCACCCATTCCCTTACACTGCTGTCTTCATGTGTATATGCTTATGATATATAGAAGGATTAAAATCATTTCCTTGAAAAGTATGAAGAGGCTGTTGCATCAAACTCAGAAAATATCGGCTTCCCAGACATGATATGTTTACCTTGGCTTTTATCTTCTTCCAGATGAGATGTACGAGATTTTGTCAAATCTTCCAGAAAGTGTGGCATACACGTGTATAAACTGTACAGAGCAACATCCTGCAGAATGGCGGCTGGCGCTAGGCAAGGAACTTCAAATCTCTTTAAAGCAAGTCCTGACTGCACTGCTAAATTCAAGGACTACAAGCCACTTGTTACGCTACAGGCAGGTGAGTCTGAGCTACTGCTTCACCACAGTGTCAAACAAAGCTTTGATTTTACATTGTTGGGAATGCAGACATGTGGCCTTCATGCAGTGACTCCTATTCATATTGTTAAATGTCAGTTAATATTGTTATGATCCCAGTAATGATATTACTGCGGGGCAAGTCAGATCCCAGGGTGGAGCCTGACTTGACAGACCCTAACTTTTATTTTTTTGTTTAGATAAGTGGAGAGTGGCTACTGAAGAGTCATAGGAGTCAGTTGATGAACTTTTAACAAAAGAATAAAACATTTATTACACAACAGAAGATGAATTATATTACAATACTCCTTCACCCACAACTGTAGCTTTACACATATATACAGATTCATAAGGATAACACAAGTTACAAAAGCTATCTTACACTCATTATCGTTCACAGTAAGTACGCACTCCATGTAAACCAGTAGGCGACCAATGGGTCAGACACACCACACTCTGAAACCGAGTCACAGATGCCACCCCAAACAGATGCTGTGGATCTCGCTGCAACTTCCCCCAGACGCTTGTCACACCGTGAGCCAACCGGTCTCACTGAACTCTTGTCTTTTACACGAGGCTTTCCAATCTCTACTGTCGAAGAATTCGCTTTGGAATCTTCTCCCAAACTGACGCTTTCTCTCAGACGCCTTCTACAAGGGTCCACCTCCAGGGCTTTGAACTCTCCTTTCGATTGCCACATGCATTCAAGCTTCCTTCCATGCACTCGCGCCCTCTGACTCAGCCGTGCCAACAGAACACCACTGCTTCACATGCCCATAGTAAAGAGTTACAGACCTTCGGCTGTCTTCTTGGATCTTCTGGCTTCTCAGAAGCCTTTTTTGCTTTAAATCTGCGACCTGCGGCTTCTCCCTTTAATCTTAGAGCCTTTCTCTGCTTCTCACTCATAACTTCACTTAACAGGGACTTTTCCAGATTCCTGTTCTTGCCCTTTAACTTAACTGTCCTCTTGGAACTTTTCCTGTTCCACTCCCTGGTTTGGGGGACTTTCTTCTTTGGTTTTTGGAGCCTGCTCCTTGCAGTTCCCTCTGCTGTCCTGCTTCTGCTGGCCACTGCTTCCAACTTTACTTAAGGACTTGCTATCTGTCCCTCTCTTATGCTGCTTCTGCTGGTAACCCCATTCAACCTTGGAGCCCACTGGCCAACAGTAATCAAACTGAAAACTACTTTTCTGTCTCTGGGGCCTACGGCTTCTAGGCAACAGCATAGTTTTTTTTTCTACCTTGTGTTTGCTTTACCTTCCCTTCAAGAGTTGTAAAACCTTCATTAAAATGCAGACATCTTTTAAAATGAAATTAAAACTCAACTTCCCCTTTCCTTAACACACAAATACAGAAACACAAATCAAACTTAACTTAAAGCTAAAACTCATTCCTAATGCCCACAAATACAAATATAACCTACTAACAATATTGTTAAAACTGGCTCCTTTGTTTTAACAGCTAAATTGCATATCATCTTAAATGAACTGAGCAGACTATTCAACAGATTCCACTTCTCTTCAGCTCTGAGGAAGGGTCATACGGACTCGAAGCATTAACTCTGTGTCTTTCTCTCCACAGATGCTGCTAGACCTGCTGAGTTTTTCCAGTATTTTCTGTTGTTATTCAATAGATGAGCCTTGTTAGCTTATGGAATACATCAGAATATGTGAATTAATTGCTATAAAGGCACTGCTAATGACTGTAACAAACTGTTGCGTAGTTCTCCCATTGAGTATTACATAACATGTCCCATATTTCATAGTCGAGTAAAAGCGAAACATTAAATAAATTAAGCTAGTGATAGAGTGAATGCTAAAAAAAAGTTTCTTGATTTTTTTATCTAATGCATTAAAAAAAGGAGCCTAACTTAAGACAATTTTTTAAAACAGATTTTGTGTGTCATTAGGTTCTCTATGCAAAACATCACAATGGAATGAACCTGGTGGAGAGTTGACTGATTTCATGATGTTTGGCAATACCGTTTTGTAATTAACAAAGTATATCCAAGAATCTGAAGTCTGATTTTCCTGTCCCTCCACCCATCACTTAGTTTGTTGTTTTCTCTTTGAAGATAATGATTTTCTGTATACAATTTCACAGATCACTACTGTGCTGTCTCTTGTCAAGCATCCATTCATGGTGCACACCTAGGCTGGAATTTTCCAGCCCCTCCCGCTGACGGGATCTTCCACTCCTGCCTGAGTCAATGGACTTTTGAATGGCTCACTGCATTTTCCAGCCCCACCCCCACCGTGACGGGACCGGAAAATTCTGCCCCTAGTCATTGAGTATTTGTACGTATTTAATGTGGAGAATGTCCAAGTCCGCATGCGCATTACAACAGAAATAACTGGATATTATTCAGGGACAGAAATGCAACTGTGATTTTTTTTCTCTCCTTATGGAGATGTACAAGACTACTTGTAGTAAAACCCAGCCTCTTGCCTGATATTAGCACAGACTGAGGATAAAGTCTGGGTCCTTCCTGGGTCTGTCTGTGTTGGCTTGGATCAGTTGGCAGCTTTTTTGTTTCTTGAGATTGAAGTTTGTGCATTCAAGACTCACTCCAAAAATTGAACAGCTGATCTAGATTGCGCTGGTGGAGGTATCATCTTTTGGACAAAAGATTAAACTGAGGCCCTATCTGCCTGTTCAGATAGATGTAAAAGATTCCATGGCACTATTTGAATCAGAGCGGGTGGGCGGTTCCCACTGTCCTGGCCAGTACTCCTTTCTTGATTAATTGGTTATTTATCTCATTGCTATTTGTGAGATCTTGTTTTGTGCAATTTAGATTCTGTATTTATCTACATTGCAACAGTGATACAAGTCAAAAAAGTGATTTGTATGATATGATTGTCACTGGGATGTTCTGAGGACCTGAAAGCCAGGTTTGTTCTTTTTCATTTAATGCTTGACCCTTTGTCCCCGAAGAAATTATCTTGATTCCGGTGTGTTTGTTTCAGATATTACTGGTAGTGATTAGGAGTTTACAGTACGTAATTATGGATTTTGAGCTTCATACACCAAAACACTGCATCACTGGTTTTCCACCTCATGGGGATTAAAATGTCGCATAGTTTGGCGAGGTTAATCGATTTCACATGTTTTCTAATTTTTTACAAAAAGTAAAACGGTGGCTGTGAAAATGCGCACAAAATGCAGTGTCTGCAATGAGTAATTGGAAAGCAACAGCCTGTGTTGGAACATAGGAGCCGGCAATTTAGCTCCACAATTCTGTTCTGCATTCAGTGATATCAAGGCTGATTTGCGACTTAATTCCATACATCTGCCTTTACTGTCATTTACTAGCATTTGATATGGATTATGAATTTAGATTATGCTGAGGAGTTCACAGTTGTTAATGCAGATGACTGCTTTAATTGCCTGAATTAGTTAGCTAGATTTAAAGTTTTCATAAACTGAAAGTTAAGGAGGCTGACAGGAGGTGTGAGAAGTGATGTAGCTGAATCCTGCTTTCTCTCTTACCAGGCAGCCAAACCGCCTGATTTAGATCCAGAGACGGAGGAAGCTGTCTCAGCTCGCAGCTCACCAGAAGGTCCTGATCCTCCAGTTCTTATAGAGGTAAACCAGCAGGATGAACAACCACTTGATCTGGAAGGTGTAAAGAGGAAGATGGAGCAGGAGAGATACCACTCAGTGGTAAGGTTGCCATTTATTTTGCCCACCTAGATTTTGTAGAAATATGTTTTGATTAACTGGTAACCCACAAGGCAAAATCTCAGGCCACCTGTAAATTCAGCATCATGAAATCTCTGCGGCATGAGTCACTCTCTCTGTATGTAATTAAAGTATGCTATCTTTTGGCAAATGCTTTGATGTCCAATTATCTACTGTTGTGTGTTCAGCTGGAGTTCAGCGATGACATTGTGAAGATCATCCAAACAGCGATGAATTGCGACGGAGGGCAGCCTGAAAACAAAAAAGCCAATAGCATGGTCAAGGCATTCTTTATACGGGTAAGTGGGAAAAAAAAGAGCGTGGTTTATCTGCAGTTTGCAGTTTCTCTTGTTTTATCTCGAGACTAGGTTAATGTTGCAGTATTAAAATTGTAAGATGCAATCAGGCTACAAAAATCCTGTCTCCTGGCAACTGGCAACAACTGTTGAAGGCTAATCACAGCAACTAAATTGTTCTTTCTGTTGCTGAGCAATCAAATGTTCCATCTTACACTTAATTTTCTTGGCTAGAATATTTCAGTATGTTTTTTGAAATCATTTAGAGCCAGTCGCCCTTCAAAGTTTTCTTTTTTATGTTTTAAAATTGAAATGTTTCATTTGTGACCTGGTGCTTTTACTTATGGCTCCTGGTAGCAGGCAATTTACATGCTCTGTTTGATTGCATGGTGTGTTGGACTAGTAAGACCACAAAGGGAGAAAAATGGGCTGGGGGCAACAATTAAGAAGCTGACATATCTTCACAAAATTTTGACACTTCGCCTTTAGTTGAGTTCCTGGACAGCCTTCTTTCTTACTTGCGTTTATTTCTTCTGTAGCAAATGGAGCGATTCTTCCCATGGTTTCGTGTGAAGGAGTCCAAGTTCTGGGAGCCCAACAAGGTGACCCCAAAGTGAGTATTGTGGTCATTTTGAATTGGTTTTGTAAAGAGATTTGAAACTACAAATGTAACCCTAAACCAAGATTTTTGGGGTTTTCATTTTTTGTGTGCTTGTGGATTGAGCATGAGATCTGGACATAAGAATCTCAATTGGACCAGTTAAAGGAGGTGGGCTTCTCAGTCGGGATAAGAATACAGACTTGAATCTCAATCAGGAATAAGAATCTAAATCCATCTTAGGGACATGGAGATAAAACTACCAGAAACTTAATTGGGCAACAACTTAGATCTGAATTGATACAAAGATATGCTGAAAGGCTAAGATGATGTAGATAGATGAAGATCTATCTGGGGGATCGATATCCTGGGGGAGGCAGTGGCATAGTGGTATTGTCACTGACTAGCATTCCAGAGACCCAGGGTAATGCTCTGGGGACCAGGGTTCGAATCCCATCACGGTAGATGGTGAGATTTGAATTTAATAAAAACCTGGAATTAAAATGATGAAACCATTGCTGATTGTTGTAATGTTCTTTAGGGATGGGGAATAATTTCTGGCCTAGCCAGCGATGCCACATTCCATGAATGAATAATAAAAAAAAAAGAATGGGAGCAGATCCATGTGATGTATAAACACCATAGCTTAGTTGGGCTGAATGGCCTGATTCTGTGCTGTATATTCTATGTACATCAAGGACTGGAATGGGATGACATGTCTGGATCTTATTTTGGAACAGAATTGAAAATTATCATCATTGGGCATTTTGAGAACAGACCCGAATCTTCCATCAGGTTCAGGACTGAAATGGAGATTGGAATTTCATTCAGACAGGAATGCATTTCTGAATCCCAGTACGGCACAGAAATGGAGATTGGCATCTCGGTTAGACACAGGCAGGAATGCAGATTTGAATTTGAATTGGGGTCAGGAATGTTGATTTGAATATAACTCAGACCCTGGCAGGTATAGAACTGTGATGAAGCTTCAAACACTATTTCACGATTGTATTGGAAAACATAACTAATTACCTTTGCTTCATTTTAGGGGAATGAATGTTTTTGCTGTTTCTCTGAATGAGTTCCTAACATTTTCTTAACTTTCTGTTCAGTGTTAGGAAATTTTTGAAATAAAAAGAATAATAAATAAAAGACTACATTTTTGAAGAATGGAGTTGCTTGATGTAGTGTTGTTCATTGTAAATGTGGATGAGAGTTGTTAGAGCGGATCACAGTGGAACACTTGCCTCTGGGTATCCCTATATTGTGAAATATCGCATCAATACATTGCTGTATGTCAAACTTCTATTGTGTTAGTAAAGAACAGTAAACAGAAAAACAATTTATAAATTGATCTAATTTTTTGAGCATTTGTTCTGTTTTTTGTGTTTTGCCTATTAATATTTTTCTCAAGGTAGTGTCTCCCTTCAATATCTCCAGCCATTATTTAGTTGTGCTCTTGCTCCCTATGGCCTTTACCTGTCCAATATCTAGAAAATTCACAGATTGTCTCGAGACGGAACAGAAAACCCTGGTTGCTGCACTTCAGCTTACTAGTTATGTCACAACCTCCCGTGATCTTCCTGGACTTTGGAAGGCAATAGAATTAGCACTTCACTAAACTGTAGCTTAGGCTTTAATTGTCCACATATTTATTTCACTGTAATTGGATAAGTGAGCATTAGTAACTATGCATGGTAGATTTCACAAGAGCTCAAAGCTTAACTACCTCCCCTCAAGGTAGTTTTAAATGATGTACAGCCACGCCTGTTCCATGTACTAAACTCTCTTGCACATTATTAACCTTAAATGGTGGATCTTTCGATTGCTCACAGTCTTTGGCCTATCTCCTCTTCCATCCCTCTGAAGACTTCTAGCCTTTTGTGAAGCACTTTTTAAAAAAAATGATTGGGAAAGCTGCCAATTAAACCATATTGCGTAGACAAAACCCACTAAATGCCTTTATTTGACTTGAATGACTTGCCCCCTAACTCAGATAAATGACCCAGGTACTATATCTGGTGATGTATAAGCATGAGCTGGACCTTTCAGTGAAGAAACCTGGGTTTCAATCCTATGCACCTGGCCACTAAAGTGATGTACTGGAAGGCTGTCAGTGTCAGTGGAACTGTACCACAGTGTGAATCCATGCCTCGGGTGCAATGAATTGAAAGATAATATGGAAATGGGATAAGGCCTATACAAGTTGTAATATCATGGATTCTGCCCAACTTCTCTCCTCTAAGATTTTCTGTTGTTTTCCAACCTGGACTTGATTAGCTGCCATTGGCAGTGGTTTGTGGGTATGATGCCCTACCTTCCCAGCTGGACACACTATACTTATCTGAGTGTCCCAGGCAGACGACTTCAAATAGATGGAAGAATTTGCTTAAATTCTTCAGTGGAGCATATTTTCTTAAAATGCTTATTTTCCGTATCCTGCCTTGTTTCAGCAGTGGAATGCTGCCCAATGCTGTGTTGCCACCATCGTCAGATCACAACTATGCTCAGTGGCAAGAGCGGGAAGAGAGTACTCGCACTGAACAACCAGCACTTACCAAGAAGATCATTCCCGCACCACAACCAAAAGGACCTGGAGATCCTGATTCGCCAGTGCCTCTGCCTCCACCACCCCTTGCAATAACAGCAGGTATGATCAAAATATTAAACAAAACAGCTGCACTGTTTTATTTTTGTGTCTTGGTGTGAAAAGGGAATTGGGAGAATATGTAACAAAGGTGGAGAAATGGAGTTGCAAGTATAGATCAGCCGCAATCTTATTAAATGACAAAACAAGCTTGAAAAGCTGAATGGCCTAACCCCGTTCCTATGACTTCAGTACTTGGAAAAGGTGGGTGGTAGGTGTTGTTCAGGGATCATGGCTCAGGACAGTGGAATACCTCAGGCACCCTCCCAGGCCGAATGCAAAATAGAACAGATGTTGGAAATCTGAAACAAAAACAGAAAATTCAGTGTGTCAGGCAGTATTTGTGGAGAGCAGAAAAGTGGGTGTTTTGGTTAGAGACCTTTCCTTAGAACTGAAAAAGGAACAGAAGGAGGGAAAAGGACCTAAAACACAACAATCACATGTGCAGTTAAAGAAATAGAATGATTGTAAAGTGCTTAGGTGGAGAATAGGGGATGATTAAACATTTGAAGTTATAATTGCATAAGAGAAAGGAGGCATAACAGTTGAAAGAAATAAAAGACAAACAAAAAGAATGTGTGAGCAGCTAAAGGGGAATAGCTAAACGAGGGACATGCAAGTCAAATGGGAATCGTGAAAAACAGATAAAGCGGAGCAGAGTAGCCCAGGGGTCTGGTGGAATTGAAAAGCAGATCAGTTTCCTGATGGCAGCTCCCTGCACCAAGCAGCAACCTGCTCCTCCCCTGCCACCAGCTCCAGAAATACCAACACACTCAGCTTAAATTGCCAACACTAGTTGCCAGAAAATGGGATATAGCATAATTATTGCTAAAGTTAATAAAAGGACAGAGGACTTCAAACTGCATAGTGAAAAGATGAGGTGCTGTTCCTCAAATCTCTCGTTGAACTCATTAGAATAAAGACAGAGATCACAGTGGGTTGGAGGGGAAGAATTGAAATGACTGGTGACTCAGGGTCACATTTACAAGCAGAAGGAAGGTGTTTAGCAAAGCCATGATCCATTCTGTGCTTAATCTCCCTAGCTTAGAGGATACTAGGCAGTGAGTGAAAATAGTGTACCAGTTTGGAGGAAGTGCATGTAAATCGTTATCTCATCCGGAAACCCGGGATGGTGGTGTGGGAGGAGGTAAATAGGTAGTAGTACAATTTCTGCCACTTGCTTGGTAAAGTACCAGAGGAAGGAGACCAGGTGGTAGGGGTAAGGTGAAGACTGAACCAGGGTCATACTACTATAACTTGCATTCGTATTGCACCATTAACACAGTGAAACATCCCAAGGTGCTTCATAGGGGCAATTATCAAACAAATTAGAAACCGAGTCACATGAGATATTAGGTAAGATGCTTCAAGACTTGGTTAAAGAAATTAATTTTAAAGAGTATATTAAAATGGAGAGAGAGAGACAGAGAGGTTTATGGAGGAAATTCCAGAGATGCTGATGAAGGCATGGCTGTCAGTGGTGAAGTGATGAAAATTGGGGTTGCGCAGGAGGCTTGAATTATAAGAGTGCAGGGATCTTGGAGGGTTGTAGGGCTGGAGTAGGCTACAGAGATAGGGTGGAGTAAGGCTGTGGAAAGATTTGAAAGTGAGGATGAGATTAAAATTGAGGCATTGCTAGATCGGAAGTCTATAAGTCAGAGAGCATTGGGGTGAAAGAACAGTTATGGAATGAACAATTGCTTTGGAATCCTGAGTGGAGGGGAGGATGTATTTGGTGATACCAGAGATGGCATGACCTGATAGGTGGAATTAGGATGGTTGAGTGAAAGGTGAGAACAAGGGTGACTTTAAGGATTCCTAGAGAGAGGAGAATGAGTGAGGGTAATGGATGAGACTTGAGAATCCTGCAACTATAATGAATTAGAATCCTCTGAGTACTCTGATATGGAAGGTGGTAACATCTGAGTAGATATAAAACATTTCTCAACATTGCCAATGGGCTTATGTATCAATTTCAAATTAAACTAGGCTTGGTCTTAAACTCCTGATTATATGTGAAAACTATAGATTTAAATTTGCATGTTTTTTTATTCCTTCATGGAATGTGGGTGCCGCTGGCTAGGCCAGCACTTATTACCCTTGTTCAGAGGGCGTATAAGAGTCAACCACATTGCTATGGGTCTGGAGTCACATGTAGGTCAGACCAGGTAAGGATGGCAGATTTCCTTCCCTAAAGGACATTAGTGAACCAGATGGGTTTTTCTGACAATCGGCAATGGTTTTGTGATCATCATCAGACTTTTCATTCCAGATTTTTATTGAATTCAAATTTCACCATCTGCTGTGGTGGGATTCGAACCTAGGTCCCCAGAGCATTACCCTGGGTCTTTAGAATACTGATCCAGCAACAATCCCACTACACCACCGCCTCCCCTATGTGCTGTTTTACAGTTGTTTTCTACAAAATGTTTTAGGCAAAATTCAAATTGAGCTGTATATTCACAAATTTTCTGCAGAAACCTTAGGGACTATTTCACAAATTTACATTCAGTGGGAATGTCTGTTGGGATTTGGATGCAGGGATCAAGAAGACTCACAGGTTATTTGGTTATTAAGATGAATGATTGGAAAATCCTTTTGGGGCCCACTGAACCCACTGCTCGCCACCTTCTGCCTGCCCTGAACATTCAGGATCCACTCCCAGCTTTGTTCCAGGAGAGCAAGTTTGTGAAATATATTTTCACAAACAAAAGGCTGAATATTTGTTTGTCACTGTGTTTAAAAAAATTTTTTAAGCTCACCCCTTTTTAAAGGAAAATTAAATAGTTTACCATTATTTTTAGTGTCGTATTAGTATTTCTCTTAAGATTTCCCAAAGCTGTTGCTTTTCAAGATGAACAACGTCAGTTACACGAGTGCAGGACAGATACAGGCTGTAGGATTCCATCTGAGTCCTAATTGCAACAACTATATTACAGGCTTTCTCTTGGTGCTGGATAGTGTTAATAGTAAACTTCCCTGCGCTCAATGCCTATTCTCATGAGCTGCTTGTAGGTACAGGAGAGTGTATCAGGGTGACTTGCTCATCAGTATTTCTTCCTTCTTTTCCTTTCCCCCTTCTGTCCTTCCATCCCACCCCCATTCCACGAGCAAATATTTTGCTTTATAAGGGGTAACTATTCAAGATCATGCTGCTGGCAGGAAGCCTCACTCTCTCGACTTGCATATCACAAAATTATGGATGGTATGCCAGTGATTTCGGGATATGAGCAGCTGTTGTGCAACTCCTTGTTGCGAACATGGTCTCATCAAGTTGTCCCTGACAGATGTGAATTTTCATGCTGGCTAGACATGCACAGCACCCCCCGCCCCCCACCCCGGCTATGAATTGAGTTGTCTCAGTCATGTGGAATATCCCAGAAGTTGTACTTTTTTTGCCAGCAGTATACCGATTGAACTTTCCAGACTTATCGACATGTTTTGTAAAGGTGACAATAATCCAAAATGTGCGCGTTTACACTAACACGAGCAAGTTTTTGTCATGTTAGTGTGAAATGGCGAGTTTGTGTTTATTAATTTGGTGGTGCCAAGTCGCTTTCAGCAATAGACATAATCCCAATATCTGGCAGAGAGAATTATCTAAAATATGCATTTTTATGAATGCAGAATCTGCTGCATGAAACATTTTAATGTGAATGGAACCTCTGTCAAGATTGTTTTTAGACAGTCACTGCTTCAACCCATGGAGCAAGTAGAATTGGAATGAATATATAAAACAGTTCCCAGACAGACAGACTCAGCTTGAGTTTTAAAACATCTGATAAGAATCTTCATTAGGATTTCCCAAGTTGGAAAGCAAGATAAAACCTTCGAGTAGTGTTCTTCCAGAATTAGCTGAATGGGTGATAGCACTGTGTGGTGGGCATTAATCCATTAGAGACCTCTAACTTGACCACTTGCACTATAGTAAGCTTTGGTACCCTATGGATGGTGACCAGAAAAGTCAACTAGAGTTTACTCCAACATAAGTCTGCACTTACTGTCTGCACAGATAGCAGATGCATTGGTTATAATCTTCCAAAACTCCTTAGATTCTGGAATGGTTCCACCGATTGGAAAATGGCACCTTTTTTCAAGGAAGGAGGGAATCAGAAAGCAGGAAACTATAGGCCAGTTAGCCTAACATCTGTCATAGGGAAAGTGCTAAAATCCATTATTAAGGAGGTTTTAGCAGGATACTTAGATTATCATGATTTAATCAAGCAGAGCCAACATGGCTTTGTGAAAGGGAAATTGTGTTTTAACTAATCTATCAGAGCTTTTTGACGAAGTAACATTATATTCAAGGTGGATAAAGGGGAACTGGTAAGATGTGGTGTACAGTCAAGTCCTGCCATTCGTGACCTCCTCCTCGTGAATGTGTTTGTACACCCGAGCATGGTTTGCGGCCCCAAAACTTTGCTCATCCGCGATTTAAAATATTACTAAACTTCTCACCTTTCCCATGTATAAGACGCGCACTTGCGTGTGCTGTTGCAGCGCATGCGCATATTCATTTTCACGATTTCACCCATCGCGATTTGGCAGGAATGGAACGCCCGCGAATGGTGGGATTTTACTGTACTTGAATTTCCAAAAGGCATTTGATAAGGTACCATATCAAAGATTACTACACAAGATAAGAGCGCTACACAAGATGAGATATTAGCATGGATAAAGGCTTGGTTGGCTAACAGGGAGCAGAAAGTAGGGAAAAATGGGCCTTTTTCAGATTGGCAAGCTGGAAGAACACTACTCGAAGGTTTTATCTACTGGCAGCAGCTACCACCTCCTCAGTGGCGTTGCCGTTCAATAGAGCTGCCAGCCTTTGATTGGCCGGGAGCTCTCAGCAGGCAGGACTCTTGTCCCCAAGGTCCTTGATCTTGAGGAGGCCTGCCACTGTCCAGTTAAGTGTCAGTGGCATTTAATACTTCCCTGACATGGGGCTCTTGCCGGCTTGCCACTAAATACCGCCCATATTGTGTAAATAACATGCCGTGGATATTTGCAGTACATGCTAGTCATCTAGTGGCTTAATGTGGTATTGCATTTTTCGGATTAAACTAAATGGAGATGGAAGCAGGAAATGTTGGAGATACTCAGCAGGTCTGGCAGCATCTGTGGAGAGAGAAACAAAGTTAATATTTCAGTCCAATAAAATTTTTCCAGAACTATGAATGAAGATTTTAGATTACACAATAGAACTAATTTCTCAAACCTTTGAGCATACATCAGAAACGACAGTCTCAGTTTTCTGTCTATTGATTTTAGTGGACATAAATTTGTGAGAATTGTACCTGTAATTTTCTATTGCACACTTCCAGTAAGTGAGGCCTCATTTTGGGAGCATGTATTTGCAAAATTGGTCCTAATGCCTTCAGCATATTCACTTTTTAAGCATTGTTGAAGTAACAACCAACATGGTCAGTAAAATTACCTGCGTGCAAATCAAGTGTAAGCAGGTTATGACCAGGTCTCAGTTTGTTTCTGATTGTAGCACCATTTCTAAAGATGCTACAAAAACTCATCCACCTGGTAATGTACCAGTTTTTTGCTAGTGTACCCTAATTGTTAATAACGTAGTGACTGGCCCAACTTACATGATAAAACCACGTGTGATTGTTTCCAAGTTTGAGCTGAATTGTGTGAAGTTATTCCATTCAGCACCTGCAGGAAAGTATACTAGAATAACCCTAGGCACTAGCACAGGCAGAGCATGACTGGTGCAGGTGAGGGAACCTGTTGTTTTGAGGCTGGAAAGAATTTTCTTTCACGTTTGTCTCTGCAGTTTTTGTGGGCATGGAGCACATTGACATCATGTAGCTGCTAGTCAGTGCCCTTGAATAATGTGTGAAATTTGACTGTAACTGTAAATCTTCTAAACAACACAGCTTGGAGATAAATAATATCTTTAATTGAAGCTTCCCACCTATAAATCCTGATCAAATCATTGAGAAATATTAGACTTCATTCCAAAATAACTATCTTCCTGCTGCATTTCTTTCCCTTGATAGGAATGTACAAAATTGCATTGCTTCACATGTAAGCTATTGAAAAGCGATGGGATTCTCTTTCTCTCTATCCCTCAACACCTACACAAAGTTGCATTTTGCTTGTGGCTTTGATAATTTCAGATCTGCTTGTGAATCTTTGTGCTTATTAGTGCGGGAATTGATGACGAGTTGTACTGTATGTGGCTGGTGTGACAAGTGTTCCAATAAGCTAAATGGCAGCATGACATAGAATCTTATAGCACAGAAGGAGGCCATTCGGCACATTATGCCTGTGTTGGCTCTTCAAAAAAGCTATACAGTTAGTCCCACTCACCCTGTTCCTCCCCATAGCTCTGCAAACATATCACCATTATGTTTGAAAATTACCATTGAAACTGCTTCAACCACCCTTTCAGACTAGCTGTGTAAAAAAAAAATCTCCTCATCTGCCCTCTGGTTCTCTTGAAGTCGCTGATCCTATTGTCATTCTAGTAAATATTGTCTGAACCGGCCTTGACATCCTTTCTGAATTGTACTGTGTGACATTGAAAGCAATATTCCAGCTGGAGCCTAATAAGTGATTTATCATATCCCAAACTAACCATTCATGCAATCTTTGAGTGAGATCATCAACTTAATCCTAACTTGTTCCATGAGCTCACACCAATGGAAACTGGGCTGAACCCCTACTTGTCTAAGACTGCTGCAGCTTTAAGACCGATTGGGTTTTGTCACACCACACTGAACTGGATTCAGTTTCGGATTCCAAAGCAGAAGGATTTGTGCTAACAATGTGCACAATGAATACCTATTCTCCCAATAACATGTTTTCAGTTCTACCTCATGGAAACACATTTCTGTCTAATTTCTGTCAGAATACTGCCATACGTCCGAACATGCGAATTAGGAGCAGGAGTAGGCCATAGAGCCCCTCGAACCTGCTCCGCCATTTGATGAGATCATGACTGATCTGATTTTGGCCTCTACTTTCATGTCTACCCGCTAAATCCTTTGACCCTCTTGTCAGTCAAGAGTCTTATCTAACTCAGCCTTAAAAATATTCAATGACCCAGCCTCCACTGCTCTTTGGGGAAGAGAAATTTCACAGACTAACGATTCTCTGAGAGAAGAAATTTGTCCTTGCCTCTATCTTAAATGGCAGACCCATTATTTTTAAACTGTGTCCCCCAGTTCCAGTCTCTCCCACAAGCATCTGTCAAGTCCCCTCAGGATCCTATATGTTTCAATAAGGTCACCTCTCAACCTTTCATCTTAAGACAATCCCAACATCCCAATGTTTTGCTCTACTCAGTTAGAAATGGCCAGCACCTCATGTGAAACTCTTGGAAGTGTTAATCTGGAACAGTAATCATTACTCATGAGCAATGCTACTAATGCGATTAATGAAATAACGTCAATTTGTCTTCTTTATAAGGCTCTGACAGAAGCCGAGAGGACAGTCCTGATATCGACCCTCCTCCTGATGTGGAAGACAACAGGCAGTGTGTGCTTTGCCTGAAATATGGAGATGACAACAGAAACGTGAGTATCTGTTTGTCATTTATCTCCAAACCAGTTGTTAAAACACACTGGTTGCAAATGTTTTGCTGTTTATTTTTTGTGCATGTGTATGTGGAAAACCAGCAGTATTCTTCCAAACAAGGCTTAAAAGCATGTAACTGATTGATTGATTTGATGTTGGATTGCCTGTCTTTGTTTTGGGAAGTTAGCTGAAGTGCCACATTTAGATGTCAGGTCCCGTGTTTTGCAGGGATGGGTTCTAAATTGATTCTATAGTCATTCAGTTTAAAATCGAGAATTATTTACATAATTTTTTTCATTAAAACTATCGTTTAGTTGTGAGTGTAATTAAAACTGGTTAATTGGTATGTAAGCAGCTGAGTCTTGCTCCATTCAATTGTTACACCTTACATCTGGACCTGGAAAGCGTCCAGCCTTATTTGTGCCATATAAGTTCCAGGTAATGACCAGTACTATCGTCAGGTCCGCCACCATCGACATCTTGGGGCTTGCATTCAACAGAAGCGAACTGGACCAGCTATGTCCAGATGGTGGCAACAAGAGTAGAGATTGGGCATTTGGTAGCATTAAGCTCACTACCTGGACCATCAGAGCCTCTCCAAAATCTGCAGGGCTCAAGTCAGGAGTGTGATGGAATATTTGCTGCTCACCTGGATGGATGAAGCCACAACAACAATTGAAGCTCAATACCCTCCAAGACAGAGCAGTTTACTTAATTGGCATCCCTTAAACTGGACTTAATATCTACGCCCTCTATTACTGGTATACTGTACGAACCAAAAGATGCACTGTGACAACTCGCCATCGACAATACTTTTCTCCTTTGTGACCTCCACTACTAAGAATGACATCTCCAGATTTCTCTCCATCCTGACTTGGACGTGTGTTGCTGTTCCTGCATTGCCGCTGGATCAGTATCTTATTTAACATCACCACAAGGACCATGACAACTTATGGCAAAGGCCTATTACTACCTCCCCAGGCTAGCTAGGTATAGCCAATAAATGTGGCCTCACCAGACTTGCCCATATCTTGAGAACTAACAAAAAGAAAAGTAAAATAAAAAGTATTCAGTTTCCTCCTTTAATGAAATTTAGCTGGCAAGGTTTGTTCGCAAAATCTTTATCGTTTTCCTGGATTCTGGAACTTGTTCAGACTAAAGAGCTCTGTGTGAATTTTCTATAGTCTGTTTACAGATTTGCTAAAACTAGCTGAGGAAAACAACAGCTTGTGTTTTATTTGAGCTAACCAATGGAAATCTTCAGCATATCCTGTAGCTACTAACCACACGGATATTTAGTGTAGATTTCTCAACTGTGTCATGGAATCTGTCTTAAAACCAGAAATTGATAGAACTGTTGGATCTTTTAGGATGCTGGACGACTTCTGTACATTGGTCAGAATGAGTGGACACACATAAACTGTGCCTTGTGGTCAGCGGAAGTCTTTGAGGATGATGATGGCTCGTTGAAGAACGTGCACATGGCTGTTATCAGAGGCAAGCAACTGGTAAGTTTTCATGGAGTTCCCAAGGAGTGTCCTGAACTGACCAATTGTGTAATAGAGAAAGAGGCTTTCATGTTTCTTTAATGCTGGGGTCAGGCTATCTGCTATGTTCCTGGAATGACGTACAGAGATTATGCAAATAATCGTTGGGCCTGATCTGATGGATAAGTGGCAGTGATGTGAAAGTGGAGCTCATTACATTGGTGAGAGTTTTGAAGAATGAACGATGACCTCATTGAAACTTAGAAAATTCTTATGGGGCGTGACAAGGTGGATGTAGTCAAGATGTTTCCCCTGGCTGGTGAGTCTAAAACCAGGGGACATAATCTCAGGAAAAGCGGTAGGCAAATAAGACTGAGATAAGGAGGGATTTCTCAATTCAGAGGGTGATGAATCTTTGGAATTCTCTATCCAGAGGGCTGTGGAAGCTCAATCATTGAGCATGTTCAAGACAGAAATAGTAATTAAATAGAAATAGATAACTAATGACATCAAGGGATATGGAGATAGTGCGGGAAATTGGCATTGAGGTAGATGAACAGCCATGATCCAATTGAATGGTGGAGCAGGCTCGATGGGCTGAATGGCCTGCTCCTGTTCCTCTGTTCCTAATATTTTCATCCTTTATCCATTAAGTTTGTTTACAAAGGTTTGCTATTTTTCAGTAGTTTTCCATATCTATCTGTGTACTCTGACATTGATATAATAGTGATGATTACATCCTGTTGGTGGAAATATGGAAGAAAGCAATAAAAATAACAAAAAAGGTTGTGAAATATAGCCTGTGCAGTGAAGTATAAATCTCTGCTGGGAATGAAATGGATGTTGTATATAAGGAATTTCAGAGGTCAAATGTAAAGTGCCACATGAGAGACTTGGGAATATTGAAAATAATACAGCTGCATTGATGGAGACATATCTAGAGAGCTGTAAGGAGAGAGTATGGGTTAAATGAATGTTTTGTGGTTGGCATGGTGAGTGTAGTATCCCAGAGGTGCATGCATGCTCGGATCTCTTTTATTTTCCATTGAGATAAATGCTGTGGATGTTGATACACAAGGAATGATGTTGAAATTTGCTGGTGATGCAAAATTAGGGAGCATGTCTAGTTAAATGTAAGAATGTAGGAGGATGTAGGTGGTTTAGCAAAGTGGGGAGATAGGGTTTAACGTAGAGGGACCTGAAGCAGTACATTCTGGGGAAAAGAACAGTGAAAGAACGCATATCCTAAATATGAAGATTCTTAAGAGTAGATGCATAGGGGAAAACTCGGGGTGCAGATATGTAGATGTTTAAAGGTGAGAGTACAGTTTAAAAGACTGTAAAGAGACAAATTCAATTCTGGGTATTATGCATTTACTCAAACTAAAATTATGTAATGTTGGATTTCTAAATTGGTTAGATTACAGTTGAAATGTTATCCATAGTTCCAGGCACCCCTCCTAAGGAGAGAATATTAGACAAGGAAAAGATCTATACAATGTTTCTGAAATGCAGGACTAGCAAGTTATATTTAAGCAAAAATATTCTTTTTTCATTGGAGTATGTGTGGTTATGGGGATTCTAATAGTGGCATTTCAACTTACAAAAGGGTAAAGAATGAAAGATTCTATCCGCTAGTTGATGATTAATAAGAGGAAATAGATTTAGGATTATCACTGAACTATAGATTGTTTCTATTAGTCAGCCAGACTAATGTTGACTAAGGGCATATATTTAATATAATCAGACCAGAGGCTCAGGTTGCCGCATGTAACTCACTCTTACTCCTTGGTTAGATTCAATTCCAGCGAATAATTCATTTCTGGAGAGAGCATTTTGAATGATACAGACCTGATGCTTCAGCCTAGTGTTACTGCTGGTTGTGGGAGCAGTTTGAAGTAAGGTAATGAAGGAGGACTGTATCATGTTGCATAAATATATATTGTCTTCAGTAGCTTTTCCTTAATGAACATTGGTAGCACTACTAACTATGCTAATAACAACACTGAACCCACTTCCAGGTATCCATTAAACTATAGTTAAGTCATCTGTACTCCAATCCAGAGAATTTCAGACAGTAACTCACTCTTGGATATTAATCATTCTTGACATTACCCATTTTGGTAACTCAAGCACTCTGCTACTTTTGTTTGTACAAATGGTACTCTGCCACTGACCCCTTGGGTGGAATAATGCGTAGAGGGTGGACAACGTGGAGCTGACATGCTTCCCTCCAACCCGCCCCGCAGCAATAAAGGTCTGCAGGGCTCATTAACAAGGGCCAAGTGGGACAGCTGGAAGTCCCGCCCTCTGGAACTGTGAGCCAATCCAATTGGCCCGGGAAGGTTAGGGGCAGTTAGGGAGAGAGGCAATTGGGGGGGGGGGGGGGTGGGTTTAAGAGAGGGAGCAGTTAGGAAGGAGTGGGGTGTTCAGTCTAAGGGGGGCCGCCCCACGATCTGCAAAGAGCGGCTCCCTGACCTACTTCCTGACTTTTAACCATTTCAGGTTAAAAATTGTTCTTTCTGCTCCTGTCCTGCTACCCACACCAAACTTGATAACAAGCCTTATTAACCCTTATTTGTTGATTATATAAGGCGGGTGGGCTGCCGATTTCGGCGCCTGTCTGCACCCCCTGTAATTCTCCGTACTATGGCTGGGCGGGAAGGTGGTGGGATGGGCGCCCACCCATTTTCGATGCCCCCCCACGCTGTGGATAACGTAACGTAAAATTCAGCCCTTTTCATGGGGATGAAATTATAAACAGGAGCATTGTTACATAGATGGGATTTGAATTAACCTTTGAAGTCAGGTGTACTTTATCATAACAAACTACCTAATCAGTAGGGCTGATTTACAAAAAAAAATGTAATCTAAGTTTAGTGTTTTATAGATGATGATTATTCATCCTGATTGTTTTTTAGCGCTGTGAATGCTGTCAGAAGGCTGGGGCTACTGTTGGCTGCTGTCTTACATCCTGTCAGAGCAACTATCACTTCATGTGCGCTCGGGCAAAGAATTGTGTGTTCCTGGATGACAAGAAGGTGTACTGCCAGCGGCACAAAGATTTGGTCAAAGGAGAGGTAGGTTCAAGAGATTGGAGCTATTTCCCAATTATTGTAACCAGCAGCCGAAGCTCCCACTGGCAATGAGATTCAGAAAATCGGTGCCACAAATTAGGGCAGAATTTAGCTGTCAATGAAACTGAACAAAGTGTCTGTAAAATATTGTTTTTCTTCAACATATAGAAGGAAGCGAGCCCATTAAGTGATCTAGTAGCAAAATTGTTCATTGAGTCTAATAGCTCAAATTCTCCAATTCCTCTTCATTGAATGGAGAGGCAAATGTTGAATTGTTTGTATGTTCTTAATCAGTCCTGATGTACCATGCAATGTTTCTTTATAGACTGTTGCTGAGGATGGGTTTGAGGTTTTACGAAGAGTTTTCGTCGACTTTGAGGACATCACTTTAAGAAGGAAGTTTCTGACAGGCCTTGAGCCAGAGAGTATCCACATGATGATTGGTTAGTACAACAGCTTTCATTTATAAAGCTGTATAAACCTATACAGAGTAAAAACATCCCAAGGTGCTTCAAAGAATGATTATCAAACAAAATCTTACACTGTGTCACATGAAGAGATATCAAAATAGGTAACCAAAAATTTGGTCAAACGTGTAGGTTTATAGAAGGTGGAAACGTTTGTATGAAAAGACTCAATGGTATAGTGTAATGTGTTATTTATTCTCCATGAGTGCAGAGAAAGAAATGGGAGCTCCTTGCGATGGTCTTAGAGTCTTAATTAAAAAGCATTTGTTAATGAACAACAATCCACATCAATTGCATTTGAAAATTTATGGCTGAGAATGAAGTTCTAGCAGTATTGTTGAGTCCTTGCAACCCATTTTGTGAGTTTACCAGTATGAGGCCTTTGCTATAATTGAGAGTCTGAGTTGACTGGTGCATTCTAACAGAGTAATGCTATGTTTCGATTTCCTGCCTGGATTTGCAGGTTAGAGCCTAAAATGTATTGTAAGAGTTCACATATTGCAGAGTGGAAGGAGGCTCATGGGAAGCATGAACATGTTGGAACATTCTCAACCTATATGGCATTCTGCATGAAGGGCTTTAACCCTTCATGAACATAGGGGTTTGTACATGTTGGGCCAAATGGCCTGTTTCTGTGTGGTACATTCTGTGTAGTTACTACTTGGGAATTTCAGGTACTTACATATCCTTAATCTGGAACTCATTCAAATTTTTACATTGGAATTAGTAACATCTGGAATACATTTTAAAAGAATAATAATTTGGGACTGACTGGCTTCACTACAGTGTAATGACAGCCATCCATGTTTTCAGCTAAGATGTTTCTCATGAAGGCATTTTCTTTTTTAATATCATTTTGTTTCATCCCTTAATCTAGGATCTATGACAATAGACTGTTTGGGGATACTCAATGATCTCTCTGACTGTGAAGCCAAGTTGTTCCCTATCGGCTATCAGTAAGTTTCCATTGTGTCGCTATGAAATAGGGGGCAGGATTTTGCCCATGGCGGGGGTGGTGGGGCGGTCAGGAAGCCAACCACTGCCCATGATCGGCACCGCACCATGAATTTACGCAGGTGGGCCAATTAATGCCCGTCTGGCGTGGAACGTGGGCGGCAGAGCTCAGCGCTGCCTGTGCGGGCGTGGGGAAGGAGGGCGAGCAGGCCTAGCGTGAACTTCGAGCATGCGCACGGAAGAGCGCTTCAATCTCCCTGAGGCAGCTCAGGGAAACAAACTAATGCACAAAATTATTATGTCATAAAACATGTCCTCTCATGTGACTCTTATCACATGAGCAGGGACATGTTTTTAATTCGTGTTAAAATTTTATTTTATTTTTATTTGCTTTAGGAAACTTTATCCTGCCCATGAATGAGGTTTCCTAAAAAATGCAACGGCTGCTTGGCCTTTTTGTCTGCCCATCAACTGTTAGGTTGAATGGTCAGTGAAAAATTCAGGACTGTTGTTAACTTAATGGCCTTAATAGGCCTTTTACTTGTCGGCAGGCGCGATTCCGGCTCCAGCGTGCGCCTGCTGACCTAACTATTGCGGGACTACGTAATGGCATCGTGACGCTCGCCTGATGTCATTGCACGTCATTTTACTCTTGGCCAGGTCGGTAGTGCACCCACCCAACGAGCTCAGTGTCCTGCCCAGGGCATGTGACTGAGCACACTGGAAATGGTGGTGTTTGATATTCCTGATTTCAGGATCAGTCCATTATTATAATTAAAAACTAAAAGTTCACAGCATTTGAAAATGAAGTCGGATTAATGTTTTCTTGTGGATATGTTGCACCATTTTCTGTTGTTCTTTCAGATTTTTCTTTTTGTCTAACATAACACCCCAATGACAAGAATTAAACATTTGAATTGAGATTAATTCTTTTAAATTTGAATTAGTGAAGCATAACAATTTTGTGTTCTTATATTTATTCATAAAATTAGGGATGCTAACCAGGTACAGATACAGTGTTATCAAGTGGGTGACATTACACTCTGGCTGGGGAGGCAATGCATGCAGAAAGAGTGGGTCAGGGTCAGTGCTACTGCATTGTATCCCCAAATCTCTGACCCATAGTTCCAGTGAGGGGTTTAACTCCTGGGCAGTGTTGCAGAATCACCTTCAACTGCGTATTTCTCAGCTTCGATTCCTCCTGCGGAATATTCAGTGAACTCTACAAAATTTGACTTATCTGTAGCAATTTAGATGAAATTGTCCAGTTTTGATATCTCTCTTCTTTTATTCTTTAATGGGATGTGGGCATTGCTGGCAAGGCCAGCATTTATTGCCCATCCCTTGAGAAGGCGGTGGTGAGTTGCCTTCTTGAACTGCTGCAGTCCATTTGGTGCAGGTACACCCATAGTGCTGTAGGGAAGAGAGTTCCAGGATTTGGGTCTCGTGACAGTGAGGAATGATGATATGGTTCCAAGTCAGGATGGTGTGTTGCTTGGAGAGATACTTGCAGATGCTGGTGTTCCCATGCATCTGCTGCCCTTGTCCTTCTAGGTGGTAGAGGTTGAGGGTTTGGAAGTGTTGTCGAAGGAACCTTGGTGAGTTGCTGCAATGCATCTTGTAAGTGGTACACACTGCTGCCGCTGTGCGTCGGTGGTGGAGGGAGTGAATGTTTAAGTTAATGGATGGGGTCCAATCAAGTGGGCTGCTTTGTCCTGGGTGGTGCCAAGCTTCTTGAATGTTGTTGGAGCTGCGCTCATCCAGGCAAGTGGAGTATTCCATCACACTCCTGACTTGTGCCTTGTAAATGGTGGACTGGCTTTGGGGAGTCAGGAGGTGAATTATTTGCTGCAAAATTCCCAGACCCTTGTAGCCACAGTATTTATAAGGCTGGTCTAGCTCAGTTTCTGGTCAATGGTAACCCCCCAGGATGTTGATAGCGGGGGATTCACCAGTGTTAATGCCATTGAATATCAAGGGCAGATGGTTAGGTTCCCTCTTGTTGAGATGGCCATTGCCCGGTACTTGTGTGGCGCGAATGTTAGTTGCCACTTATAAGCCCAAGCCTGAGCCCTGTCCAGGTTTTGCTGCATATGGGCATGGACTGCTTGAGTACCTGAGGATTTACGAATGGTGCTGTAAATTGTGCAATCACGTGAATATCTCCACTTTTGACCTTATGATGGAAGGAAGGTCATTCATGAAGCAGCTGAAGATGGTTGGGCTTAGGACACGACCTTGAGGAACTTCTGCAGTGATGCCCCGGACTGAGATGATTGACCTTCAACAACCACAACCATTTTCCTTCATGTTAGGTATGACTCCAGCCAGTTGAAAGTTCCCTCCCCTATTCCCATTGACTCCAGTTTTGCTAGGGCTCCTTGATCCCACACTCGTTCAGATGCTGCCTTGATATTGAGGGCAGTCATTCTCACCTCATCTCTGGAATTCAGCACTTTTGTGCATGTTTGGACCAAGGCTGAAATGAGCTCAGGAGCTGAGTGGACTGGTGGAACCCAAACTCAGCGTCAGTCAGCAGGTTATTGCAGTGTAAGTTTCACTTGATAACTCTGTCGAAAACACCTTCCATCACTTTTTTGATGATTGGGAGGAGGCTGATGTGGCGGTAATTAGCCGGATTAGATTTGTCCTGCTTTTTGTGGACATTGGCATTATTTTAATTGGAATTAAGCAATTTTGAATTAGGAGGTATAGAAGCCAAACTTGATGTGGTTAACCACTACTTCATGATTTGTTTAACCTCCTAACCTTTTCACCCTATCTGATGTCTTGCAGAATGGGCTTTGACCCTTCACCTTAATTTCTCAATTAAATAATACATTCTATTACTGGTAGTAAGAAACTAAAATTGGGAGCTTTTATTTTGGTGATTGCATTGCTTCGTAGGCATTCTGTTAATTTGTGTCTATACATTTTATAAATTGACAGGTGCTCAAGGGTGTACTGGAGCACAACTGACGCTAGGAAGCGATGTGTGTACACATGCAAGATCCTGGAACATCGACCGCCTCCCGTGGAAACAGAAAAAAACAGCACTTTAGAACACAGTGAAAACAGAACCATAGCACATAGTCCGAGCAGTCCAACAGGTATGAGACAGGTACAGGTGGAGGACATTGTCCCTAAAGCGTTCTTAAGCTTAAATAAAAAAGAAGTAAATTGCCAGTTAAATCCTACTCCTGGACCAGAGTACTTACTCTGACAACTAAATACTTAATTGTTGTAAGGGCCAGTTTTTCGGGTAAGCTTTTAAACCAAGGCACTTCCAGCTGGCTATAAATTTAAAAACTTGCAGATCTAACACCATTGTGCAATAGGATTTAACAATGGTTTCCGCTTGCTTGCTGTTTGTAGACTACCAACTTCATAAAAACTCATTCCAGTGATGAACTGGTGTTATAATTAACTTTTTAAATTGGCCCTGGCTGTTATATCTGATGAAGTTGTAATTGTGTTAATCCCACAGATGTGAAAATGCGGCTACCTTAAAAATCCTATTGTAAGCTTAAAGTTAGCATTGTTGATTTAAGTAAAAAGCTTCAATTTATTTGTGTCTGCTTTTAAGTAATGCATTGGGAGAAGGAAGGGAGGATAAATATGTTCTTTGTTGCTAACTGTAGTTAAAGCTCAGCAAGCTCATTGCACAAAACACCACTTGCAGTAACCTTCTGAACTCATTTCCTAAAGAATGAGATCCCAGCATACGTCTGTTGCTCCACAGGATAGTAAGTATTTTGTATCTGTGATTCTTGACCTAACTGCAGAAATCCTGAGGAGAGAGAGAGGGAGGAAGTGAAAGAATGAAACATCAATCAGGTTAGACTAATTTGGAATGCTCCTTGGTTGTTAGATGCAGCAGTTACTGAGCAGATTGCATGTCTGACTCACCAGAGGTGACGGTTAGAACAAGGAAATCCAAGTCTGGAAATTATGCTGTGTAATATTATCGTACAGTATTCATGTCAGGTTATTTTGTCTGCTGTTTTAATTAAGGTATTAACCTGTTTGTTTTAGAGACAGGTAATTGAAGAGAAACTTAAATATCTTGAGTGAACTCCTTAATTATCTGTTTAAAAAAATCGCATGGGCAAAGCAGCATAAAATTATGGAAAAAAAGGGCATGGTTTTAACCATCTCTTGTTGAGAGTCTAGACAAATCTTTGGAAAGAACAAATCTGTTTGTTCTGGAGTAGACAGGAAAGTAGAATTGAGGCCATAATCAGATCAACTGGCAGAGCACGCTTGAGGGGCCAAATGGCTTACTCCTGCTCCTAATTCGTATGTTTACTGCTTGCTGATTCTTTACTACCCTGAAATGCAGTAGTTTCAGAATGTGCACTTTCTTGCCTATCTTTGTATCCATTGAATCTCTTTTGAGTAACAAAAGGAAAATGTAGAGTTGGTTTATTCTTGTTGAAGTTCTTTGATACTTCAGGCATGCTTCAGTAAAGGTGGGAGAACATGACTTTCACCAGCATATAAAAAGTGGGTATATAGGAATTATAGTGTATTCTTTCAGGACTCACCAGTATAGGTAAAGAAAGAGTGCAGCTTGTCACTTGAAGTATTGCCATTGCTCATGCCTCGTGCAGCATACCAAATTTAAATGATTTTTTTTTTGAGGTGTCCATGTTTTTATTTTGTATGTAAAACCTGAAGGTAGTGGGAGTAATTTAGTACCTTCTGTACTCATTGCTACAAAATTCCAACTGTTTGGACGCTCTCAATGTATTCACCTTGGTTCTGCACAGAGCCAACAATCTCCTTGGGCTGCTTTCATTTTGCACATGGAGAATAGTAGCTAGTCACACCTGGAGATCCAGAGAATGAATGCATGCCACCAGCCCATTGTTGGGAATTTTCCTGGCAATGGCAGCATTAACCTGCTGGTGCTCTAACATTTTCATAGATTGGCGCTGTCTTCAGTTCCCTGCAGCACCCACCATTTATGTTCGGGATTGCAGCTGATCAAGGGAGAGCTATGTCTTTGCAATTGACTGCACATCTGAAAGAGTTAAAGCTGCAATGAGGTATCTACAAACTTCAATGCTTTCCTTAACACCCAAGTACCCTTCCTCCTCCAAACAATACATCTAAGGGAGCAGAACTCATTGGGTGGCTCTTTCAAAGAGCCAGAATGGGCATGATGGACTGAGTGGCCTCCATCTGTGTGATGGCCATCTGCCATCAAGAAACGCTAATGAGCAATTTGGCTTTTCTTTGACAGAAATTGAGACGGCAGAGAGTCAACACACAAGTGTGTCTGAAGTACCGGACCACCATCCACCCTCTCACACACCCGGGCCAATACCTCCTCGATTGCAGTCGGGAAGTAGGCTTCAGATATCCAATCCATCACGACGGTCTCCAAGCACTGGATCAAGACCCCTTCCATCACCAGGTAATAAAACTGACGCACAGTGTTGAGCTCTGTATTTTATGGATATTATCTATTTTATTTACTAACATTAGTTTAAGGCAATCTATAGAAGAGGACAGTAAAGAGATAAATGTTTGCGTCTGCGGGTGTTTTTAAGGCCATGAAATTATGCTGTGAGGTAATAATGGCAATCACAAGGTTGTATGAAATCCCTTTATCCGTGTTTTAAAAGATGAATCAACCTGTTTACCATAAACCAGTTAATGCCTTTAGGAGAGAAAGCATTTCATATCAATGTGTTGAGTGTTTATTGATATCCCACAGTGTAATTATAAGTCATTTTTTTATTTTGCTGATACCTGTACAAAAGATTTATAGAAAAGTTAGATTGTGGGTTTATTTGAAGAAAATTGTGCGTATTTCAGATGTTGATATGGAAATTCTTTGAAGTCTATTTTTGGACCAATGGAACTTTTTTAAATTCACATTTTAAGTTCCCTCTGTATTCTGAATCATTTAGTGTAATTTGCAGGAATTTAAAAAGGTAAATCAGCATCTTTAATCCTGTCAGTGTGAATGTAGGTTTCAGAAGATGTTATAGTTTATTGTTTGGCTTGGGCTTGAATACAACCCAATTTGGTAGGACAACAGTCGTCTTTTTCTGTTATCTGTAAAGGACCTATAAGAAATTAAGTTGGGTAGTTTCAATTTGTTCTTGATGATTACAAGCCTGTGACATTTGGTGTTGGCAATCTTAGTCTGAGGCTACATGCAATGCTGATGGTGGAAATGAGCATCGCAATTGTGTAGTAGGGTTTCTCTTATGAAGTTGGAGTTTAAGACACATTAATTAAGCCCTGTGGAAGGAGCTTACTGTTAACTATAAGATAAAAGCAAAAAACTGCGGATGCTGGAAATCCAAAACAAAAACAAAAATACCTGGAAAATCTCAGCAGGTCTGATAGCATCTGTGGAGAGGAACACAGTTAACGTTTCGAGTCCGTATGACTCTTCAACAGAACTAAGGAAAAATAGAAAAGAGGTGAAATATAAGTTGGTTTGGGTGGGGGGTGCAGGTAGAGCTGGATAGAGGGCCAGTGATAGGTGGAGATAACCAAAAGATGTCATTGACAAAAGGACAAAGAGGTGTTGAAGCTGGTGATATTATCTAAGGAATGTGATAATAAAGGTGCAGATAGCCCTAGTGGGGGTGGGGTAGGGGGAAGGCATCGAAATAGGCTAAAAGGCAGAGATAAAACAATGGATGGAAATACATTTTAAAATAACGGAAATAGGTGGGAAAAGAAAAATATATATAAATTATTGGAAAAAAAGGGGGATCAGAAAGTGGGTGGGGATGGAGGAGCGAGTTCATGATCTAAAATTGTTGAACTCAATATTCAGTCCGGGAGGCTGTAAAGTGCCTAGTCGGAAGATGAGGTGCTGTTCCTCCAGTTTGTGTTGAGTTTCACTGGAACAATGCAGCAAGCCAAGGACGGACATGTGGGCAAGAGAGCAGGGTGGAGTGTTGAAATGGCAAGCGACATGGAGGTCTGGGTCATGCTTGCGTACAGACCGAAGGTATTCTGCAAAGCGGTCACCCAGTCTGCGTTTGGTCTCTCCAATGTAGAGGAAACTGCATTGGGAGCAGCGAATGCAGTAGACTAAATTGAGGGAAGTGCAAGTGAAATGCTGCTTCACTTGAAAGGAGTGTTTGGGCCCTTGGACGGTGAGGAGAGGGGAAGTAAAGGGGCAGGTGTTGCACCTTCTGCGGTTGCATGGGAAGGTTCCGTGGGAGGGGGTTGAGGTGTAGGGGGTGATGGAGGAGTGGACCAGGGTGTCCCGGAGAGAACGATCCCTGCGGAATGCCGCCAGGGGGGTGAAGGGAAGATGTACTGTTAACTATGTCTGATGCGTCTTGTATCTGACTAAATGATTCCGGGCTTAAAGGTTTAAATTCTGGGTATAGGCTGTATAAACTCGGGTTGTATTACCTTGTAGTTAGAAGATTGAAATGTTCAAAATGATAAAAGTAATGACAAAATGATAGTGTAAATGGAGAGAAACTATTTCCTGTGGTGGGGAAATCCAAAACAAGAGGCATACTCTTTAAATGAAAACTAGTCCATTTAGGAGTCAAATTGGAGCATTTTTCACACAAGGGGTAGTGAAATTTGGAACACACTTTCCCCAAAAATGCTGTGGAAGCCGGAGTGAATTGAAAATTTAAAAAATGAGATTGATGAATTTTTATTAGTTAGGGGTATTAAGGGATATGGAGCAATGGCGGGTAAAGGATCACCCATTATCTAGTTGAGTGGAGGAACAGGCTGGAAGGGTTGAATAGTCTATCCCTATTCCTGTAATGCAGATTTTTCAAATTTAAAGGTGGATGAGAAAATGTGGAAATGGAACTAGGAATAGTAATAATTAATAACCTTTTTGTTTTCTTGTTAAGGGAGCCCCACACCAATGATGCACGAGATTGTTACATTTGCCGACGCCCTACTGTCGTCAGGAAGGCGCAGCACCATCTCCAGACGACACAGTACGTCTTCTGTATCGCCGCAACATTCCAGGCACAGAATGGCTTCTCCTTCCCAAATGGGCATAACTTATGTAAGATCGAGTGGGAACATTAACACATCTCCGTTGTCCTCCCACAGCGTATCATCAGACATGGATTCTGGGAGCCAGCCTGGTGAAACTGTTCATAAAGCATTTCATTCAGACAAATTAGGCACTTCACTCCAAGGATATTCTGGTCCTTCTAGCCGGCAAAGAATCAGTAGCATTGATTCAGCCCCAATACACCTTACAGGAGTTTCTCACGCATTAGGCTCACAACCTAACAGGTCAATGCTGATGTCCAGTGGGCATTACAGTTTAAAAGAACATTCTCTATCTTCATCTGGTAGCCAATCTCGAAGCACTGCCTTGAAAGGTGAAAATAGTACAACTGTAAATGCATTGGATGGTTCAGTGGCAACGTCAGCGTTAGCACAGACATCTAACTCAGTTACTACTGTAACGGTATCACATCCTTCACAGAAAGAAGCATTTAATAACAGTGGGTCACATACAAACTCTTTAACATCTGTCTCTAGAGAAACTAAAGCCAGTGTGTCACCTTTCCATCAAAAGGATTCAAGAAGGCTAGTCGAGCAAAACAAGGACACTGTGCAAACAGGAAAAACAAGCAATCCCCATGCTGTCAGCCAAGATGCTGAAAGAACAAGGCTACAGTCTGCTGGAGTCAGCCATATCACGGCCACAGGAAATGAACATCCTCGGTCAAACTGCACAGAGAAGAAACCTGGCACTAAAGCTTCCACCGCTGATCTTTCCAGAAACAGCAAAGCACAGGCAGCAAAGCATTACGAGGGAAGTCCAAATGCAGATTCAACTGTAGACGTAACGGTTAATGCTAAGGCAGCCAGCAATTTGCTGGCTGAAATAGATAAAAAATCTCAGTCTGCTGAAGAACCTAAACAGAAGTTTGGGGACAAATCGGCTGGCATTGAGCATCCTTTAGCCACAATCATTGGGGATGGGATCCAACCCCCATTAGACAAAGTCCAGGCTAACATTCGCAAAAAGCAAGGAATCCATGGATGTTTAGAACCCGACTACCTTGTTGAGGAGGATCATGACAAAAGTCTGACCATGTCCATGTCGGGCAGCACTCAGGGAGGTGACGAGGCTGTGTCCTCTTCAGTTGTGCCTTCTGTAATGACGGAAAGTCCGGAAAATGAACGGGAAGTCCTGAGGTGTCCAAAGTGCAACAAAGTCTACAAGCAAAGGGTGAAAAATCTTTTTCAGAAGCACGTGCTGCAGTGTGGAAATCAGACTTCACAGGAGGATGTCGATGGGAACAAAACCCAGGACAATGATTCAAACAAAAGACGGTACCCCCGACGCAGTGCCCGGGCACGCTCAACTACATTTTTTGGGTTGACTCCCTTTTATGGTGTAAAGTCATATGGTGGAGAGGATTTTCCATTCTATCGAGATCCCTCGGGGAAGAAAAGAGGGGAGCAGTCAACTCAAGGACAGGTAGATGGAGCTGATGATCCAAACACATCCTCTGATGAGGATATGGAATATTACTACAATTTCACAAGAACGGTCATCACGTCTGATCGAGAGGGAAGGCTTGAGCCGTGTAATTTCTTTGATGGAGAGGAGGATTGTCGCTTACCCAGGATCAGCCAGCTCGATGGTGTTGATGACGGCACAGAGAGTGATGCCAGTGTAGCCACGACGGTGGGCAAAGCAACACAGGTGAGCAAGATAAAAGCCAAAGAAAACGGAACTGAAAACCTAGACCTTGACGGAACCGTCAACAGTGGGGTCGATGATGTAGAAAAGGACGAGCATGGTGTCAAAACAGTTTCTGACCTGAAAGGCAATGATACAAAGTTAGATAACTGCCTTCCAGTGAGCAGAGTGAAGTCTCAGGGCCAAGACTCCTTAGGGGAGGTTTCTCTCACCTCATTAGACACTGCCAGGCGAGGCCACTCCAGCACGCCTTCGGACAAGAATTTGCTGGATAGTTTTAACACAGACTTGTTGAAGTCTGCCAATGACTCAGACAATAACAATAGTGACGACTGTGGCAACATCCTTCCTTCTGATATCATGGACTTTGTTCTTAAGAACACTCAGTCTATGCAGACGCTAGGGGAAAGCCCAGAGTCATCATCTTCTGAACTCATAACGCTGGGTGAGGGTCTGGGTCTGGTTAGTAACAGAGGAAAGGACATGGGCAGCCTCTTTGAAGTGTTTTCCCAACCTCTGTCCAGCACAGAACCTGTGGAAAGTGATGTCTCAGCCTCCATTCCTGCAGAGGAACAATTTGAGCTTCCCCTGGAGTTGCCGTCTGACCTCTCGGTTTTAACAACGTGCAGTCCAACTGTTTCCAACCAAAGCCACAGCAGCCTCACTGTCATTTCAACATCGCAGCTGGCCTCCTCAGAAGATCAGTCAGTACTGAATATACCTGCTGCTGAGTCAGTAGAGAAGGGGGTGACAGTGGCGGGGGAAAAGTCAGTGACAGTGAATGATGCTGAAGTTTCTTTGATAAGGCATCAAGTGGTGGAGCCATCTGGCGAAAGCCACATGACGTCTGATCAGTTCATACAAAGTCACATGGACACTGACCAGTTAACCTCATCAACCTGCAGTCAGGTGGAACAAGGGCACAACAGCCAGGACATTACTGTGGTTGGCACCAGCTCACCAGTTGTAATTCCGACATCTGTTTCCTCTTCCGTGCCACCTCAGGGTCAGAAATACATCACAAGCCCGGCGGACAGTCCTGGGCCCGCACCCATTACCAACACTACGGTACAGACGGCAACCGCACTCCTTAAACCAGGAACAGATAACGTCATTGTCGTCAATCAGCATGGACAGCCACTGTATGTTCTTCACACACATCCCAATGGTGTTACTCAAAAGATAACTCTTGCACCTTCAGTGGGTCCTGCACAAGCAGTTGTAGAGGCAAACAGTACAGCCCTTGCACAAAACGTTTCCATGGGAGGTAGCCTAGCATTAGCTACAGGTTTAAATGCAAGTTTGCCAGCCTCCCAGTCGATATGCACTTCTGCCACTATGGCAAGCAGTAAAGGGTTGCTGACTTTATCGCAACACCCTCAGTTACATTCCTTTGCAGGACCCACTGCATCTGCTTTTCAGCCTAACAGCACTAGCTCTGCCCCTGGCCTCCTCATTGGGGTCCAATCACCTCAGGATCCGCAGCTTTTAAGCTCTGAGTCCAGTCAGAGGCCAGAGCTTGTCACTGCCACGACCTCTAGTCCAGGATCGACCCAAGCTAAGAAAAGACCAATAAACAGGCTACCTTCCAAAAAGGGCAAGAAGCTTGCACCTTCATACCAACAGACTTCTAGTTCTGCTTCAGAAATTGTGCCTAATATAACTTCAATTAACTTCTCACCATCACAAGTCCCTGGAGGGATAGCTAACCAGACAGGCTTAGTGGATTTAGGAGCACTTGCTAGTACAGGACCCCAACGAACACTTCCTAATATAATCAAAAGGCCCAAGTCTGCAGTGATGTATTTTGAGCAGTCATCTTTGCCTGTGCCCCAGCTTCAGCAAACCCTGGGGGCAGCAGGTTCCACAAACATCATTGGTTCAGAAAACGCTCATTTGGCAGCTGGGAACGTATCTGCATTGGGTCCAGGCCAGTCTGTTTTGAATGTTGTATCTATGCAAGCAGCAACAGCAGCAACTAGTGGGGGTGCGGTAACAGGCCATATTCTGGGTCAAAGTTCAGTGACCTTAACCACTCCCATGTTGCTAGGGGCAACGGACATCACTGGCTCAATAAGCAATCTGTTAATCAAAGCTAGCCAACAGAGTTTAGGACTTTCAGATCAGGCGGTGCCATTGTCTGGAGCAGGAATGTTCCAACATCTAGCACCACCACAAAGCCCTACCAGTGGACCCTTGTCACCACCTCAAAGTATATGCTTGCTGCCTTCCAGCCCAGCAGTTAGCGTACCAGTTGCACCAAGCTCATCTGACCAGGATGGGGCCTATCAGCTACACCAACAAATAACTCAGCTTCTGTCTAGCAAAGGTGTGGCAACAACTGCCCAACTAGATGCTGTCTGCAGTTCAGGAGGCCAAATGTCAACCACCACGTTAACAGTGTCAACAAGCGTTGTGAGCAGCACAGTTGTTTTTTCAAACACCAGCATGGTTTCGCCAGTTCCAGTAACCTCCAAGTTTTCCTCCATGGACCAGTCTCCTATCAGTGCAATGACCGTGGTGTCTTCAGACTCCCCAAGGGCCAAGCCCAGGATAAAACGGGCATCACCTGCTTTGGACAAACAAAGCATTAAAAAGCACAAGACGGCCCACATGATGACTGAATCCTTTGGAGATCATCAAGCTGCTCTGGAGTCTGATTCAACCAACGTTCCCCTGTCCTCCAATGCTGAGTAAGTACTTCAGTTTCAGAGCAAACTATGTAAGATGTTTTAATACAAGTCTCTTTTAACTAACCTTAAGAGTGACACAATGCTTCATAAATTATATCCGTCTTCAGATTTTAAATAGTTTTATAACATATGAAAACATTTTTATGGTCTGACATATATAATGATTTGTCACTCTCCTGTGGGAGTATGTATAGGACTCATCCATCTTTTGCATGAGATATGAAACCGAGCCTTTGTCTGCCCTAGTCAGGTAGACGTAAAAAATCCCATGGCACTATTTCGAAGAACTGGGGAGTTGTCGCCATTGTCTTGGTCAATACTTATCACTCAGTCAACATCATTTAAAAACATTACCTGGCCAGTATTGCATTGCTGTTTGTGGAAGCTCACTGTCTGCAACTTGGCTGACATGGTTTCTTCATTAAGAGAAATATTTCAAGTTATTAGATAATTCATTTTTAAAGCAAGAAATAATTTTGAATTAACAGGAAAAGCCTGTAGTCGGAGCCTTTTGTATGGAGTGGTAGTAGTACACTACTTAATGGAGCCTATCAGATAAGCCTGGTAATTCACAAATGTTGTCTTTTACACATATGCCTTAATGTTGTCACTCGGATTTCAGCAAAGTGTAATGAGTAGGTCAAGCTTATACACAGTATCCACTTGAACTGCAAAAAAATGCATAGCAATATAAGGTTTTACCATCCAAAAACCTAGGTTATATTGAGTGCAGGTTTCGAATGAGGGTGAGATCCTGATGTCATTGCTATAGTGGGAGCAGTTTAAGATAATGATTTAAAAGCATTTACAAGACTGTAATGCACTGCGTGATAGCACATTGAAGCAAGTTTGATATCTTCATTTAACACATTACCAAATTTGTTTAGTGTGTTGGCAACAACATTGTACCTTGTACTAAATGTTTGTAATGTGTAACATAATTTTAGGCCTATTCGAGTACGAATAAAGACAACAATGCAAAATGCAGTGGAATTTGATGAGCACCAACAAGAGGATGGTAACCGGGATTCTGAGTCTCCAAGGTGAGCAGAGCTTATGGTTAAAGTCTTTCCATTAATGTGTATCACAACTTTCACACCTAATCTTGAATAACTGCTTGTAGTTTTCACATCTGTCTTGTATGAAACTTCAACTGCATTAAGGTATGCTTGCCCACCATATAGGGGTACGGTGGTTGGGGGCTTAACCCACTGCTTGAATTGGGCAAAATTTTGTTTGAGTGAGAAAGTTGCTTTGGTCCCTTTTCAATCAACACCAAAACTCAGCCAGCTTAGTGAAACCAGGGGAGTTTGGCTCCTGGTATAAACATGCCGATTTAGCTCCATTAAGTGTTTAAAATGCATTCCTAAAATGTCTCAAGCATTTAAAATTAGCTTTAGGATTTGAACTTAGTTTACCAAAATAGTTAATTTCCAGCAAATTTGTCTTAATACATTGTCAATTAAAACAAGTAGTTTTTTTCCCTCTTAGTCAAATGGAACATATGCCAACGCTGCAGCCTTTTGAATCCATGAATACAGCAGCATCAAATACAGAAGGACAGGACGACTTTGTCACTGGTAAGCAGCAAGGGTTGTTTTAAAATGCATCTGTGCAGAAGTGTGGCACTGTTGTTTCTGACCCCTTTGATGTGAGCGCTAAAGTTCTTTGGCTTGCAGTGATGGGGCCAAATGCTACGTTTTTGGGGTTTCACCTCAGTTCACCCATGGGGCAGTTCTACCAGTAGTGTGCCTTGTCTGCTCCCTAAGACTATATCAGGAGTGATGCTGGCACAGGGCTGTGAGTGAGGGTCCTAGTCAGCTTGTACAATCAAGGAATAACGCACTCTTGGAGGTCATTGTGAATTTAAGAAGGAATAGGCCATTTGGCCCCTCAAGCCAACTGCACCATTCAATAGGATCATTGCTGACCTGGTTGTGGCCTAAGTCCATTTTCCCGATTGCTCCCCATAACCCTTGACTCCCTTGTAGATCAATAGATTGTGAATGGAAGGAAATTAAGTAATGTTTTGGAAGCATTTTTTATCACTCCTTCATAGAATTACATAGGATATATGGCAAAGAAACAAGTCATTCAGCCCAACCAGTGGAAACTGGTGTTTATTCTCCATTCAAGTCTCTTCCTATTTTGCCTCATCTAATCTACCATTGTAACCATTTATTCCCATCTCCCTCATATGTTTGTCTAGCTTCCCTTTAAATGCATCTATGCCACCCCCTTCGACCATTCCGAGGTATTGTGTTCCACGTTCAATTCCCTGTTGGATTTCTTGCTATCTTGTATTGATGGCTTCTAGTTACCACAGAATCACACCCACAAGAGGGAACATTCTTTTTAAACCCACTGTATCAAAACCTTTCATAATTTTAAATACCTCTACGAGGTCATCCCTCAGCATATTTTCAAGAGAAAAGAGATCCAGTCTGTCAATCCTTTCCTGATATGTATACCCACACATTTCGGGTATCATCCTTGTAAATCTTCTCTGCACCCTCTTCAGTGCCTCAAGATCATGTTTATGCTAAGACGACAAGAACTGCACGCAGTAATAAGTTTGGCCTAACCACGCTTGTTTGATACAGATTTAGCATAACTTCCATACTCTTCAATTCTATTCCTCTAGAAATAAAGCCTAGTTCAAAATAAACTACACTGATAGTGAGGCCATTCATGGTTCACACACAGTTGTATTGTAAACTAGGAAGGCAAGAAATAATTGGATATGGTTTTTGATCCTCTATTTGTTTTTAATTTTAATATTTCTGATGTCAGGGGAATTGTCAGAGCTTTACAGTCTTGTAAATGCTCTTAGATCATTATAAGAACATAAGAAGTAGGAGCAGGAGTGGACCATTCGGCCCTCGAGCCTGTTCCGCCTTTCAACAAGATCATGGCTGATGATCTTGTGTTTCGATTTCCACATTCCCATCTAACCCCAATAACGTTTGATTCCCTTTCCCAACAAGAATGTATCCTATCTCTGCCTTAAAAATATTCAATGACCCCGCCGCCACCACCTTTTGAAACAGAGAATTCCAAAGTCTCTCAATCCTCTGAGAGAAAAAATTTCTCCTCATCTCTGTCCTAAAAGGGCGACCCCTAATTTTAAATAGTGCCCTCTAGTTCTGGACTCATCCACAAGAGGAAATATCCTTTTGACGTCCACCTTGTCAAGGCCGCTCAGGATCTTGTATACTTCAATCAAATCACTCCTCACTTTTCTAAACTCCAGTGGAAACAAGCCTAGTCTGTCTAACCTTTCCTCATAAGACAGCCCACTCATTCCAGGTATCAATCTAGTAAACCTCCTCTGAACCGCCTCCAATGCATTTACATCCTTCCTTAAATAAGGAGACCAAAACTGCACATAGTATTCGAGGAGCGGTCTCACCAATGCCCTGTATAACTGAAGCATAACATCCTTACTTTTATGTCCAGTCCCCCTCGTAATAAAGCATTTCACTAGCCTCCTTAATTACTTGCTGTACCTGCATAGTAACTTTTTGTGACTCATGTACTAGAACACCTAGATCCCTCTGCACCTCAGAATTATGCATTTTGAATTCTCAAGATAAAATGTGCTTTGCCTGGCATCTGTTTAAGTCTATGGGTTATTGTTGCCCTGGTGAAGATTACCTGGGAGTATTTAGTTTGGGGATTTGTTTAATAGTTGTTATGGTAGTAATTTGTAGATGTGTGTATGTGTTTAATACCTTGTTAAATTAATAAATGTTTAATTTAATGTATGTAAAAAAACCCTTGCGGCCTGGTGGTTTTATTCCTGAATTCAGATCTACATCTCAAACATACCAATTGAAAATATAGGTTATGACAGTTGTTTAAAGTTTCCCGTGGGATTTTAAATAACTCGGCTTTTACCAACTGCTGTGTCATAACAATTACCTGAAATTGCTACTATAGCAGAGACATCAGTATCTCGCCCTCATTCAAAATGTACTCATAATATTAATGAAAAGTACCTAGCATTCCTCAACAGCCCAGCTGGATAAGATAATGAGAAAATCAGATCTACTGTTCTGGAAGAAAGAAGGTTCTTCTAGTGGTTGCATTTAAGGAGAAGCTAGATACACGAGGGAGAAAGGAATAGTGGGAGGTGATGAACATAAATGACACCTTTGGCCAAATAGCCTTTTCCTGTGCTACAAGCTCCACGTAATTCTATGTAAGGTTCAGTCCTTGATTTAAGCCGAGGAGCAATTTGAATGCTCCATGCAGTGTCACCCCCACTATAGGATTTGTGTAGATGTCAGGTGAGGTCAGGGCCATACTCTTACCTGCATGAAGGATTATAGGGCACCTCTCAAAAACTACCTTAGGAATAAAGTGACAGCTCTAAGAGAAAGGAGTGAAAAAGAAAGAAAGAAAAATTAGACTTACAGTACCACTATGTGTCTGGTTGGGGCACTGTAGGGAGCATAAGAACAGTAGATCTAATTTTCTCATTATCTTATCCAGCTGGGCTGTTGAGGAATGCTATGTACTTTTCATTAATATTATGAGTACATTTTGAATGAGGGCGAGATACTGATGTCTCTGCTATAGTAGCAATTTCAGGTAATTGTTATGACACAGCAGTTGGTAAAGGCTGAGTTATTTAAAATCCCATGGGAAACTTTAAACAACATCAGTAAGGATGTTAAGCTCAGCACCAACAATCATAGGGTGGTATTAAGTCTTGTCAAATACAGGTGAAATGCAGGTTAACTAAAGGAAGCAAACATTTTGAATCTTTGCCTCACGAATAAATGTTTGCCTTCAATTAATATATTGGTCAGAATATTATGCACATTGACAGCAGAAATGCTAAGTGGCGATGCTCTGAACAATTGCAGATCAAGAATTGAGTGTGCGCGAGCCAATCACTTATTTCCACGAGCTCTGTTATGATTAAATAGTTCTTGTGCTCATCCTTCAGTTATTCTCCCCAAGTGTGTATGATTCTTTGCCCAATTACCCACTTTAATATTTAGGGCAAAGCAAATCCGCTTGATCGGCACCCAATCCAGTGGCTTAAATGTCCACCCCTACAGCACAGCCAAACTGACTTGCCAGTGCTTCTTCAACAGTAGCAACCCCTCCCCCACAGCACCCCCCAAACCGGCCATCTCTCCCGCCTGGAATAGTAAGGGCAGCAAGTGCATGCACAGGAACACCATCATCTTCAAGTCATGCATCTTCTGACTTGGGCATATATTGCCTGTTCCTTCATTGTCGCTGGATCTAAAACCCCTTACTTAACAGAACTGTGGGAGTACTTCACCCTAAGGACTGCAGCAGTTGAAACAGAAGGCCTACCACAACCTGCTTAAGGACCTTTAGGGATGAACAATAAATGCTGGCCTTGCCAGAAATGCCTACATCCCATGAAAAATCTTTTTTTTAAAAAAAAGAGCCCAGTGAGTTATGCCACGGATTTGGCCATTGTGGGGACTTTACAGTTGATCCTGATCTTGTCCTCTCACCATATCCAGAAAGTGTTGCCCAGTAAAAAAAAATACTGGCCTGTGCTCGGACACTTTCCAATGGGAATTGCTGGATCATGATTATGAGCCTCTGCATAACTCTTGGGTTATGGGGCTACAGCTGCTGCATCACTCAAGATCAGCTAGTGTAGGCATTGAGCCTGAGAGTTTCCTGTTCTATTTGGCTCATTTCTCACAGGTATTTCAAACCCTTCTAATTATATATGTAAATCTTAGTATTGGGGCCTGCTCAGGGAATAGTACACCTGGATATGCTTTTTGGAAGGTAGAAACAAAGCTCATCCTTAAAGGGTTAGTGATCATTTATGTTCTAATTCCCTGCTAGAATCTAAAAGCTCGGATGATGATGACTCCTTCAGTTCTCCGCTTCTCGCTCTACTTGAGCAAGAGGAAAAGAGGAAAGAAATCAGGAGTGAGAAGAAATCGAAGAAAGGCCTGCTGTTTCAGATCACGAGTGATGATGGGTTTCAAATCCAGTGTGATAATATTGAAGGTAGGGATGGTGTATTGACTGTGTGTGTGTGTGTGTGTGTGTGTGTGTAAGGAATGAGAGGGCAGTGTTGGGCAGGTGCTGTCTGTGTAAAATGAGGGTGCTGGGTGAAAGAGGTTCTCTCTTCTACTTGGAAGTCAAACTGTTATGAATATGTCAGCTGGATGGTATCTGTGATTCTTCACACCTTTGATGTTGTGATCATAGTCTGCTACTAACAAGAATTTCTTAGCAGAACCACTGGTCTTCACATTTGGAGAGAAATTGCCACCTCCAGACTATTGTCATGCCTTCCCCTGATGGTTGGTCCAGTCTGGCATAAGCAAGAGCCTGGGCAGCATAGATGCCACCTATTCTTGATTGCAGTTGATCCCCATTTGATTTAATTTGAATTAATACTTGATTCATTTTGAAAGCTGATAATAAATTGCTGAAATAATTTACAAACCATAAGAGGGAACAGCAATTAACATAGGTCATTTATTCAATAAATAAGACAGGGTAAGACAGCACAATGGGGTAGAGATCATAATTGGCTGGAATCAAGTGTTCGATGAGGGCCTACTAATTCATCCCTTGATAGAAGGACCAGAGGTGACTGGAACCTGCCAAGTTCTTCACGCTCTTCTTCCTCCCTCCTTCCTCACTGTTGAAATCAAAACTCATCATTCAGTCTACCTTGTCTTAACTCATTCTCTCCCAATGTTTTTTGGTACCTAATCCCTGCATCCTGATTTATTTTCTCATTTCTCCTGTGTCAGCTGTGGCTCATTGGGTAGCACTCACCGTCTGAATCAGATGGTTGTGCTTTCAAGTTCCACTCCAGAGACTTGAGCTACAAAATCTCGGCTGTCTTTTGGGAGGAACTTTAAACTGAGGCCCTGTCTACCTTTTCAACAGGACATGAAAGATCCCATGGCACCATTTTGAAGAAATGAAGGGACGCTCACTCTGTTGTCCTCACCAAAATTTATCCCACAACCAGCATCACTAAAATGGATGATCTAGTCATCATCACTATGCGCATTGGCTGGGACCTTGCTGTGCACTCATTGGCTGCCATGTTTCCTACATTGCAAGGCTTTTTCAGAAGTAAAGCACTTTGGGGTGTCCTGAGGTTGTGAAAAGTGCTGTAAGTGTTCAAATCCTTTTTTCACTCTCCAACATTGATAGTGTCTTCAGACATGGGCCTTGGCCATGGGTTTCTTAACTTCTAATTGAAAATTGATCCAAGCCTTCTGAGTTTATGGTGTTTGTGTGGTTTTGGGATATCTAGAGTCAGAACGGAAGCATAGATCTTTCTAAATTCTGAGAACTATGAATTTTTAAAAATAAATTAAATTGCTGTAAACTTCTTTTTCTAGAAGGGTGGAAGGTGCTGACTGACAAAGTACAGGAAGCTCGGTCCAACGCCCGCCTGAAACACATATCGTTTTCTGGTAAGTGCTGTTTACTATAAAGGGAACTTCACCTATGAGGTAGCTGTTAGGAAACAAAGGTTTTATACTCTGAAATGACAGATCTCCATGAGTGAGAGAAGCTAAACTCGCAATTCATCCCAGTCAGTTTTAACTAGCAATTGCAACTCCACACTATTTAGTCATCAGTGACTCCAGCCCACCTACTGCGAGTTGACATATCATAATCACCCCAAATAACTGCCTACATGGTAAGTTCTTGCTGTGCTTGTTATGAAGGTTATGCCTTTCCCTGGGAGGAAGGGGGCAATCAACCTACATTGGTGTGATTAGTATCAACCAGGAGCCAGCGTGCCTAACCCTGACTGGAAAACCATGCATGGTTTGGAAGAAAATTTAACGAGCAAAATAGCTGAGAATAGGGATTTAAAGGTATACTATTAGTGCATGTATTAGTATTTGTAAAAGCTTGTTCCTAAAACTTTAAAAACCCTTCATTGTACTTTATGTGGAATCATAACATTTTCGCATGGTACATGAAATATATTTGGTGTTCCCTGTTTAAATTTCAATTGCTTTCTCTCATTCGCATTTTGACTTCATTGTCATACAACAGGGTTGTCCACATATCATTGCTTAGCCATGAATACAGAACCACTCTTAGAGTCAGCTGCTATCTCTGTTTGCCCCAGGCTGCTATGCCCAAATATAGGAATAGGAAGAAACCATTCAGCCCTTTGAGCCTATCCACCATTCAGTTAAATCCCCATTTAGTTAAATCATGGCTGATCTGCATCTTAACTCCATTTAACTGCTATGGTTCTATATCCCTTACTCCCCTTGTTTAACAAAATTTTATCAGTCTCAGTTTTGAAATTTTCTCAACAGCTTTTTGGGGAGAGAATTTCAGATTTCCACTATCTGTGTGAAGTGCTTCCCAACATCACACTGAAGGGCCTAGATCTAATTTTAGGGCTATGCCCCCATATTCTGGACTCTCTCACCAGTGGAAATAGTTCCCCATTATCTTTTTTATTATTCTTTCATGAGATCTGGGTGTCACTGGCTAGGCCAGCATCTTTATTGCCCGCCCCTAATTGCCCTTGTGAAAGTGATGGTGAGCTGTCGCCTCGAACCGATGAAATCCATGTGGTGTAGGTACACCCATAGTGCTGTTAGGGAGAGAGTTCCAAAATTTTGACCAACGACAATGAAAGAACGGCGCTATAATTCCAAGACAGGATGGTGCGTGGCTTGGAGGGGAACTTGCATGTGGTGGTGTTCCCATGCATCTGCTGCCCTTGTCCTTCTAGGCAGTGGAGGTTATGGGTTTAGAAGATGTTGTAGAAGGAGCCTTGGTGAGTTGCTGCAGTGCAATTTGTAAGTGGTACACACTGCTGCCACTGTGCGCCTGTGTTGGAGGGAGTGGATGTTGAAGGTGGTGGATGGGGTGCCAGTCAAGTGGGCTGCTTTGTTCTGGATGGTGTCAAACCTCTTGAGCATCGTTAAAGCTGCAGTCATTCATCACACTCCTGACTTGTCACTTGTAGATGATGAACAGGCTTTGGGGAGTCAGGAGGTGAGTTACACTCCACAAAATTCCCAGCCTCTGACCTGCTCTTGTACCAACAGTATTTATATGGCTGGTCCAGCTCAGTTTCTGGTCAATGGTAACCCCCCCCCGCCAGGATATTGATAGTGGGGGATTCAGCAATGGTAATACCATTGAATGTCGAGGAGAGATGGTTGGATTCTGAGTTGTTGGAAATGGTCATTGCCTGATGCTTGTGTGTCATGAATGTTACTTGCTACTTGTCAGCCCAAGCCTGAATGTTGTCCAGGTCCTGCTGCATAGGCATGGACTGCTTCAGTATCCTATTAAATATCTACTCTATTTCATCTTTCGAGTATTTGAAACACCTCAATTAGATCACCCCCTAATCTCCTATATTTGAGGGAACACAAGTGTAGTTTCTAAATACATAATTTAACTGGGATCACTGATATTTCCTGTCCTTACAGTAGAATTGATAGTGAGGATAGACAATGGAACTGTTGGCCACGCTGACAGGATTAACTAATGTTCTTTAGTTATCCAAGTGCTTAGTATTTTCAGCATCTTTTAAGCATCGTTTGTTTTCATTCTTATTTTGCATTTGCAGCGATAAATGGACTGAAAATGCTGGGTATTTCTCATGATGCAGTGGTGTTCCTAATCGAACAACTTTATGGAGCCAAACGTTGCAAGAATTATAGCTTCAAGTTTCATAAACACCAGGAAGTGGATGAGCTTCCTATCAACCCACACGGATCAGCAAGGGCTGAAATACACCAAAGGTAAAGCATTAATTAAGATAGAAGCTTACATTCAAGCTGTTCACGGTTGCAATGAGCTGATTTCAGTTAGCAAAGCAACTTCATGTTGCAGTGGAGTGATCAAGCATTAGGTTAGCTGTGGCTAATGTTGGTGACAATGATTTCATTTGAAGAAATATTTTGAATGAACTTAAAATGAAGTTTCCTTCCCAACGTTTTGTCCCCCTCACTTACTTTTGATCACTCCTGCCTCCCCACAGACTCACAGAAAGAGGCCATTTGGCCCATCGTGTCTGTGCTGGCTTGTTGGAGGAGCAGCTGACCTGGTGTCACTCCCCTGCATTTTCCCTGCAACATGCTGCGTTTCATATTTTTCTATATCATCAAAGAGAGAGAGAGAGAACAAATGATTTACTCGCATATACACCACACCTAAAAAGTCTTAACCGGATTTTTTTCTCTTAACATAAGAGCCATAGAAGGACTGAACCTGTAGTGCAGGATTATCACAAAGACAATAAAGAAGATAAGGTACCTTGAGAGATGGTGATTAAGTACTACATTCGTTTACTTTAGAAGACACAGTTGAGGAGGATTAGCAGAACTGAAGTTTTGAGGTTCTGGAATAGAGACCTGGGTCAACACGATTGATTTTACCAAAGTGAGGATGAAAGGTCCATGGTCTAGGATGCTACCAAGTGACAGTGAAGAGAGTTCCAGGATTTTGACCCAGTGACAGTGAAGAACGGTGATATATTTCGAAGTCAGGATGGTGACATGGAAATACATCACCGTTCCTTCACTGTCGCTAGATCAAAATCCTGGAGCTCTCTCCCAAACAGCACTTTGGGTGTACTTATGTTATATGGACTGCAGCAGTTCAAGAAGACAGTTCACAACCACCTTCTCAAGGGCAGTTAGGGATGGGCATAAATGCTTGCCTAGCCAGTGACACCCACACCCCTTGAATGAATTAAAAAAGCCACGGATAAAGAAAGTAGGAAAGAAATATCAATGTGATCCCTAGCTTGCATTTTGAAAGCCTGTAGATTGTATGAAGAAAGGAGGATGTGAATTTATATAGCACCTTATGTTTCAAAGAGGATTCACATTTCATTGCTTTATTTTTATTCACACAGGAAGTCAGCGTTTGACATGTTCAATTTTTTGGCTTCAAAACATCGGCAGCCACCAGACTATTGCCCCAATGAAGAGGAGGAAGAGGAGGTGCAGCTTAAATCAGCACGGTGGGCTTCAGGAGTTGGATAGTCATAAATACACATCCAGCATGTTATATATAAAGATTTAAAAGTTGATATGAGGCAAAATCTGTAAACATAAGAATTTTTAAAAATTCATTCATGGTATGTGGGCAATGCTGGCCCAGCCAGCAAAGCCCACATCCCATGAAGGAATAAAAAAGAATAGTGTCGCTCAAAAATCTGTAGCACTTTATCCAAAAGTGTGTCCATTTGTAAACAGTCACGTAATTTATTAGCTTTGTTGGGTAAGGGTATAAAGGGATATGAGCTAAGATCATTAAATAGAGTTGAGGCACAGCCCTGCTACGCCCCATTGAATGGCAGGATAGGCTTTAGGGGCTGAATGGCCTTCTTCTGTTCCTGTGTTAGTTACAAAATAAAAATACCAATCCATCAGCATCTAAAAAGAGAAACATTCACATTTTAGGTGTCAAACCTTCCCCGGGTTTTATTTTAAAAGATAAATGAAATTAGGATATTTGTTAAGGACCCATGGAAATGCAATTTATATCTCATGGGTGGACTCCATCAATAACTAAAGAAAAGAATTTGATATAAAAGCAAAACACTGTGGATGCTGGAAATCTGAAATAAAAACAGAAAATGCTGGAAAAGCTCAGCAGGTCTGGCAACATCTGTGGAGAGAAAAACGGGCTTAACGTTTCGAGTCTGTATGACTTCTTTAGAGCTAAAGAGAAATAGAAATGTGATGGATTTTATACTGTTTAAGAGGGGTGGAGCAAAATAGAAGGTCAGCGATAGGTGGGAGCTCAGAGATTGACAAAGATGTTATGGACACAAGACAAAGGGAGCATTAATGGTAGTGTTAAAGGCTAAAGAAGGTGCTGATAGTGGCATAAAGATAGGATAGCAGAATGTGCTAATAGCAGAACAAAAGTCAGCACTTTGTGAAAGCACAACATAGAAACAACTGACAAATGGCCCTGTGGTTCTGCTTTTTGGAACACCTTCGCTCAGTCTGCAAGCATGACCCAGACCTTGCTGTCACTTGCCATTTCAACACACCATCTTGCTCTCATGCTCACATGTCCATTCTTGGCAAGTTGCAATGTTCCAGTGAAGCTCAACGCAAATTAGAGGAACCACACCACATCTTTTGATTAGGTACTTTACAGCCTTCCGGACCTAGCTTTGAGTTCAACAAATTTAGACCATGAACTCTCTCCTCCATCTTTACCCCTTTTCTAATCCAATTGTTAAAATTTTTACTTATTTTTATTTTTAATTAAATAAAAATGTTATATCCTTTTTCTCCCAACCCCGACCCCCCTTACAGGGCCATGTGTCACTTGTTTCTATGTTGTACTTTCTTAGACCGCTGACCCTCGTTCTGCTATTAACACATTCTGTTTGTCTTGCCTTTATGCCACTATCAGCACCATTTTTAGTCTTTAACATTACCACTCCCTTTGTCTTGTGTCCATGACATCTTTGTCAATCTCTCCTGAGCTCTCACCTATCCCTGAGCTTCTATTTTGCTCCACCTGTTCCTCCCCTCTTAAACAGTGTAAAATCCAAAGAAAATAATTTGTTATGACAGGTGGTTTGGTGCAGCCTCTGTTTGCTCATTTGCACTGCCTTGGAGATTTTGCATTCAACATGCTAATACTGGGGTAGCTATCATACAACATGGATATGTGGTAATTTACACAATAATGCACCGTGCCAAATCACTTGCCCTACTGATAATGCAAGAAAGTATTTCTGAGGAGAGGCTGATGTGTGTAATATAAATACCCTGTAGAGTCTCATGGTGAACTGATAGCATTGTAATAACTTCTTATTCTCTTTGAACATATAGACGGGCAACCAGCATGGACCTTCCAATGGCCATGCGATTCAGGCACTTGAAAAAGACTTCAAAGGAAGCAGTTGGTGTCTACCGGTAAGAGAAAAAGTATTTCTACGCAGTGTGCACGGTTTATAGCGGTGCTTATGCTGCCAGTGGAATAGTGAACAAATTTGCTCCCATTACATTGTTAGTGCCATCTTTTCACAAAGTTAATTTGCCGTGTTGTTGAATTTACATCAAGCTGAAATATGTCATAGTCCACCAAAGGAAAGATCAAATCAATAATGGGTGATTTTTTTATAAAGCTTTCCATAAGACCTTCAAATTCTTGGCTTAATTGATCCTATAGTAGCACAACAAAGATGTGGCGCTGCATGGAAGGAGAACTTTACTTGAAGCGCACAATCTTTTTATGTTACTTAAATGCTAAACATAAGATTATTTTCAGCATTGCTCAACTCTGCAGTGCTGTTTAAGGATATATTGGGTCCACACTTTGAGCTGGTGCAAATCATTATGTGGACAGGTTTACCTACCTAGGGATTTTTTTAATGAATAAGTTGCCAGTTCCCTGTGTATATCCTGATATTATCTTTCCAGATGCATATCTTGATGATTATCCATTTAGCTGCTTATCAGAGGACCTTCTGAGTAAAACCAGCTCAGTTTGTATTCTGGTTGGCGATTTTGATCTTTTAGCTTGTATTTGTTGGCATCTGTCTGATTCGAAGCTGCCAGAATAAATTTCATTTTGGAACCTTAATAGTTGCCAGTAGACAGTATACTCCAGGCTGGGTTTAGAATGGATTGTCAGAGGTAAAAGGGCAAGGTTATAAAACATAAAAGGTTCCATCAAAGAGAGAAGTTATAGGAGATAAAACATCCAAAGTGAGATCAGACCATTGAATCGATCAGTCCCACTCCATCCAGAGTCCATATATGGTTTATTCCATTGGTTTCCCTTCCACTTCCACCTTAGGGAACACTAATTTCCTGAAGACAGGAATCTAGCTTCTCTGATCACTCAGTAGGTAACCTCAGAATTCTGAATGGTTTAAATAAGGAAGTTTTCAGGTACTAGCCCCAGTCTGTTTGAACCATCAGATTAGACAAAACGAGCATGGTCCTAAATGGATTATCAAATTAATCAACAGTGAAATATAGAGGAAGAACAGCTACTACAATTACTCTGGGCTTGCTAGCTATGCTAATATCCCAAGAATTAGTATAAAAGTAAACTGCAGTGAGAAAAATGAATGGTTTATTGAGATAAAAGCAAAACTTGTAGAATTTTAAAAAAATGATGGTTGAGGTGCTAGCTAGCAGAAACCTGCAGATGTAAAAGATAACAGAAATAAATTCTTTGTACTTTAAAAATGTGTCAGTCTGAAACGATACAAAAATCAGGAAAGATGCAAAAAGGCTTAAAACAGATGGTGAGCAGAAGACAGCTAATCCTGAACGATTACTCTTCCAAGTACATGAACAGCCTGCTGTCTTTAAGTATCAACAAGTTAAATAGAATTAATGACTGATATCAAAGAGCTAGAAGCCACAGACAGGCTAAAAATGCTGAAACCAGATAAAAAAACCCTTGGGTAAATGGTATTTATAGATCTATTAATCATCAATCACGGAACTGATTATCAGGAATAAGTTGACATAACAGTGACATATTAAACAGCAGTCAGCTTGGATTTAGAAGGGAAACATCAACCTGACTGACATTTTTTTAACTGTGTCAATCCATGCGGAACATGATGTGGCATACCCAGACTTCAAAAACCATTTCTCAAAATTCCACATTGAAGGCAACTACCTAAGGTCAAAGCTTTGGCGATGCAGGATATCCTTTTTGAATAGTTAAAGCATTGTCTGAGGGGTGGAAAACAGCTGTAATTATCAGAGCTATAGGCCACAGAGTACTATTGACCTGGATTCAGAAATTCAACATAAATTGGTTAGATTTGCAAATGTTGACAAACTAGGAGGGCGGGCAATGATGAAGAAGCAGTTCCAAAAATATAAAATTACTTGAACAAAACAAGTAGATGGGCAGATCTATGGAAGATGAAATATAATTCAGGCAAGTGTAAAATACAGCATATAAAAAGGGAAAATGAGCATCATGTATTCATCATGAATTATGTTTGAAATAGTTTTAAGTTGTGAGGCATTTAAGGATCTAAATTGGCTGGCCACTCAACTTGCCCACCCACTGCAGAGCAGCACTCAACAAAGCAAATAAAACGCTGGAATATTTAACCAAATCAGTAGTGTACAAATCAGAGGAAGTCTTACTCAAATTGTATTGTGCATGAATCAGACTGCACCATAAGTTCTGTGTCCAGTTCTTGTCAAGCAATCACAAAAGAAGAATTCAACACCGGAGGTAGTTCAGAGGAGAGCTACAAGGCTGACCCCTAGTGCCAGAGGTATGGAAAAAGACTGGAGATATATGGGCTAAAAAGCTTTAAAAAAAAGCTTTAAAAGGAGTAAACAAGATATGTATCTAAAATATGGAAAAGTAAACCTGGAAAATTATGTTAAATTGAGAGAGTGGGACAGGCTATAAGTTCAAACTACCAAAAAGCAAACTTAGGACTGATATCATGAAGTGCATCTTGACACAAAAACTGATCAATAGAGGAAATTAACTAACGAATAGAATAACTGTGGCATAAACTCTGGAATTCCTGAAGCAATTATTGAATGCCCCACTTGGTTTTTCTGGATGGATGAGGCAAAAATGGGCTGAATAGCCTTGCTCATTTGTAATTACCTTGTAATCTCCACCTAACGCAATTAGCCCCAGAGTCTCGGAGATAAGAAATATAAAAGTAAGCAATGTCCACGTTGTTGATTACTGTTCAGCAACCCTCGCTGGAAGTGTTTGTGTGAATGTCAGGTGAGGACTGGATTGAGCCCAGCTGCAATGCACTGATGATTGAATAGCCTGCCATCATTCACTGTCTAAGCTAACACACACAAAGAACACACTTGTGCATAGTAGTTCAACGTGCATGGGCCTATAGATATGTATTCCAGTGTGAGTTAGCACCTTAAAGAAAGGGCAGGAAAAATTGGAAAGCAAAATGATTGAAATTCTTCACCCCAGGGATAAATCAGTGATCTGGTAAAACATAGCACTACTAAGTGCTTCCTCCTTTTGTCATTGCGGGAGGGATTTTTTAGCTTTTTATGTGCTATTGTACCTTTTCATCCTTTCAAAATCATACTGACATTAGCAAGAATCCTTTTAAAAACCTCCATACTCGCTTTATGTAAATGCATTCAATTCTGCAGGCTGACGTTCTGCTTCTGAGCAAGGGTCCATGAGGTGAGCCAAGACCAGCCTGCACAGGTCACTGCTGTGGAACAGTTGAACCTCAACATCAACAACTTGCATTAATATAGCACCTTCAATGTAGTAAAATGTTCCAAAGTGCTTCACATGAGTATTGTCAAACAAAATTTGGCTTTGAGCCACAGGAGATGTTAGGGCAGATGGCAAGAGCTTGGTCAAAGAGGTAGGTTTTCAGGAGTGTCTTAACAGAGGAGCGAGAGCAGGAGAGGTCTTTAGAGCCTAGGCATTGAAGGCAGGCTGGCCAGTGGTTGAGTGATTAAAATTAGGGATGCTCAAGAGGCCAGAATTGGAAGAGTGCAGGTATCTCAAGAGGGTTGTGGGGCTGGAGGAGGTTACAGAGCTAGGTGCATGGCCATTAGGGAATTTGAAAACAATAAGAGAATTTTAAAATTGAGGCATTACTTAACCGGGAGCCAATTTAGGTTAGTGAGCACTGAATGATAGGGGAGCATTTTAGATGAGCTAAAGTTTATGGATGGTGAAACTTGGGAAGCTGCCCAGGAATATGTTGGATTAGTCAAACAGCTGAACTCCACACATCACTTAGATTGTGAAGCAATCAGATTAGGGGAAGGAGTTGAGAGCATTCTTGGGTAGCAGTTGTGCTGTGTGGTATTAATAACATACGAGAGAAAGCGTTTCTGTAGAATTTAATCTGTCAGCTAGTTTAAGAAAGGTATCCCATTCAAGCAAGTTAAAATAGCAGAGGAAGGAATCTGGTGTTAGCAGAACTTCAACCCAGCCAAGAATAAAACTGATGTGATGCCATGAGTTTGATGTTCATACTGAATGATTTGTCCTCTCTTTCTTCTTCCTTCCCCATCTTTGTAAATGCTGTAGGTCACCAATCCACGGACGGGGCCTTTTCTGTAAGCGAAACATTGATGCAGGTGAGATGGTCATCGAATATTCGGGTAATGTCATTCGATCTGTCCTCACAGACAAACGAGAGAAATATTATGACAGCAAGGTGAGTTTCTAGTGCAGGTTTATGCTAGATAATAACCACAGGTGCTGGGATAGCCATCGTGGGAATCACTGATGTTATTTCTCCGCCGTTTAATGAACCCTTTCTGAAATAACGCTATCTTTATGGCATCAGCGACGCACCGGCTTCCTTGTGACATAAAACAGCTTATCTGCTTGCGTTGTTTAACTTGCAGCAATTTTGCAATTCATTTTAAAAACTGGTTTGTGTGCATGCTTTTTTACCTGTTGTACAGTGTATGCAGTGTGGGGATCACCAAATTGGTTGTGGAACTGGTGGCCCATTTTCAAAACTGGGCAATTCTTGAGAGCCTTTATCTTGTGTGTTGGATCACTTGCTGTGCAATTCCTATTTTTCTTAACAGTTTAAATGGAATGCATTATTATAATTTGTTGTTCTGGGCATTACTTTGAATTCCCTTTTTTTGCTTCCCTTTTGTTGCTACCCTGAGCTCAAATGGTTCCTGAATATGCTATTTTGTCACTGAAACAGCCAAGTAAGCGATCAGATTAAGGTTGTTCTATGTCAGAATACCTTGTATTTTAACTGCCTGACTGCACTCAATTGCAAAGATTGTTAGAAAATTGCCGAGCTTCATGGGACCATGATTGAATTTCGACAAGAGTTTTTATAAAATATTAATCAATTGAGTGTATTAGAGCAAGAGTTTTTGTAAACTTCAAAATCAATCCCTCTATTAATGTACAAAATGTCTTGTGTATAGGTGAAAATGTCACCCGTAACATTTTCCCCTGGACTCATTGCTGATGGTGCCCTTGTTAATATAAACTTGGTATCCTACACCTTAGTGAGAAACACCACAGACTGTAAAAGTCTTGTGACTGGGGTATGTCTGTCACTTCTTGCTTCATGCTCAAAAATGAATAAACTTTAAAGAATATAAAGGGAGAGAGAACGCCAGCCCCATTCTTGTTTTTTCTGATTTTGATGACTTGGCCTCATCCCCAGGCCAGGAACAGCAGAATTTATAAACAGTTTCCAACCTACAAAATCCTCCCCCCAGTAGTCAGCCTTTCTTGGCCTCAGATGTGCCTGTTTAGAGTACTTGCTCACAGAAACTAACTGATCAAATACCTTGAGGGAAATACTAGGTTAACAGCATCATTTTTAGCAGCTAAGCATCATAATGCTCCAGACACTGAACTACCTGTGAGTAACAACACAGATCAACTAGCTATGCATTTTTAAAACTTTTGTTCCTGTATTTGTTGAATAAAATTTTATTTAAAAAGTGCTTGAATCGCTTTTGCTTGCTTCTGTAGTTTTGCCTGCTTTATGGGAATGAAAATGAAACTGTGCCTTATGATGTCTTACTGTAACTAACTAATGTCACTAGGGGGGAGGAGGAGGGGTGGCAGGGACAGTTTGTGATTTGGAATGGAAATGTATATTGTTAATCACATTAGTTATCCCTTAATTAATCAGGAGAAAAGTCCTGGCAAGCCAAATGATTAGAGCTGCAACTGTGATTAACATAATTTTCGAAACTGAGTTGATTCTGTTAGTCAGTTTGATCAGGTTATTTTGTATATTTCATAGGCTTGCACAATTACGTGATTTTACCTCCACTTGAGTCAATTAAGCCAGTGAATGTGTTCTGGTCCTTACCCCTTGCAAAACCTCTTGGTTGACGTTTGGATAATTTCTTTTTTGGGCTTGTTTTCTTCAGGTAGTTGTGATATGCAGAGTGATGCGCACAACGGCAATAGCCCTTTTTTTTTGTCAAAACTATATAACATTTACAGACCAGAAACAGGCCATTTGGCCCAACTGGTCCATGCTGGTGTTTATGCTCCACACAAACCTCTTCTCATTTCATCTAACCCTACCAGCATAACCTATTCTTTTCTCCCTTTTTATTCCTGTTTATCCAGCTACCCATTATATGTATCTGTGCTATTCACAGCAATGACTCCTCCTGATAGTAAGTTCTACAATCTAACCACTAAGTGGCCGAGAAGTTTCCCTTGAATTCCCTATTGGATTTATTAATGACTACCTTATGTTTGTGGCCCCTGGTTTTGGACACCCCACAAGTGGAAACATCTTCTCTGTTTGCCCTATCACAATCTTAAAGACCTCAATCAGGTCTCAGCCCTCCGCCACCCCTTTTTTTTGGAGAAAAGAATTCCAGCCTGTCAGCTTAGTACCAGAGGGAAAAGTGAATGGAATATGCATTGTCCCCAAGGCTATTCGGGTTTCTGCCTGTTGACTCAGACATGTGTTGAAGACCCAGCCTGTTCTATCAGCTCTGGTATTCTCCTTTTAAATCTCTTTTGCACCTTCTCCAATGGCTCTATATCCTTATTCTAATATATTCAATCTCCCAGGGGACCAGTAAGGTTAAAGCACCACATGGTGTTTTACTGTACCATACAGAGCCTCAGGTTCTGGGTTTGGCTGAAGCAACAGTTGGGCTGCCACAGTTGGTCTCATGACCTTAGGCTTTGAATGAGAAGACTTTATTGGGGCTCCTGCTCCAGGCAAAACTGCACAGTGCACTGTTTGAACGCTGTGTGGGAGTTGTGTCAAACTTGGCTGTGATCCTCATTTTGGTAATTGCCCTGCTGACACTTGTATCGAGGCACACACTGGGGAAAGATAAGAGAGGGATGCTATACCAATGGAACTGTACCCCAGCAGGTATCTTTAGGAAGGTGGGGTGAGCCTGTAGGTTAAACTAACGTGAATGTATTAATTTTCTTTCTCTGCTCTGTTTCCTTTTTATACTAACAGGGGATCGGTTGTTACATGTTCCGTATTGATGATTATGAGGTTGTGGATGCCACGATGCACGGAAATGCGGCGCGTTTCATCAACCACTCCTGTGAACCCAACTGCTACTCGCGGGTGATAAATGTGGATGGGCAGAAACACATTGTCATCTTTGCCGTGCGAAAGATCTACCGCGGTGAAGAGCTCACATACGACTACAAGTTCCCAATCGAAGACGCCAGCAACAAACTGCCTTGTAACTGTGGAGCAAAGAAATGCAGGAAGTTCCTGAACTGAGGGGGAAAAAAAGATGTAACTGGTGAAAAAACCCTCTTGAGGTGACTGTGCCATGATTTAATGGGATCCCTGAAAAAATATTGGGATGGAAATGGTAGTGGAATTGCATTGCAGTTTGCAACATTAAAAAAAATTGTTAAAGCAGTTTTAAACACTAGAGTCATAGAATGGTTGCAGCACAGAAGGAGGCATTTGGTCTGTGGAGTCCATGACTAATGGCAAAAAATGTAATTCAAACAAATTCACGAATCTTATGGTTTTGTTGCCGAAATGGTAAAATACATTGCTAAACAGTGTTGGCTGCTGAGCACTTTCAGAACTGCATGGCAGAGTGCTAATCAGCTACAGCCCCATTTCCATCCCTAAAATGTTGCATATGTGGGAAGTAGGAGTTCTGAGTGAAATGAGTGAGTGCAACCAACTTCCCAGTCAATTACGGTACCAAGGCAACAACTAAAACTGAAATTCAACCTGAATCAGCAGGGTTACTTGAGCAGACTCTTCTCTCTGGTAAAAAGAAAGGGAAAGATCAAGTGTGAGGGAAATTAATATCTTTAACAGCTGTGCACTGGAAAAGGCAGAGGCAATGCAGGGAGAATATGCAGTTTTGATCTTTTGTGTGATACAGTTTCTGACCTGGGAGTGGTTTGCTTTTGATCATGATTTAAAATGTGAAAAAGCTATTTTTTTTTTCAAATCTGTTCTTCTCGTGACAGCCAATCCTCAATAGCAGAACTACTTTAAGCGAAGATGAGCTGAACCGTGGCTGTACCCGTGCAGCATTTGGGAAAGTCTGTAGTCCCATAAAATCTCTTCAATCTGGCAAATTCCCTACACCCTTTCCAGGAGGCAGTTATCGCATATTTTATTTTATGTTTAAAACTATATGATTTTTTTTTTGACCTTAAGAATCTCATTTACAATGGCAGAATATAGAATTAACACTAACTGGGTAGAAATTCTGCCTGACACTTGTTTGGATTTCTTTTTTTGTAAATGGTTATTTTTAATTGCTTCAAAGTGGTACTGCACTTGCTAGCGGACCGGCAATTCAGAGGTGAAATTAAGAGAACCATATGGAAGGAGACAGAGGAAGGAAATAGCAACCAGGGTACACTGAGGACTTCACACTGACCTCTCCAGTGGTAGGAAAGCCTGCCAATGAGCGCTCAATTTAATAATCCCTGAAAAGCCTTTGCTGGTAATACACGAAGCTAGTGTGGACATTGACACTACCTGTTTGAAGTACGCTAGTTGTGCAAAAGCACTAATGATGTGATAATGAAACTCTAAGCTTTAAATAGCGCCCGTTTACTAACAGCAGGGGCAAGGGGGGAGAGAAATCACAATCTGACCCTTTCACCAATCTAAACCTGTATATTTTTAATTGGTGGGGGCAGGGTGGGTAGGAAGTCAGTGCTTCCACATTGGTGGGTATTACTTAATAATCTCTTGACTGTATAAAGGAGCCTGGGGAAAATAGAAGATAAAACGTCTCGACCTTCCTTTCCACTTACAATCCACAGACTTCTAAAATCCAAGCTTGACACCACCTAACTAACCACTGCTCTTTTCAACCTTGTCTGTACCTTGCTTGATGAGCTTTAGCCCTTGTCCCCCATCTGCAAAAACAGCAACGCACTTCTGGAACAGTGTTTGCAATTCTTCAAAATGTATTTATGTTAGAGAGTGAGGTGGCAAGATATTGTCGAACATCCAACCTAGAGGTTGTAGTCTACACTTAAGTTTGTATTGGTTTTCTTGCTTTAATCTTCCTTGTAAGTGAGTCTCTTCCTGAGGAAAGTTTGTATTGTAGGGAGTTGAAAATTAGGGCATTTGATCACGATGAAGTAGTTTTGGATTCGACCGTGAGTGAATCTCAACCTAAAACTGGGGAGCCTAGAAGTTGCCGTGAATGCTACTGGTGTACGAATGCTTAACCAGTTCTTCTAGTGTTCCTTAATCCACTTTTTTAACACAGGCTTTAAACACCTCTGCTGAAATAACAGATGAATGCCTACCAGCGCATTAAGCATCCATCTACTGGTAACTTCTAGGTTACCTTTTCGGTAGTCCCACCACTTAACAGCTGTACTACACTGTAATGTGGAAAAATTAATACCAGTTCCCAAAAAAATACTTAACCACCATATCAGAGTGACAGAGGGAACTCTTTAAAAAAAATGTTTATTTTGTGAATTGAGGAATAATTTCTGCTGAAATGACAAAAGTGCTACAATAGCTGACTCCTGGAACATGGGCAAGTTTTTTTGACCAAATGAATGCATCTCAAGTGGGTTTATGGCAGTGACTTAATGTTTGAAGATCTTGATCCCTTATATTTTTGCACTGCGTGCTATTTAGATTGACGCTAAAACTAATGTGTTTGTACTGACTACAGCATTGTATCCTGTCATTCGGACTACAGCCGTATTTCCATGTCTCCCATTGTTCAGATTATTAGCTGTATCTTGTATTCCATTATCCAGATTCTAGATGTGTCTCCTGTTACCCAAACTGTCTTGAGTTTCAAAAAAAGAGCGGTTTGGCTGATCAGGAAGTTGTTTTTTTATTTAAAGGGGCACAGTCTTCATTTAAAACAAACACAGGCGTCACCTACCCATGCCCTCTCCACACTTCCATTCCTCTTCGTGGACAAAGACGGTGCCCCTTTAAGCAATAATTGACAGCTAGCCAGGCTGATGGATGGAAGTCTGTGTCAGGATGAATTTTTCCCTGGTGTTGGTATTTGTTGTCCATTATTGCTGTTCAGTTATACCTCTGGACAAAAATTGGGTTGGGGATTTTTCTTCTTCATGTTGGGTTTGTCTTCACTCAGTTGCTGCTGCTTAATGACATCCATCTGCCACCAGCCTTTTGGGACCATGTTCCTCGCTGCTATGATATCAGCTTGTTACTTGAGGGCACCTTCGCTCATGGAGAGGTATTAACCTGTTATGTAAGAAAGAGCAGTGTTTACCTGAGAAGGACATTGCACTTCACCAAGTTTGTGGTGGAATCGCCAGGGCAGCATACTTACAGCACAAGGAAGACAAGCCTTCCGAGTGTGGTGTTAATGTTCAGGTAATGGGGATTCTACTGGAAAGGGGTTGGGGGGGAGTGGGGGGTGGGGGGGCGGGTGTGGGGAGGGGGGGGTAGTTCTGTATGCACTGACAGTCATGAAGACAGAATCTGAAATGCTGTACTAATGACTGCTGGCTAGTTTGACGCACAATATCTAGCTATGAAGAACTTGGTTGGTCATTACGTTTTTAGTTAGCTTGCGTGTTACCAAACAGCCGCAGATAAAGTTCATGATAGAAAAGAAACCGTGACTAGCAATGGGCAATTTGGTTTATGTGTTTCCTGACACACCCCTCTACTGCATTGCTGGGCACTTCAACAAAGGAGCAAATATTTGTTTACCAGTTTTTATTGACATTTTATTCATTAAATCTTCTTTGACTTCTGTTAATCTTAATTTTCTTAAATAATTGAAGGAATATATAAAGCATCAGTTTGCAGTCCCAGTAAGAATTTAAACATGTACAATGGGCAGCAGTTGCTGCCAAGTCATTTTTAATTATGTGGGTTAGGAGGTTTTTAAAGCAGTATTGTTGATGATTCATAGCCTTTAGCTATGTTGTATAATTGGGGCTTAAGAGATTGCCTTCAATGCCCTTACTTCTACCCAAAAATATGTGATTTTCCATTCAAAGGAGTGAACGGATTGTTGAGGTACCCATTTGTATGGACATTCATTATTCTTTTGATTCCCTTCCCCAGATTTCCTTCCTAACAGCACTGTGGGTGTACCTGCACCAGCTAGACTGCAGCGGTTCAACAAGGCGGCTCACCCCCACCTTCTCAAGGGCAATTAGGAATGGGCAACAAATGCATTGCCAGCAACACCCACAACCCATGAAATATTAAAAAAAACTTCATTGAGTTAATGAGAAAGCTATAAATTTTAAACAAGTTGAATAAATGCACAAACTGTGAGCAGAATCATATGATTCTCTGAATGCAGTTATAAACCTTTAATTTGCAAGTGGCCCAAAACCGAGATTAAGCACTACACATTTGGAGTACAAGTGGTTTATTCGGTTCTTGATTCAAGGGGACTTTGGCATGCTTTTAGAATGCAATGTTTATTTAGTATAGTTCCTAATGTGTTGGATTCCAGGGTGTTAACTCTGTGGTTTGCCCCTCATCAAACTTATACCGAAACCCCATCGGTGTGTCACTAAATAAAAAATGCTGTACTGTGTTCATTCAGAAGCGGGTGTGGGCTTGTCTGATTTTACCAAGGCTCAAGTTCCCACTAAAAGGAAATAAGTTGACAATAAGTGTCTTTAACTCAATAGGAATTAGCAGAGATTTTAAATAGTACTTTTTATCCAGAGTGGGATTTCATAGTGACTGTGGGTAATGAGTTATAACACTGTACAAAGATTATTATAAATGTTCTCCACAACTCTTACTATCTATAACCCCAACAGAGATTTTAAAAAAAAACATATCATTTGTATTTGTTTGAAATCCATTTGGACATATAGGAAGCTTGAATATAATTGTATTTTTAAAAAAAATAGAATGGAAGGAGGAGCGAGGTTCTTTTGGGAATAGGTAGGAAGTAATAGTTCTTAAAAAGTAGGTAATTATGATAGCACAGCAGAACCAGGTGGTGACAGCCTGAGTATGTGTACCAAAGTCTTGATTCATAGGAATAAATGAATCATTGCAGTTCTAGTTATTTCTTGCAGGTTGTGCCTCCTCCTAGCCAACCATCCTGTTAATTCAGAGCCAAGATACAGAATAGTTGCGTACCCAACATGCCAGGCAGCTGGAGCATATGAATGGAGGACTCCAGTGTCTTTTGACACCCATTGTTATATGTTTTGTGGTCTTTTTTTAAACTCCACGCTGTCCCCTCTTCTCCCTAAAATATAGAATTGTACCTTTGATGTTAGCTGCACTAACAGCAGGCTTCAGTCAGGCAGTAATGTGGGATTCAAAGCTCTTAAAACTGGTAATGTCTGCTGCTGTCTCTCATCATGGCCCCTAAGAGAAGTGAGAGAGCAGGGAAGTAGGTATTCTGCTGATAGGAGCTTCACTCCCCTTGTTTCTACACTGTTGATGAAACCCTTTATACTTTTTACAGCAGTAAATGTCTGCAGACAGCCCCACACCTTTATGCAGGTTTTGTTGGGCATGAGGGGACATGGGTGGAGAAGTGTGGCAAGTCGGAAGAGACGACTAGTTGCTAGTTCGCTTTTGTTTACAAATGTCGCTGTTTTTTTTGTCTATGTGGCTGTTCGAACCTTGAGTATGAAGCTGCCATGCATTCCTTTGTGTTGGTTTTCACAGGCAGTTAAACTTTTTTTAAACCCTTATAACCCGCGCCATACAGTGTATATAATTAAGTGCCAGGTTATTGTTTTTTTAAAGTTGAGATTTATAGACAACTTAGCTGAAGTTTAAAGACCTGCCAATTAACAATTGAAAATACTGCCATAGTGCATATATATATTTTTTTATTACAATTTATTTATTTAATTTGGGGTCTTTTTGTTGACTCTGTACTCTGCAGCCATCTGTAGTTTGGGGGTGCTGCTCGATAAATGGAAATATCCCGCACACAGCTCACTCTTAAGTGCTGGACTGAGTTCAACAAGGACACTTGGTATTGGGTGCTTTAAGCTTCTGATTGACAGTTTCACCCAAATGAATGAAGAGCCACTTCGATCCACACAGCCTCCATTGTTCGTTTTTGCAGGGGTGGGTGGGGGGGTGGGGGTGTCGTGCAGTGGTGGGTGTGCTTATTTCTAGGACGTCAATGCCATTTGAAGGATTAGCTTCTGGCAAAAGTACATCTGTAATAACACGTTGTTCATATCCCTTCCTCATGAGGTGTGAAGCTGTACCACTGCAGCCCAGTGCATCTGACAGAACTAGCTGCAGTAACATCCAGCGCATTCTTCTGAGCAGCATCCACGAGGCTTGATTTTCATTTTAAACACCAAAGTTAAAAAAAAAACTCTTTTTACGCTGCTGCTGTCCTTTTGCACCATTTCATAAGGTTCACTCTGTACTGTTAGTGTCTTTGTAGAACGGTTGAGGTATTGTCTTGCCTCCATTTTTGCCTCAAAACTGGTGTGCTGGCGCTGCACAAATGAGTTCCAGCTTGGTCTCTTGGATTGCAGAATAGTCAAGGCTAGAAATAACTCCATGACTGTCATTAGCAATTTATGACAAGAGACGCACTTGCAAAGGGTTGCTGGTATTTTGTCCTCTGTAGAAATGCTGTTGTGTGTTTTTTTTTATTCCTTTACTGGAGGAATTCATTATCCTATCCTGCAACAGGATTGGAACTGATGAATAGATGCCCCTAGCATAGTGGAAAATTATGAGTCAGACACATGGAATAATTCAGGCTCAAACCCATGAAGATCTGGCAAGGAGGGACTTCAGTATTTTTTAAAATGATTTTAAACATTGTCCCTTTGCAACACAACACAGTAGGACACAGTGATTTTACAATGAATGTATCTTTTTCTAATGACTGAACTTCTTGTGAGAAAAGTTTTTTTTAAATGAGTAATACACCATAAAGTTTGTTCAATGAGATACAAAATCCCATCTGGAAAAAAAAATGCGGGTTAATTTGAAGGGCTGGTTCTCGTCTATTTAGCATCCATTTCAAAGCAATACGATGTTTACGGTAAATCTAGAGATCATGTAAAACCATCATGTCTTGTTCGTTTAAAAGTACATAGTTCTGGGTCCTAGTTCAGAAAGAAATAACAGTGAGGGGGAGTGCGGAATCTGCAATTTCTGAATTGTTTTCAGAGAACATAAGGCTTCAGTGATACTTTCACAAGATTTTTTAATATTTAAACACTATTGCAGTTTCTTTTTATTGTTTCAAGAATGGACAGCTGACTATATAACTACTAGATGGGGGGGTGGGGGGGGAATATACTTTTTAAATTATTTTTTAAAAGTTCGGGTACACATTGTGTCTATACATCCCTGTTCTCTGTGACTAGGACGCTTGCCTTTTACTCCCCCATACCCCACCGGAACGGAATTATATTTATATGTGTGTTTTTCCGTTAATGTGAATATATTTTTATGTCTCTTTGAGATGAATACACGAAGTAGTAGATGTAAAATGTTCCGGGTCAGAGAAACCTTCCGTGAGAAATTTGTTTTATTTTTATTCATGATGAGGCAAATTGTAAACCTTTTTTAATTATTTTTTCAGTCTTTTTTGTGTTCCTGTAAATTGTTATTTTTTACATTGCTCTTGCAAAACATTATTAACAATCTGATTAGTGCATCAGTGTTAAACCATATCATGGTAATGAAGGTAATTTTAATTAAGAAAAACTGAAAGCTATGCTAAAGAATGAATGTAAAAAAAAATGTACATAGTTGTAAAAAATGTTTCTAAGCGTCATTTTCTATGCACTTTTTTATTTAAGTGATAGTTTAATTAATAAACATGTCCATTTTATCCTTGGAGATACTTTAAATATATTTTGTGTATTTCATGTGGGTTTGGGTTTTCTTTAAACATTTTCTCACAACACTTCTGCCCCACACTATGGCATGGTACCTCTGGTGCTGAAAGTCCACAGACACCTCATCTAAATGGCTGACTTCATGTGAGAGCATTCAGAGAGCATTGGTAGGCTATGTTGTTATGGAGGCATAACGGTGGTGTCCACTGTTGCTACATTTTTCCACTACTATCCCCAGAGGAGCTGAATCCAATAGCTCGTGCCCGTGACTGTGTTCAGAGCAGGGAACCACCACAGGTGGGGAAACTCAGATCTGTGACCCATCAAGATAAAAGCAAAAAACTGCGGATGCTGGAAATCCAAAACAAAAATACCTGGAAAAACCTCAGCAGGTCTGGCAGCATCTGCGCAGAGGAACACAGTTAACATTTCGAGTCCGAATGACCCGAATGTTCTGTTGAAGGGTCATTCGGACTCGAAACGTTAACTGCGTTCCTCTCCGCAGATGCTGCCAGACCTGCTGAGTTTTTCAAGGTATTTTTGTTTTTGTTCTGTGACCCATCAGTTCGGTCTAGCTCTGCTACACGTGAGTCATTGAGGATTCTGGGTTGTGTACATTGGTCAGTAAAGAGTTACACTCCAGTGATGCGTGTTCTGTGTAAAACCATAGGATAGATAATGGGTATTCATCACTGAGAATGTTATGAATGAGTGGTAGGATGCAGATATGTTTTTTAAAATGTTTAATCTCAGCCATGCCTTTACTGGAAAGAAGCTGAGCGAGAAATTCTGGGTTACTCTCATTTCTTTCCTTGTTTGTGGCTAGTCCAAACTGAGTTTTGGGAGTAAGTTGGCTTCTTTCTCCTCTTGTCTACAAATGACATGGAGAGCAAAAGGAAATGAAATGCAAATATTGAAGAGGTGACCTGCATTAATCTTGATGAAGCATGCAATAAGTCGTGTTCATCTCATCTCTCAGTTCAACACCAAGAAAAGTCTCTCAGCAACGCCAGATGGTACTGTGCAACTTTGGATTTTGATTTGCCCAAGTTATAGGTTTTTTTTCCCCCAGATGGATTGATCTTCACTGTGAAATGTAATGTACCTACATATCACCAGCAAACCTTTACAGTGTACCTTCCTGCAATCTGACTTTCAACTTTCCAGAAATGAAAGATGACTTATTACACAGAGAAGCATCCATGAAAGGTTACAGCGAATGTATTTAATGGGCTTGAATGTTGAAAACCATCTCATTTCATTTTCCCAATAAGGTGGAATTCACTTTTTATATGACCACAACGCAGCGCAAAAATACAACTGCTTCTTGGAATCTGACATTTTGTGAGCTATGCTGAATTATGTTAACTAGCATGTTCCATGTTGAATGAAGAGCAATGGGCCATGCTTTTTGGTGGCCAGTTGATGGAGGTGACTGTCACTGATGGTATCACAAGTTGCGGCTATCAATTCGTAGATTTGAGTTTTCAATAGTTTTAAGTCTGGTTCCTCTTTCCAATACCTCGATATGCAACATTATCAACCAGGAGGTGAGACATATGGTTCAAAACCTGGCCTCTGCTTGGCATCTTGCTGCAGCAGTGGAACAGGGATTGGACCTGCGCCTCCCCCTCTGTGTTGGTGTGCCAACACACTAGCATTGCATCCTTATAATGAGATGTCCCTTCCCAAGGCTTGTTCAGCCAGTTGGACACACTAGAGGGACTGTATGTAGTGGAAAATATTAGAGAAGCTAATGCTATATTTCTTGGCTCTCTGAAATTCTCTTGTTCCTTCTAAGCTTTTACGCACTTGCTTCCTGTGTTGAAATAAAGACATACCGCACTGCCTCCTATTCTCAGCCTTCCCAAGGACTCGAATGTTCCAAGTTCCTTCAATCTTCTCCTCTACAATCGTCAGACTTTTAAACTTCAAGATTACGGAAGCCTGCCTTGATATGCCTGGTATTCATCATTTACTGGTAATATATTCACTGAAGTTTGATGAAACTTTATTCCTGGGGGATCATGTATTTTTGTCAAAGCTGGCACTCGGGAACACAGGCAGCTGATGGTTAGCATTTATACTGACAGGTTATTGTAATATAACCACTGCACATTTATAAAGCTCACCATTGGTTTGTCAAGAAATAAATCAGACTTGCAATTAGAATCAGAATTATAGATCGCCCACTTAGCCCATCCGGCGTTTGCTGGCTGTATTCAATTAGTCCCACTACCCTTCTCATCGGCCATAACTCTGCAATTTTCTCCCCTTCAAATATTTATCCAATTCCCTTTTGAAACTCAACGCTGAATCTGTTTCCATTGCCTTTTCAGTCAGTGTGTTCCAGAGCATAACTTGCTGCTTTAAAAAGTTGCACCATATTGGCCCAACTCTGAAAACTGGACATGGTTTACACAAATTATATTTTTAGTAAGGTAATCACTTATTTTGGGAAAGCCCAGCACACAGCTGGATTCCACAAACAGTGGTGAGATTAATGACCAGTTGACATGTTTTTGGTAATGTTAGATCAGGTAGAAGTGTTGGCCAGGACACTGGGAGAACTCCCTGCTCTTCAAACAGTTCCATGGGCAACCAGTTTAAAGTGACACCTGAAAGACAGCACCTCTGACAGTGCAGCACTCACTGCACTACACTGGAGTATCAGCCTAGATTGGGCTCGACACTTGGGTGAAACTTGAATCCATGAACCTCTGGGTCAAGGCAGAGAATACTACCAGGGTAAAGGAAGCTGATGTTTGTTTACAGTCAGTACACATCACTTACAAATGTGGTCAGTATAAAGCCAATTTGATTTCAATATTTTAATTTGTATTATTCTATAAGATTTTCTCTTGTCCCCTCATGACATTGCCTCTTGCTAAAGTTTGATGGGTGTTTCAATACTTTCGGCAAGTGAACCATGACTATTTGGCAATGTGTATCAGCTGGCTGATAAATTGTATGCTTTCAGCTGATGTGTGTGCGAACTCGCACTGTTTATTGGGTTGTGTAGGGGGGAGCATGGAATCACTGGTTAGTGATCAGGAGTAGGACATTGACTGAAATCGGGGATGTAACGTGGGGACCTTGTAGCCTTGTGCACTTCAGTCTCCCATGGGTTGGTGTTTTGGGGTTTTTGCTTTGTTTGTACAAAGCTTGTGTTACCAGATATTCTGTGTTTGATATCAGTGCTGTTTACCAGAACATGCAGGTCAGTGCTCCCAGCATTGGCCTCCGCCCCACAGTCCCATTGGCTGGAATTAAATGTGAGCACAGCCTCTTCGGTCTGAAGTCCACTGCACAACATCTGACAGAGGAATCTATTTCACCTAGGCTGTACCTTGGCGAGGAATTATCACATCATCCACCGGATATGGCTACACTCGGTGATCAGGCTGTGCTCCAAGCCATCTTCAACCCCAACAACCCCTTTGGTAACAATCTTGGGTTGGAAGCAGAGGTAGAATTAACCGATGATGGTGAGTGTTTGACAGTTTAATTTGGTTATTCTCACTAAAGGTCTTCGCATTACCCTTCACAAAATCAGTTTTGTGTTGGAATGAGGACAAGATCAGGTTTGGCATTGACACTCGCTGGACTCGTACATATTGTGCACTTGAGTGCAGTAATAAATATCTACCTGTGAACACTGACAAAGTGAGGGTCAGCTCCGGGAGAGCCCATACCCCAGTAGATTCGATACCTGTGGATCCCGTACCCCACTGACAGTCAGAGCCCTAGGAATCCCTATCCCAGCAAGAGTCAACACTTTGGGAAACAAATCAACGTATGGGGTCCTGTACTTCAGTTAATTGGAGCTTGCAGGGAACCTCAGCAAAAGTCAGCGCTCAGGAAACCCCTATTTCAGCAAGCCAGCACCCAAAAACAATTTGGCATTATATTGTACCTTTAGCGTAGTAAAATATCCCAAGTTGATTCACAGAGAAGCAAAATTTGGCATTAGGTAAATGACCAAAAGCTAGGTCAAATAAGTAGGCTCTAAGGATCATCTTAAAGGATGAAAGAGAGGTGGAGAGGTTTAGGAAGGGAATTTCAGAGCTTTATGGCCTAGGCAGCTGAAGGCATGGATGCCATTGGTAGGATGATTGACATTAGAGATGCCCAGGAGGCCAGAGCTGGAGGAGGGCTGTAGAGATAGGGTTGAGGCCATGTACAAATTGGAAAACAATGGTGGAAATTTTTAAATCCAGAAATAAGGATGTCCAGGGATCTACACCCCAGCAAATTCATTCCCTAGGGAACCAGTACCCCAACTGAATCAGCACCTGAGGAATCTCATTCAATCTCTCTCACGCATAAGTTGTTCTCTTTGTGTGGAGGGTTGCAGGCCAGAGTTAAATAGTGGAGATGTGGGACTTTTTTGGAACTTTGCTCGATTACCTCTGTCTGCATAACGCATCTCAATTTGTTATATTTAGATAGCAAGTTTGATCCAGTCCTAGTGCAACAGGCTAAAGACTTGGAACTGCAGGGAATTTCCCAGGCAGAGTCTGGGAATGTGGATGCAGCTGTGGAAATATTCAGTCAGGCCATAGCAATCATTCCTGAGCGAGCATCTGGCTACAACAACCGAGCACAAACTCTGCGGCTGAAGGGAGACACGACAGGTAAAGGGTTAACATAAGGAAAGGGAGGGTTTGGTGGGGTGGAGGGGTGGCAAGTAAGGTACAAGACAATAAAAATAAACAAAAATGATTGTAAAGCAGTTTACCGGTGGCATTTTATACTCGTAGGTACAGCGATTGTCTTCTCTGTGATGATGGATGATTGATTGGGGCAATAATTAGGAGTGTGGGAAAATGCCTGGGTGGATGTGTCGTGTGATGAACAGATGGCTTCATGGATGGGCCAATAGACAGAATGGATCGACAATGCAAAGAATGTGGGTGATGGGTGGGATGATTAATTGACAGTACAACATGGGATGGATGGAAATAGTGATGGATTTATTAATGATAAATGGGTGGGATATTGAATGTATGGAGTGAGAGGTTTGGTGATGGATAGCTAAGATGGTGGATGAGTGGCATGAATAATAAGCTTATAGATGGATGCAGTTAAAGATGGACACGTCCAAGTGATGGGCATGATGATTGGATATGGAAGTGATGGTTCTATCCGCTCAATTATTACACTTCAAAGTTACAGAAATCCAGGTTTGTCAAATAATGATCCTTACATCTAATTCCTATTCATTGATGAGTAACTACAACAATGTTTAGGAACAGCCAAACCATTGAGGACACCAAAGCTGAGACTGATTCTTCCCTGATCATCATGCTTATTTTCCAGTGGGAATCATTTTGACAAGTGACTGGACGAAGGAGCCCAAGCTGATTTCCCCTTCCTTAGCCCAGGAATGTCTAAGACCAATTGTAATGTACAAACATTCTTTCTTTTTTTTTAACCTGTCCACCAGCTTTAAGGTGCTACTCTTTAGGACTACAGCTTTAACTCAGCAGATGTTAACTGTCGAAAAAGAAAGGGAGGGAAATATGTGGATTGCAAAGCTGTGCTACAGCTCCCGTACTCGCCACTTTCACTGATGCAGGCTGGGTTTGCACCCAGTCGGAGGATGATTTTCTTCAAGTAGTTAGGAGGGCAAATGATATGTTAGCACTTGTTAAAAAGGGATTGGAGTACAAGAATAAAGAAGCCTTACTATAATTATACAGGGCATTGGTGAGGCCACACCTTACATACTTTTCGGTTGTAGCGCATGTGTGCAGTTTTGGTCTCCATCCCTAAGGAAGGACATACAAGGGGCTTAACAGGATAAATGCTGAGAAAATGTTTCCCCGGTTGAGGAATCTCAGTACAGAGTCACAATCTCAGGGGGTCAGCCCTTCAGGAGTGAGATGAGGAGAAATTTCTTTACTCTGTTATTGATCTTTGGATGCTCATTTGTTGAGTATCTTCAGAGCAGAGGTCGATAGACTTTTGACACTAAGGGAATTAAGGGAAGTGGAGATAGTGCGACAAGGTGGAGTTGAGAAAGAAGGTCTGTCATAATCTTGTTGAATGGTGCAGCAAGTTCAAAAGGCCCAATGACCTACTCATGCTCCTTTACCCTTATGTTCTTACGATTCCTATTATGGTTGACCTTCTGAGTATTGATTCATCAAGGGGCATTTGGCTCACCAATGGATAATCTTGATCATTCCAGGGGCAATGAGTGACCTGAACAAAGCAGTGGAGCTGAGCAGAGGAAGAGGATGGACAGCCAGCCTAGCACTGGTCCAGCGAGGGCTCCTCTACCGACTCTTCGGACAAGACCAAGAGGCACTGCAGGACTTCAGACAGGCGGCGGATCTTGGCAATGGGTTTGCCAAGAGCCAAGTGACCCTCATGAATCCCTATGCAGCTCTTTGCAACCGTATGTTGTCCAAGATGGTGGCCAACCTCAGGAATCCGGAACCCTCTGTGTCACCCTCTGTGTGAAGGGCTATGTGCTTTGTTGGTACAAGAGTTCACTGAGATTGTTGTTCCTCCCCTTCTGTCATTAATAATAACTTTGTTTTTAAATAACCTAAAAAGTTTTATCTGTGTTTTTTTATCTCCTGTTTCTGAGTTCCCTACCTGAGCCTACTGATGGCTACAGTCCATGGCCTTGAGACGTTAGCACAGTTTGTTCCAACTCTAAAAGGAAGTAGCACAGGTCCTGAAGCAGTCTACTTTAAGCTGCCAAGGGCCAAACTTAGTGCTCACAGCTGACCAGCTTCAAAAGCAGGGTGACCAACTGTCCTGTATTTTAAGAGATTGTCCCTTATTTTGACTGCTTGTCGTGTGTCCCTTAAGGAACGTCTTTTGTCCTGTGTTTCTAGGACAGCCTGTGGGTGTCTGAGCATCATTGCTTTCTTTGTGAGCGTGTGCACAGTGGTTGTTGGGCACCAGCACCCCCTACCTTGAGCTCTTATGGGCTCCGGCAACTCCCATCACTGCTCTTATGGTCACCAGCGCTTGTACCCTTTTGGCACTTTAAGTCGGTCACCCAGTTCAAAAGGCTTATTAGAAGAGTGTATTTACCTTTTTAACAGGAGCAGAGTTAGGGGAGGTGGTGGCATAGTGGTATTGTCACTGTACTAGTTATCTAGAGACCCAGGGTAATGCTCTGGGGACCCAGATTTGAATCTCACCATGGCAGATGGTGAAATTTTAATTCAATAAAAATCTGACCATGAAGTCATTGTCGATTGTTGTTAAAAACCCATCTGGTTCACTAGAGTCCTTTAGGGAAGGAAATCTGCCGTCCTTAACTGCTCTGGCCTACATGTGACTCCAGACCCACAGCAACGTGGATGACTCTTAAAAATACCCTCTGTAAAGGGCAATTAGGGATGGGCAATAAATGCTGGCCTAGCCAGTGACGCCCACATCCCATGAATGAATAATAAAAAAAAGTTGATGTAAGGTGGGTTTTACTAAAAATGTTACTCTTTGTTCATTTATTATCTGTAAAAAAAAAATATCAACTTGAAGATTTCTAATTAGTTTTCATCTCACTAAACTTGTAATTTTTGCAAAGTGTATGTGGGAGAACATAATGTAAGAAATAGGAGCAGGAGTAGACTGTGCAGCCCCTTGAATCTACCCTGCCATTGATTACCATCACGGCTGATACTCTGCCTCAACTCCACTTTCCCACCCACTCCCCATATCCTGAAAAAGCAAAAATCTGCCTATCTCAGCCTTAAACATACTCAATGATGGAACGATGGTGACTATATTATTGTTCACATGATAACAAAGGGTTTCATTGTTACGCCCTGGATTACCCAATCGCAGGACCAGATAGCAAAGCAGGGAGGATCTACTCCCGATCGCAAGAGACGCCGAGTCTGCTCATCAATGAGACCAGTGATGCTGAAAATAAGAGAATATTGCGTGCAGAACTATTAAGTTGTAACATAACTATTCCACTGCCAGATCTGTCCATTAAAAGTCAAGTCTATTGTAAAATGATTTTCTATTTGAATACATTTTTGGCTCAGTACCAATGCAAACATGACAAACTTGACATCCAGCATTCTCACATTATCCTGCCTAATTTTCAGATGCCCCCCCCCCCGATCCCCAGAACAGAAAGATAAAGAAAGACTTGCATTTCTATAGCACCTTTCATGACCTTGGAACATGCGAAAGCACTTTACTATCAATTAAGTACTTTTGAAAGGGTATTTACTGTTGTAATGTAGTTAATGTGGCAACCAATTTATGCACAGCAAGCTCCCACAAACAGCACCGTGGTAATGACCAGATAATTTTTAATGGTGATGTTGATCGAGGATAAATATTGCCCAGGACATTGAGGTGAATACCATTGCTGCTCTTTGAAATAGCGCTGCTGATCTTTTATGTCCTCCTGGGATGGGGCCTTAGTTTAATATCTCAACCACACTCCCTCGGTACTGTAAGTGTCAGTGTTTTGTCTCAAGTCTCTGTCGTGGTACAGGAACCTACAGCCTTCTGACTGGAGGCGAGAGTGCTACCAACTATTATGTCATGACTAACACACCAGTGCCAGAATCTTCCATGCCTATGCACATTGAAGATGTTGATAAAAGAAAACTGGAGGAGCAATGAAATCCCAAAAATCCCACTAGGTTCAGCTACAATTTGGAAAGAAAATAGGTTTGCACAAAAAAAAAATAATTTATTTTTGTTATAAGTCATCTAGGCCACTAGATGGTGCAATTGAGTGACATGGAAGTACTACGTCACCCTCTTCTGGCAGGAGAGCAAAACTACGCCAACAATTTGTGCCAATCTAATGCAGGGAAACAACAAATTGCATTTATATGGTGCCTTTAATGCAGTAGATCATTCCAAGGTTCTTCACAACAGTGAGCAAGCAGACAAAATTCGACACAAAGCCAGAGAAGGAAATATTAGGATAGTTGGCCAAAAAAGCTTGGTCAAATAGAGAGGTTTTAAGGAGTAGCTTAAAGGAGGAAAGGTGGAGAGATGTGGGGAGGAAATTCCAGAGCTTGGGACCTAGAGGGCTGACATTGATTGAGTGATAGAAATTGGGGACGTGAAAGAGGGCCAGAGTTGGTGCACAGAAATCTGGGAGGTTATAGAGCTGGAGGAGGTTCCAAAGTTAAAGTTGAGGCGATGGATTCGAAAATAAAGTTGCAAAATTTTAAATCAAGACAGTGGTAGACTGGGAGCCAATGTAGATCAGTGACATCGTCGCAAGACACATCATCGGAAAGAGTAAAGTAACAAAAGGAATGGACTCTAATTCAGGATGGGAGAGTTTAGGTGAGGCCAACAGCTCACTCAAAATAAAAACAAAAAACTATTGCGGATGCTGGAAATCCAAAACAAAAACAGAATTACCTGGAAAAACTCAGCAGGTCTGGCAGCATTGGTGGAGAAGAAAAGAGTCGACGTTTCGAGTCCACATGACCCTTCAACAGAACTGAGTATAGTTAGGAGAGGGGTGAAATATAAGCTGGTTTAAGGTGGGGGGCAGGGGGAGAGAGAAGCTGAGGGTGGGGTGATTGTGGAGATAAGCAAGCAGTGATGGGAGCAGATAATCAAAAGATGTCACAGACAAAAGGATCAAAGAGGTGTTGACTCAAAATGATGTGTTTTTAAAACATTTCTAAGGCGTATGAACAAAAATTAATTTTAACAAAGGTTCTTGGCTTTCAAATTTTTTTACAATGATTTCTTTCCCTGATGAAGAAGTCTTGGATTTTGAAATCAAGTTTTTTTTTAAACTGATTTTCATCTAAATAAGGAAAGACCGAACTGATGATTCCCAAACTCCTGTGTTTTTCATTTTGTTTGTCTTTGAAGCCTTGGTTCTGTGCACAAGGTGTTGGGTTTGTTGTGTCAACAGAGCAATCAGTACATGGCTGCTTAAAACCTGTCTTTTTGACTGAGCTTTTGGACATGTGGCTGGAAGTCAAATGATGTGTCTAACCTCCTGTGAGGGCCTTGGGATAGTTTCCTAACTGAAGGTGCTATTCGTTAGGTGGGAGAGGGATTTGGGCGGTGGGGGAGAGGGGGTGTTTGGGGAGTTGGGGAGAGGGGTTTGCAGGGTGGGGGTTGGTGGGGTTTTTTGGGGGTGGAGGGGGAGGTTTGGGGGGGTTGGGGCTGGAGGAGGGTGGTTTGGGGGGGGTTGGGGGTGGAGGAGGGTGGTTTGGGGGGGGTTGGGGGTGGAGGAGGGTGGTTTGGGGGGGAGGAGGGTGGTTTGGGGGGGGTTGGGGGTGGAGGAGGGTGGTTTGGGGGGGTTGGGGTGGAGGAGGGTGGTTGGGGGTGAAGGAGGGTGGTTGGGGAGGGGTTGGGGTGGAGGAGGTGGTTTGGGGGGGGTTGGGGGTGGAGGAGGGTGGTTGGGGGTGAAGGAGGGTGGTTGGGGAGGGGTTGGGGTGGATGAGGGTGGTTTGGGGGGGTTGGGGGTGGAGGAGGGTGGTTTGGGGGGGGTTGGGGGTGGAGGAGGGTGGTTTGGGGGGGGTTGGGGGTGGAGGAGGGTGGTTTGGGGGGGGTGGGGGTGGAGGAGGGTGGTTGGGGGTGAAGGAGGGTGGTTGGGGAGGGGTTGGGGTGGAGGAGGGGTGGTTGGGGGTGAAGGAGGGTGGTTGGGGAGGGGTTGGGGTGAAGGAGGGTGGTTGGGGAGGGGTTGGGGGTGGAGGAGGGTGGTTGGGGGTGACGGAGGGTGGTTGGGGAGGGGTGGGGTGGAGGGAGGGTGGTTGGGGGTGAAGGAGGGTGGTTGGGGAGGGGTTGGGGTGGAGGAGGGTGGTTGGGGGTGAAGGAGGGTGGTGGGGGAGGGGTTGGGGTGGAGGAGGGTGGTTGGGGGTGAAGGGGGTGGTTGGGGAGGGGTTGGGGTGGAGGAGGGTGGTTTGGGGGGGGTTGGGGGTGGGGGGGGTGGTTTGGGGGGGGTTGGGGGTGGAGGAGGGTGGTTGGGGAGGGTGGGGGGGGGTGTTTGGGGGGGGGGGGGTTTTGGGGGGGTGTTTTGGGGGGGGTGTGGGGGGGGGGGTTGGGGGGGGTGTTGGGGGGGGGGGTGTTTTGTTGGGGGGGGATGTTTGGGGGGGGGGGGGGGGGGGGGGTTGGGGGGGGGTGGTGGGGGGGGGTGGGGGGGGTGTGGGGGGGGGGGTGGTGGGGGGGGTTGGGGGGGGGGGTGTTGGGGGGGTGTGGGGGGGGGGGGTTGGGGGGGTTGTGGGGGGGGGGGTGTTGGGGGGGGGTGTTGGGGGGGGGTGTTTTGTTGGGGGGGGTGGTGGGGGGGGGGGTGTTGGGGGGGGTGTTGGGGGGGGGGGTGGGGGGGGGGGTGTTGGGCAGTTGGATGAAGGTGGGTCACGTGATGAAGCCTCTTGGCCGGAATCCAAACGGAATCAGCAAAACCGGGAGACAGACACAGGGAGAGGGTGTGAGGGAGGGGAGGGTGTGTGTGGGTCTGTGTCACGGTCTGTGTCAGGGTCTGTGTGAGGGGAGCCGGGCGCGGACCCTCAGTGACCGAGACCCGGCCCCGGCCCCGGGATGTGTGACCCGGGCTCGGGCTGAGCCTCCCCCCCGCTCCCCGCTCCCCCTCGGCCGGCGCGGCACCAAATCCAGCCCGAGGCGGCGGGAAGGCCTCGCGGTGAAAACCCGGGAACCGGCTCCGAACCCGCGGCTTCGGCCCCAACAGATCCCGAAGCGGCCAATCCCCGCCCTGGAACATCACAGGTGAGATCCTTTCAGATCACCCCCTGCTCTCCTGTAGATCACCCCCTGCTCCCCTGTAGATCACCCCCTGCTCCCCTGTAGATCACCCCCTGCTCCCCCTGTAGATCACCCCCTGCTCCCCCTGTAGATCACCCCCTGCTCTCCTGTAGATCACCCCCTGCTCCCCCTGTAGATCACCCCCCTGCTCCCCTGTAGATCACCCCCTGCTCCCCCTGTAGATCACCCCCTGCTCCCCCTGTAGATCTCCCCCTGTAGATCACCCCCTGCTCTCCTGTAGATCACCCCCTGCTCCCCCTGTAGATCACCCCCCTGCTCCCCTGTAGATCACCCCCTGCTCTCCTGTAGATCACCCCCTGCTCCCCCTGTAGATCACCCCCCTGCTCCCCTGTAGATCACCCCCTGCTCCCCTGTAGATCACCCCCTGCTCTCCTGTAGATCACCCCCTGCTTCCCTGTAGATCACCCCCTGCTTCCCTGTAGATCACCCCCTGCTCTCCTGTAGATCACCCCCTGCTTCCCTGTAGATCACCCCCTGCTTCCCTGTAGATCACCCCCTGCTCCCCTGTAGATCACTCCCTGCTTCCCTGTAGATCACCCCCTGCTCTCCTGTAGATCACCCCCTGCTTCCCTGTAGATCACCCCCTGCTCTCCTGTAGATCACCCCCGCTCTCCTGTAGTTCACCCCCTGCTTCCCTGTAGATCACCCCCTGCTCTCCTGTAGATCACCCCCTGCTCTCCTGTAGATCACCCCCTGCTCTCCTGTAGATCACCCACTGCTCCCCTGTAGATCACCCCCTGCTCTCCTGTAGATCACCTCCTGCTTCCCTGTAGATCACTCCCTGCTTCCCTGTAGATCACCCCCTGCTCCCCCTGTAGATCACCCCCTGCTCTCCTGTAGATCACCCCTGCTCCCCTGTAGATCACCCCTGCTCTCCTGTAGATCACCTCCTGCTTCCCTGTAGATCACTCCCTGCTTCCCTGTAGATCACCCCCTGCTCCCCCTGTAGATCACCCCTGCTCTCCTGTAGATCACCTCCTGCTTCCCTGTAGATCACTCCCTGCTTCCCTGTAGATCACCCCCTGCTCCCCTGTAGATCACCCCCAGCTCTCCTGTAGATCACCCCCTGCTCTCCTGTAGATCACCTCCTGCTCTCCTGTAGATCACCTCCTGCTCCCCTGTAGATCACCCCCAGCTCTCCTGTAGATCACCCCCTGCTCTCCTGTAGACCACCTCCTGCTTCCCTGTAGATCACCCCCTGCTTCCCTACAGATCACCCCCTGCTTCCCTGTAGATCACCCCCTGCTTCCCTGTAGATCACCCCCTGCTTCCATGTAGATCACCCCCTGCTCTCCTATAGATCAACTATAAATACCTCCCCCCCCCCCCTATTTTCTGCTATGCGGCAACTAGACTTTGGCCACATTTACTGGGCTGACTTTTAATCTGATGCGGGGGTGAAATGGGAATTGTGTTAAAAAGTGTCCCGGCGAGGCTGCCCTCTGCTCCAGACAATGTTATTACCGGACAGTGGTCAGTGAGGGAGCCTCAGGCCCCTTTTATTGTTGGGTTTAATCTCTCGCAGGTCGGGTTGTTATGGTTCATGGGACTTGGCCAGCTTAGAGCACAGGATTAGGGGTTGTGGAGAGGAGGGGTAAACTCTCTCAGAGAGGCAGGGGGTGGGGGGGTTGTAGAGAGGAGGGGTAAACTCTCTCAGAGAGGCTGGGGGGGCTGGGGGTTGTGGAGAGGAGGGGTAAACTCTCTCAGAGAGGCTGGGGGGGCTGGGGGTTATAGAGAGGAGAGGTAAACTCTCTCAGAGAGGCTGGGGCTGGGGGGTTGTCGAGAGGAGGGGTAACTCTCAGAGACTAGGGGGGGGTTTGTAGAGAGGAGGTGTTACTCTCCCAGAGAGGCTGGGGGGGTTGTAAAGAAGAGGGGTAAACTCTTTCAGAGAGGCTTGGAGGGGGGGTGGGGATGGGGTGGGTGGGGGGGGGAATGGGGTGGGTTGGGGGGGTGGGGTGGGTGGGGGAAGGATGGGGAAGGGGGTGGGGTGGGGAGAGTTGGGATTGCTGCTGGATGCAAAATCCCAGCAGACTGCTATCCAGACCCTGGCTACTCCAGGTGACCAGGATATATTTGGTTTCTCGGGTGAGTTGTGTTTGGCCCTTGCCCATTCGGCATGGCCATCCACGATTCAGCGTCTGCTCCCTGATATCCCTACTGCCAGGCTGCGTATTGAAGGGGAGCCCGAAGGCAGAGAGACACTGGAGAGGGCATTGTGAAGATTTACAAGGAATCTGAAAGGTTATAAATATCAGGAAAACTGAACAGGCTAGGGGCTGTTTACTCCAGAAAACAGAGGACTAACAGATGGTGTGATGGAGACTAGAATATTATGAAGGGGATTGAGAAGATGTTTTCACTTCTGGAGGAATCCATAATTAGGGGCTATAAATATAAGATAGTCGCTAATAAATCCAATGTAGGAATTCAGGAGAAACTTCTTTATTCAGGGAACAGTTTAAATGTGGAACTCGTTACAAATTGGAGTAGTTGTGGTGAATGACATAGATGTGTTTAAGTGTCAGCTATGGGGGAGAAAGGAATAGAAGGGTATGTTGATAGGGTAAGATGAAGAGGGGGTGGGAGGAGGAATATATGGAGCATAAGCACTGGCATAGATCATTTGAGCCCAAATTTGTATAAACATTTTTGTTGCATTAGCGGCATTGGATTTAAGAGTTAAAATGAAAAAGTTTAGGAGCCCCTGCAGTGAGTCGGTACTCTGACAAGAGTATTACCCATAGAGTATCATCTCCTTGAGGCTTGGTTTTAAATATTGTTTGATCATGCTCCTGTCTAGCACCTTGGGACAGTTTATTATGTTAAAAGATGTTATACCACAAAGGCTGGCAGTTACATGGCGCCTTTCATGACCACTGGATGTTTCAAAGTGCTTTCTGGCCAATGAAGTAGTTTTGAAGTGTAGTCTCGCTGTTGTAATGTAGGAAACGCGGCAGCCAATTTGCACACAGCAAGCTCCCACAAACAGCAATGTGATAATGTTCATGTGATGTTGATTGAGGGATAAATATTGTCCAAGATACCACCTTAACTCCCCTGCTCTTCTTCAAAAGAGTGGACGTAAAAGATTCTGTGGCAATGCGCAAGCAGATGGGGCTTTGGGTTAAAGGCTCGTCTGAAAGATGGCATCTGTGACAGTTCAGCACTGCCTCAGTAGCGTTGACATAGATTTTTGTGCTCAAAACGTTTCAGTGCACTTAGCTATTGAGTAGTGCAACTTTAAAAAAATAAAACAACAAATAAAACACAAGCCTTCCCTTTAAGTCTTAGAAGATTCATCTCCCTGCATCCTAATTCACTTGAACTCATTAACATCATTGCTAATCTGAACCTCTCTTGTCCCTCCTGCAAACCGTGACTCAGTGGGGAGCACTTTCTCACCTTGGAGTTAGTATGCTGTAGATACAAACCCCACTCCAGAATTGGAGCAAAAAAATCAAAGCTGACACTTCTTTTGCAGCACCGAGGGAGTGCTGCACTGTCATAGGCGCTGACTTTTGGATGAGACATTAAACTGTAGCCTTGTCTGCTCTCTCAGGTAGAAAAGATCCCAGGTCATCATTTGAAAAACAGCAGGGGAGTTCAGTTCGGTGTCATGGCCAGCATTTATCACTCAACTAACATCACAAAAACAGATTATCTGTTAACTATCACATTGCTGTTTGTGGGAGCTTGCTGTGCGCAAAATGATGGCTATGTTTCCTACATTACAACAGCGGCTACACTTCAAAAGTATTTCATTGGCTGGAAAGCACTTTGGGATGTCCTGAGGTCATGAAAGCTGCTATATAAATGCTAGTTCTTTCTATTCTCTGGGAAGCAACTGACAATTTTATTTTATTGGTCCAGTTTCAGGGAAGATGTAATGAAAACAGGAGAGCAGCCTCCAACATGAGAGTGGCTGGATGTGACAATGTCGTAGGAGCTTTCCTACTTCTGCAACTTGAGACCTACGTCCGCTCAGGTACTTCAGCATGGAAATTAGTTGGATTTTCATTCCATCTAGTTTTAACGCTTTTACCTCCTTTCCCTGAACTTGCCCAGGACCTCATGAACGATTGTTGAGGTAAAGCCAGGTGCAACTTCTAACACGCGTATGAGACAACAAACCGATGCCTGTGTGGCCCAGTGAACATACAAAATAGGAGCAGAAGTAGGCCATTCGGCCCCTCAAGCCTGCTCCACCATTCAATAAGATCATGGTTGACCTGTTTGTGTTTTGAATTCCACATTCCCATCTACCTCCAATAGCCTTAGATTCTTGTTAGGCAAGGGAATCTATCTCCCTGTGCCTTAAAAATATTCACTGACTCTACCTCCGCCACCTTCTGAGGCAGAGAGTTCGCACAACCCTCTGAGAAAAAAGTTCTCACCTATGTCCTAAAAGGGCGACCCCTAATTTTAAAACAGTGCTCCCTGGTTCTGGACTGACCCACAAGAGGGAACATCCTTTCCACGTCCAAACCGTTCAGGATCTTATATACTTCAGTCAGTCAAGTCACCCCTTGCTCTTCTAAACCCTAGTGGAAATAAACCCAGTCTGTCTAACCTTTCATCATAAAACAACCCACTGATTCCAGGTATTAATCTAGTAAACCTCTTCTGAACTGCCTCTAACACAGTGGTAAATACATACATACCCTCCCTCCACCTTCTCTATGGTAATGAGCAAACTGGGACTCTACTCTAGAATGGAGAAGGCTGAGTGGTGATGAATTGAGGTCTTTAAAATTCTGAAAGGGTTTGATCAGGAACAAATAGGGGAGATGTTTCCACTTGTGGGAGAGTCCAAAACCTTGGCACCATAAGTATAAGATGGTCACTAATAAATCCAACAGGCACTTCAGGAGAAACTTCATTACCTGGAATGTGCTGAGAATGTGGACCTGAGAAATTGGGCAAAATAGTATGGATGCATGTAAGATGCAACTAGACAAACCCATGAGAGAGAAAGGAATAGAAGGACGCGGTGATAGGGTGAGATCAAGTAGGGTGGGAGGAGGCTTGTGTGGAGCATAAACACCAGCATGGACCAGTTGGGCTGAATGGCCTGTTTCTGTGTCTGTAAATTCCAAGTGGGCCACTTAGTCCTCAGCCTGCGCTCAATGAGCTATCCTCAGTAGAAGGTGGGGTGCTGCACTTTGCTTTAATGCCCCATAAATTAGGGAGGGCTGGGGGGGAGAGACAGAATTTCTGATCACTAGACTGTGACCCAAGCACCCTCCCCACCTGGTGGGCACTGCATTGGATATCAGCTATGATTCCCCCATGTTTTGAATGAATTGATGGTTACTGGGTTCACGCTTGAAGAATGGCCTCATAGGTGAGATTCCAGCAGGCTGCCTATTGCCACAAAGTTGTACCTTACCAAACTTGAAGGGGTTCTGAGGGTGCAATTCTCTTTTTACTGGTATTTAGTATTTTGGTTACAGAAATCGCTGAGCCGTTTCCTTTAATTAACGGACGTCCTCAGCCTGTTGTCACCTTGGAGGAAAATGCTACCAAAGAATTTACCTGCAGGATGGAGGGCTGGAAGTCAGTGCCCATTGTTACCTGGTACCTGAATGGCAAAAAGCAGTTGAGTAACCAGACCATGCTGATCCCCAACTCCAGCGAGACTAACAACCAGAGCTTCAGCAACTTTGTGATTACCACCCACAGGAAGGACAAGGAACTCAACTGCTCAGCTACTGACCCTGTAACCGGGAAAACCCAGAACGCCAGTGTGATCCTCAATGTGCAGTGTGAGTATCGAGAACGCCCTGAAAATTTCAAATAACTGATACCTTCGGAGGAGACGCATGACATATTCCTGTTCCAAGCGGGATCTGTTACAGGAACTCCAGCCTGTGATCCCTTGTGCTATGGACTCCAATTCTCTCATGTTCTTGGGTGGGATGTGGTGCCTGCGGGCTGGGGGAAGAGGGGAGTCGGGGAGTAAAGATTCACCAACGATTACTTGCATGTATGTAGTAGCATCTTTAACATAGTAGAACATCCCAAGGCGTTTCCCAGGGAGCAATTATCAGATTGTTTGATGTGGAGACACATCAGGAGATATTAGGACAGACCAAAAGCTTAGTAGAAGAGGTAGGTTTTAAGGAACATCTTGAAAGACCAGAGAGAGGAGAGGCTTAGGGAGGGAAATCCAGAGCTTTTCCCCAGGGATTTTTTTTCCCCTTGGAGCTGTAGCCAGCCTAAGAAATAAATATTATTCTAGGAACAGAAGGAGGCCATTCAGCTCATTGAGTCTGTTCCAGCATTCTGTCAGCTCATGGCCAATCTGTGCTGTAACTCCAAATACCTAAACGCCCTGGTGTGGCAATAAACAATAAACCTCAGTTTTGAAATTTTCAATCGCCTCAACAGTTTTTTGGGGGAGAGGGGTCTTTGTTTGATGAAGCGCTCCCTGACATTACCCCTGAACGGCCAAGCTCCAATTTTAAGGTCTGCCCCTTGTTCTGGACTCACCCCCCACCCCCAGAGGAAATAGTTTCTCTCTATCTACCTTACCTAGTCCTTTAATCACCTCAATTAGATCACACCTTATATACTTAGGGGAAGACAAGTCTTGTCCATGCAATCTGTCATATTTTAACCCTTTTAGCCCTGGGATTGTTCTGGTGAATCAGCGTGAATCCCCTCCAAAGCTAAAACATCTTTCCTGAGGTGAGGGGCACCAGATGGGCTCTGACAGAAACTTTATATAAACTGTAGTTTAATTTACACCCCTTTGTGATCCAGCCCCCTGGAGATAAAGGCCAACATTCTATTAGCCTTTCTGATTATTTTGTGTACCAGTCTACTGTTTTGTTTTATTCTTTCATGGGATGTGGGCATCGCTGGCAAGGCCAGCATTAGCTGCCCATCCCTAATTGCCCTTGAGAGTCTACTACATTGCCACTGTCTGGAGTCACATATAGACCCGGACGGGGTAAGGTTGGCTGACTTCTTCCTTGAAGGATATTAGTCAACCAGATGAGTTGGTATTTGGTGATTTTGGTGTGTGGATCCTTAAATTTCTCTGCCCTGCTTCTCATCATTTAGAAAATATTCTGACCTATCTAGGGTGGAGCTGTGTAAAACATGGTGTACGGTACCTCCTTAAAGTCATATTATCCAATTGCCATACTTTGTTCAAGTAAATAGGAAGTTCCATGTGTGAAATTGTGACTCTGGACATGCATTTAATTTGTTGTCATTTTTTTAAAAAGTGTCATTAAATTTGCTGCTCGAGGAGGGCCTGCCAATTTTCACCTCCTGGTCCTCCTGGTAGTATCACTGACTAGAAGACCAGCTCCATCCATCCACTGGGACCTGTAGTGGCGTTTAAACTCGGGAATGCAGACCTTCCGGCAGTCACCTTGGTAAACCTTTACCAAGAGCTTTCAGAAAATCTAAGTTGACAATATGATCTGTCATCTTATCTCCCAACTATTTGCCAAAAACCAAATAAGCCTGTGCTTCCCAGACATTTTTCCCGATGGGACCCCATTTTGATGCCTTAGGCTTTGTGTGATTGGAGAGTGAAAATTGTTGGGGGAGTGGGTGCACGGGGGATGGTTGGAGAGTTGTTGAGTGGGTGGGGTGAGTTGTTGATGGCGGGGAGGTTTAAAACTGCTGAAAAAGTGAAGACCCACCTTGTTACAGGCTGTGGCTGTAGCAGCAGTCAGACCTCAGAGAACCTCAGCTTCACAGCCCACGCTTGGATGGACTTTGAGACTCCCAGGCTCCCAAAATAACTTGGCTTGAGTCTCACAACACGAGACACCAGGTAGCACCCCCGGCCATATGGAGAGGGGAGAGACTGTATTTGTTGGTGAACCCAGACATCATGTGAAGGAAAGCTGGGCGAGTCGGACCAGAGGATGTCAATTGAATTTAGTGAGATGTAAATTTAAACAGATATTGGAAGCATACTTCTTTGCTCAAAGAGAAACAAATGGTTGAAATAATCTACTAGGCAAGGCGGTGAAGTTAAAGACTAATTGGAGTGTCCACATCTAGGCTGAGGTAGGAACGAGTTAGAATGGGCTGAATGGCCTCTTCTCATGCTTGACTTTTTATCTAGAGTTCTTGAAACATGATGTAGCCTTGGCAAGGCCCTGGACTTTGTGGCTTATTATTATGGTTCTCAGCAGACACCAGGGTGGAGAGAACTCAGCCATACACAAGCAAAATACTATGGATGTTGGAAATCGGAAATAAAAACAAGAAGTGCTGGAAAACTCAGCAGGTCAGGCAACATCTGTGGAGAGAGAAACAGAGTTAACGTTTCAGGTTGATGACCGGAACCCAGGGTTTTGATGAAAGGTCATTGACCTGAAACATTAACTCTGTTTCTCTCAACCCTAGTCATGCTTGCTCCCAAACATTTCATCACACCACCATTCAGCTGCCTGGACCCTAAGCTCTGGAATTCCCTGCCTCAACCTCTTCGCCTCCATACCTCTCTCTACTCCTTTAAGACATTCCTTAAACCTGCCTGTTCGATCCAGCTTTTGGACCCCTGTCTTAATGTCTCCTCCTTTGACTTAGCGTCAGTTTTTGTCTGATAATGCCCCTGTGAAGTTCCTCGAGAAGTTAAAGGCACCACAGAAACACAAGTTGCCGTTGTTGTTATGTCACTAAATGAGATTTCTTGTCTTCTGTGTATCTTTTCCCCAGTCAAACCTGAAGTTATTCGGATGGATACTGAGTACAAGGAACGCAATGATTCGGGACTGTTCCTCGTCCTGTTTGTCTTGGTACAGGCGAACCCTCCTGCCACCATTACCTGGGTTGATGAAAGTGGCCGTGTAATTGTGAACACCTCCAATTTCATGATCCTGGACACCAAGAGCTACCCTTGGTTGACCAATCACACTGTCCACGTGCAGTTGTCCAGCCTGGCCAAGAACTATTCCTTCACTGCTGGCAATGAATTTGGTGTGACCAACTCCTCCATTTCTTTACCAGGTAAACCATGAAAAATCCACTGTCGGTTATATAGCCCATTCGGAACTATTCTAAATCCCTGGATTTCCAAAATGAATTGATTCCGCCACTGAGGGTATCAAGGGATATGGAACCAAGGCAGGGGAATGAAGTTGAGATGCTGATCAGCCACAATCTAATTGAATAGTGGAGCAGGTTCGAAGGCCTGAATGGCTTTCTCCTGTGCCAAATGATACCACGAGAGTTGGACCTTCACCCATTTCTAATTTTAAGTCCTACTCTGGAGGCTTGACCACCCAGTTGAGGTGGACACTTCCAGCACAATACTGAAGTAGTGCAGCACTGTCAGAGGTGCCACCTTTCAGATTAAACTTTAAACCTGAGGTCCCCTGTACCATCTCAGGTGGGCATAAGAGATCCCACGGCACTATTTCAAATTGGAGGAGGGGAGTTCTTCCTGGAGTCTTGACCAATATTTATCCCTCAATCAACATCAATAAAAAAAAACCATGTCGCTGTTTGTGGGAGCTTACTGTGCACAAATTGAGTACATTTCCTACATTATAACAGTGTTTTCATTTTAAAATTGGCTGCAAAGTGCTTTGCGATGCCCTGAGGATGTGAAAGGTGCTATGTGAATGCAGGTCTTTCTTTCTGGTGTGGTAATGATTTGTGCATTTCTCTTTCCAGGTTTTCTGCATTCACATGTTGAAGTGCCTGTTTTGGTGATCCTTCTTGGGGGAGTTCTCGGGCTCCTCACCATCCTGCTCCTGAATGTTATTGTGTTGTGTGCTGTATACCGGAAGAAGAAGGAAAGAGCAGGTGAGACACCAGGTGGGACATTGCAATGTGTTGGTGTGTGACCCGTTGTTATAGGACTGATGGAGGTGTAGATGTAGCTGTCTCCCACTCAACAAAGCCACTTGAAGAGTTGGAACAGTTGTTAGGCGCGGGAAAGTTTTGTGGATGCTGCTCTTCGCTGTTTCCCCTTCAGGATGACTTCTAATTTAACTAGAGAGAAATTTAACTGGACCAGCCACACAAAAACTGTGGCTGCAAGAGCAGGTCAGAGGCTGGGAATTCTGCGATGAGTAACTCACCTCCTGACTCCCCAAAGCCTGTCCACCATCTACAGGGCACAAGTCAGGATAGAATACTCCCCACTTGCCTGGATGAGCGTGGCTCCAACAACACCCAAGAAGCTCAACAACATCCAGGATAAAGCAGCCTGCTTGATTGGCACCCCATCCTCCACCTTAAATATTAATTCCTTCTACCACAGTGGCAACAGTGTGCACCATCTACAAGATGCACTGCAGCAACTCACCAAGACTCCTTCGACAGCTTCTTCCAAACCCACAACTTCTGCCCCCTAGGACAAAAGAGCATAAGTCCAGGCCCACCTGCAAGATCCCCTCCAAGCCACATATCATCTTGACTTGGAATTGTATCACCATTCCTTCACTGTAACTGGGCCAAAATCTTGGAATTCATTCGTTATCAACAATGTGTGTGTTTCTACAGCACACAGACTGCAGCTGACTAACTGAGTGAAGACTTGGAGTTTGGTGAGGGGGAGTTTTAAGTGTTAATTTTGTTCTTAAATTTTGCTCTTAAAATCTAATCTAGTCTGTAATTAGCAGTAACTGGAAAGTACAGTGTAAGCAGGCTAAGTTATTTCTTTCTTGCAGCTTAGGTAAGGTAAACTCACTCTTAGCTGTAGGAGTTGAGCAGTTAATTAGCTAACTGGTTGAATCTGGTTACTGTGGCCCCAGTTCAGTTTACTATAGATTCAGGGTTTTTTAGTGCAGAGTTGGCAAATGGAACGCAGCTGAGATAACTGAGTGAAGACTTGGAGTTTGGTGAGAGGGGAGTTCAGGGAAGGATGTGTTTGTTTTCTCTTTCTATCTTGCTCACCCCATAGAAATTGGTTCGTGCCCAACTGCAAGGAAAGGAGCTGGCTGTTTGGTGAGTATCTGGTAAGTGGGTAAGTTCTATTCTATCCCTAAGGCTTAAAATAGTATACAATTTGGTGGTAAAGTTAATAAAATATATAAGAAAGCAACGTAAGTAAGTGATTAATATCATTAAGTAATTATTTAAAACACACTAAGGACAGCAGGACAGATGATGTATCAAGGCTGCAGCAAGTTGGAGCACCGGGAGGAACTTTGGCTCAGAAGCATTGAGCTGGAGGCTGAGCTGCAGACACTGCGACACATCAGAGAGGGGGAAAGTCACCTGGATGCTTTATACCAGGAGGCAGTCACACCACTTAGTATAGGGTCTTCTAATTTGGCCAGTGGCCAAGGACTGGAGGGTGTGACTGTGAGTGAGGCAGGTAAGGGGACCCAGAGGGCAGGAGTGTGAGCCTCTTGCAATTGTCCAACAGGTTTGAGGTTCTCTCAGCTTGTTTGGATGAGAGTGGGGGCTGCAGGGTGGATGAACAAACTGACCATGGCACTGTGGTACAGGAAGCCATCCAAGAAGGGGGAGCAAAAAGGAATGTAGTGGTAGGAGGGGACAGTATAGTGAGGGGGTTGACACTGTTCTCTGTAGCAAAGAGCAAGATGGTTTTGTTGTGCCCAGGGCCAGGGTTCGGGACATCTGCTCAGGGCTGGAGAGGAACTTGCAGTGGGAGGGGGAGATTCCAGTGGTTGTGGTCCATGTAGGTACCAACGACATAGGCAGGATGAGGAAGGAGGCTCTGCAAAGTCAATATGAGGAGCTAGGCACCAAATTAAGAAGCAGAACCTCAAAGGTAATAATTCCTGGATTATTACCTGAGCCATGTGCAAATTGGCATAGGACAAATAAGATTAGAGAAATGAATGCGTGGCTCAAAGGCTGGTATGGGAGAAGTGGGTTCTGGTTCAAGGGGCACTGGCACCAGTATGGGTGAACCACCTAACTAGGGAAGTAGAGAGGGTTTTAAACTGAATAGTGGGGTCAAGGGATCAAATTTGTGAAGATGTGGTAAACCAAAGAGTAGAGACAAGGCAAGAGTGACAGGTATTAATATGGGAAATGATAAACTGTGACAGGAAGGGACAGAGAGCACAAATCTAAGAGTAAATTGGCAGATAAGGCTAGACACTACAAAAATAATAAAAGGACAGAACTAAAGGCTCTGTATCTGAACACACAGCATTCGAACCAGAACAGATGAACTGATAGCGCAAATAGAAATAGGTATGATCTGAGAGCCATTACAGAGACATGGCTACATGATGACATAGATTGGAACCTGAATATTGAAGGGTATGTTACATTTAGGAAGGAAAGGAAATTAGGAAAAGGTGGAAGGGTGGCTATGTTAATTAATGATGGTATTAGCACATTAAATAGAGTGACCTAAGTTCAAGAAACCAGGACGTAGAAGCAATTTGGGTTGAGTTGAGGAATGATAAAGGCAATAAGTCACTTGTGGGAGTGGTGTACAGGCCCCCTAATTGTAACCACACATTAGTTATAAAAGAAGAGGTAATGGGAGCTTGCCAGAAAGATACAGCAGTCATTTTTTTTATTCGTTCGTGGGATGCACGCGTCACTGGCTGGGCCAGCATTTATTGCCCACCCCTAATTGCCCTTGTTCAGAGGGCATTTAAGAGTCAACCACATCATGGCAGATTTTAATCTGCATATACGAGCATATGAATTAGGAGCAGGAATAGGCCACTCGAGCCTGCTCCGCTATTCAATAAGATCATGGCTGATCTGAATGTTTCCTCGACCCCACATTCCTGCCTACCCCTGAGAACCTCTCACCCCCTTGTTAATCAAGAATCTGTCCAGCTCTGCCTTAAAAATATTCAAAGACTCTGCTTCCACCGCCTTTTGAGGAAGAGAGTTCCAAAGACTGTCAACCCTCTGAGAGAAAAATTTCCCCTCATCTCTGTCTTAAATGAGCGACGCCTTATTTTTAAACAGTGACCCCTAGTTCTAGATTCTCCCACAAGAGGAAACACCTTCTCCACATCCACCCTGTCAAGACCCCTCAGGATCTTAAAGGTTTCAATTAAGTCACCCCCTACTCTTCTAAATTCCAGTGGATGCAGGCCTAACCTGTCCAGCCTTTCCTAATAGGACAATCCACCCATTCCTGGTATTAGTCTAGTAAACCTTCCCTGAACGTATTTACATCTTTCTTTAAATAAGGATACCAGTTCTGTACACACTATTCCAGATGCGGTCTCACCAATGCCCTGTACAGCTGAAGCATAACCTCCCTACTTTTGTATTCAATTCCCCTTGCAGTAAATGATAACATTCTACTAGCTTTCCTAATTACCTGCTGTACCTGCATGCTAACCTTTTGTGATTCATGCACTAGAACACCCAGATTCCTCTGAACCTCAGGGCTCGGCAATCTCTCACCATTTAGATAATAAGCTTCTTTTTTATTCTTCTTGCCAAAATGAACGATTTCACATTTGCCCGCATTATACTCCATTTGCTAGATCTTTGCCCACTCACTTAACCTATGCTGCCAGGGCTGGAGGACCTGAGCTATGATGAAAGATTGGATAGGCTGGGGTTGTTTTCCTTGGAGCAGCAAAGGTTGAGAGGGGACCTGATAGAGGTGTATAAGATCATGAGGAGCATAGATAGGGTGGAGAGGAAGGCACTTTTTCCAATAGTAGAGGGGTCAATAACCAAAGGACATAGATTTAAGGTAAGAGGTAGAAGGCTAAGGGGAGAATTATTTTCACCCAGAGGATGGTGGGAGTCTGGAACTCATTGCCTGAATGGGTGGTTGAGTCAGAAACTCTCATAACATTTAAGAAGTATTTGGATATTCACTTGCATTGCCATAGCCTCCAGGGCTATAGATCAAGCGTTGGAAAATGGGATTAGTGCAGTTAGATCTTTGTTGACCGGCGCAAACAAGATGGGCCAAATGGCCACCTCCTGTGCTGTAAACGTCTATGAGTCTATGTCACTTTGTAGCCTCCTTACATCCTCTTCACAATTCACTTTCTTACCTATTTTTGTGTCATCAGCAGATTTAGCCACCATTCCTTTGGTCCCTTCATCCAAGTCATTTATCTAAATTCTAAAATGAGGCCCCAGCACTGATCCCTGTGGCGCACCACTCACCATATGTCAACCAGAAAAGACCCATTTATGCCAATCTCTGCTTCCTGTTAGCAAGTCAATATGTTAACCCCTACACCATGAGGTTTTATTTTATGCAATAACTTTTGATGTGGCATTTTATCAAATGCCTCCTGGTAATCTAAGTACAGTACATCCACTGGTTCCCCTTCATCCACAGCACATGTGACTCCTTCAAAGAACTCCAATAAATTGGTTAAACATGATTTCCATTTCACAAAACCATGTTGACTCTCCCTGATTACCTTGAATATTGCCAGTACAGGGACTGAACCCATGCTGATGGCATCAGTCCGCATCACACGCTAACCATCTAGCCAAAAGAGCCAGCTGGCAGTTAGAGATGGGCAATAAATTCTGACCTTGTCGGTGATGCCCACACTTCATGAATGAATTTTTAAAAAACTTGAGAAGTTACCAAGAGGTCTTTGTTGAGTCTTCTGTACCTGTGTCCCATTTTTATCCTGTTCATACATAAGTCACAGAAACCAGAAACTAAGAGAGTGACTGCGAGTTTATAGAATCCTATGTACAGCACATAAAGAGGCTAATCAGCTCCTTGAATCTGTGCTAGCTCTTTTGAAGTGTAATCCAGTTACTTCCCACTCCACTGCTCTTTTCCCATGTCCTTTCAGTTTTTCATTTTCATATATTTATCCAATTCCCTTTTGAAAGCAGCTATTGCACCTGTACCCAGCACCCTGTCAGTGTATTCCAAATACTAACCACTCATTGCTCAAAGTGCTCGCTCATGTTACTTCTGTTTTTTTTGCCAACCGCCTTAAACTTGTGCCCTCTGGTTAGCGACCCTTTAGCCATTGGAAACGATTTCTCTCTTTTAACTCTATCTAAACACTTCATGATTATAAACGCCTCTATCAAATTTCCTGTTAGCCTTCTCTGCTCTAAGGCGAATGACCCAGGTTGTCCAGTCTATCCATGTAACTGAAATTTCTCATTCCTGGAACCATCCTAGTAAATCGCTTCTGTACCCTCTTGAAAGCATTCACATCCTTCTAAAGTGCGATGGGGTTACTATTGTGAAGTCGAAGATTTTGCAGCCAACACGCTCACAGCAAACTTGTACAAATAGCAGTGTGGTAATGTTCATTGTGAGGTTGATTAAGAGAAAATATTGGCTAGGAAATTGGGTAAGCTCCCCCCCTTCAAAATAGTGCCTCCTGCATTATCCAGAGAGAGCAGATAAAGCCTTGGTTTAAAGCTTCATTAGAAAGACAGCACCTGCAACTTTGCAGCACTCCCTCAGTACTGCACTGAGTGTCAGCCTGCATTTTGTGCTTGCGTCTCTTACCTAAATGCACAATCTTCGGACTCAGATTTGAGTGCTACCAACCTAGCCATGGCTGACACTTTGGGATTGATCGATCCTGGGATTTCCATGTACTGGTCATAATTGATTCCTTTTTTTTTTATTCTGTTCCAGATTTAAAACCCAGCTCTGACTCAGTAGTTCACAGGTAAATAATTACTCCATTATATTCCAATGATTGCGTTTAGTTTGTGCTTCACGTCTTCCTTTCCCCTGCTGGAACCTGAACCTTAGATATGCCTACATGTTGCTGTGAGGATAATAAGCACATCCAATCGGGGAGATTATCTCGGTTTAGACCAACCCTTTTGCCACCCTATGTCTCGCTCACCCTGCTGCCTATATCCCAACTTGTACCCAGTCTCATTCACCCATTAGCCCTGTGCTCGCTGGCCTGCATTAGCCCCCAGTCAAGATCTTAAAGATTTTAAAGTTCTCTTCCTTGTTTTCATCCCCCCCCGCCACCAAGCCTTTCACACTCTCTATCTCTGTAATCTCCTCCAACTGCACAACCCTCCGAGATCTCTGCGCTCCTCCAATTCTTGTGTTTTGTGCATCTCCGATTCTAATTCCTCCACCATTGGTGGCCTGAGCCTTAAGCTCTGGAATTCCCTTCCTACACATCTCTACCTTTCTACCTTGTTCTCCTTTAAGCTGCTCCTTGGTTGACTAAGCTTTTGCTCACCTGCCCTAATATCTCATTTGGCCGTGCGCCCCCTGTGAAGCACCTTTGGGTGTTTTAGACACTAAGTGTAAGTTGTTGTTGTAGAGTTATTGGTTGGTGACCAGGAGTGGGAACACTGATTTTTCAATCTCTCAATCAGGGACCAACCTATTGCCCAGGCTGAGATCAGCTAACCCCACTTGGTCTGAACATCAAACATGTGACCTTCCTGATGTGTAATAAAAAGAGAGGAACAGGAATAGGCCATTCAGCACTTTGAGCCTTTTCTGCCAATCAGCAACATCATGGCTGACCTTTTACTTCAACTCCACTTTCCCAAGCTCTCTCCATATCCCTTAATGACCTTGTAGTCTAAAAATTCTATCGATTTCATTCATGAATACACTCAATGACTGAACATCCACAGCCCTCTGGGTAGAGAGTTGCAGAGATTCACAACCCTCTGAGTGAAGAAATTTCTCCTCACCCCAGTCCTACATGGTCAATCCCTTATAGTGTGACTGGGCCCCTGTGTTCTAGGCTCCAGCCAAGGGGAAACAGCATCTACCCTGTCAAGATTTTTATACGTTTCAATGAGATCACCTTGCATTCATCTAAACTCCAGAGAATTTAGGCCCATTCGACTTAATGCCATTGACAGAGTCCTGGGAGCAGATAACACAGGATGTACGACACACTGGGGACACTAAGAGAGGGAACACTGTTCATCAAACAAAATAACATGGAGTACTGTACAAATTCACTTCTTCCGTAAAATGTCTGTGTCTTTTTGTTAATGCAGCGAATCCACAAATGTTAAATGTGAAGACACACAGATTCCGAGGGAGAACATCTCCCTCCAGTCAAACCTGCAACTGAATCAGAATCCGGGCAACAATGATCTGAACCTACCCTCCGCGGGTAAGTTGGGGTCTGATTCTTCAGTGGAATTCCCCTGATGTCCATTTGTTTTTTGTTGTTGTTTTAAGTGATGAGGTAATGTATAAGTCCAGGAGGTCTTGTGGTGCAGTGGGTAGCAGCCCTACCTCTGGGCCAGAAGCTCTGGGTTCAAGTCCCACTTCAGGACTTGATGGCCATGGAAGGTGAGTTCTTAACGTGGCCAAACAGGTTGAATATCAGCCTGTAAATCCTTCCGATATGGCTGATGGCAGGTGGTAAGTGTGGGAGAGCTTCCTGGTCAGCCATACTGCAGAAGGCAATGGAAAACCACTGCAGTCCTTTGCCAAGTATAATCACGGAGCGACCCAGTCAAAGTCCATGGTTGCCAAAGCCTTCTGAGAGCGTGGTACCTGGAGGAGGAGGGGGAATGTATCAGTCAGGCACTGGGCATCCAGCAGGCTGAGGGTGTTGATTTTAAGGAGAGTCTGAAAGGAGGAAAGGGAGGCAAAGAGGTTTAGGGAGGTAATCCCAGAGCATTGCGGGGGTGGGGGAAGAGGGATTTGAAAATGAGAATAAAAATTTCAAATTAATTGTTGCTAGATCAGGAGGAAATATTGGTCAGCAAACATAGTGGGTGATGGGTGAACGGGACTTGGCATGTATTAGGATTCAAAGATTTTAATGTGTTTGATTTTTCCCTCTCGCTGGATTTATTTTCAAAAACGGAAAGGAAGAATGGTTAAACTTGTGAAGTTTGGATATACTTGGGTCTAAGTAATACTAACTGCACCATTGCTTTCTACTGTAAACCAGAGGCTAATGGAGCATCGAGGCATAGGTCTGAAAACCAGGCAGCTTGCGATGACCTGTCAGATCAGGAGAACTTGGCTGCCGCGGACCCCAGAGGTAATTAGTTTACATAGCGTGACTCAATCCTGCTCAGTCTTTCATTCATTCCTCCGGCAATCAATCCTTTTACAGTGATGAGTGAATCTGATCTCTCACCTACTTAACGGCCCATTATTGACTCCATGATACACGAGATACAAGCAGTAAGAACAGGAAATGTTGGAAAATCTCAGCAGGTCTGGCAGCGTCTGTGGAGAGAGAAACAGAGTTAATTTTCTGAGTCTATATGACTCTTCTTCGGAGCTGAAGAAATGATATCCCACATGCTGGTTCACTGCACAGTTGCTGTGTCATATCGAGCTTTTTTCTGGGGGACTGGGTGATGCTGTGACTGACCCACGAGGTTTGAAGAAAAATCTGCTGTCTATTGGCTGCAAGATCCCTCTATAGGATGAGTTGGAGACAATCCCAGTGCAGGGAATCCTCACGAGGGGATCCTTGGGAGAGTGTTGTTATTTGTTTGAGTTCTGTGGCGGCCAGTTAATATTTACGAAGGGTCTCTGCAATATGTTAATATTTACAGGGGGGGTCTGGGGGTGTGGTAATATTTACAGGGGGGTCTCTGGGGGTGTGTTAATATTTACAGCGGGGTCTCTGGGGGTGTGTTAATATTTACAGGGGGGTCTCTGGGTTTGTTAATATTTACAGGGAGGGTCTCTGGGGGTGTGTTAATATTTACAGGAGGGTGTCTGGGGGTGTGTTAATATTTACAGGGGGGTGTCTGGGGGTGTGGTAATATTTACACGGGGGTCTCTGGGGGTGTGTTAATATTTACAGGGTGGGTCTGGGGGTGTGTTAATATTTACAGGGGGGTGTCTGGGGGTGTGGTAATATTTACAGGGGGGTCTCTGGTGGTGTGTTAATATTTACAGGGGGGGTCTGGGGGTGTGTTAATATTTATAGGGGGGTCTCTGGGTTTGTTAATATTTACAGGGGGGTCTCTGGGGGGTGTGTTAATATTTACAGGGGGGTGTCTGGGGGTGTGTTAATATTTACAGGGGGGTGTCTGGGGGTGTGTTAATATTTACAGGGGGGTCTCTGGGGGTGTGGTAATATTTACAGGGGGGTCTCTGGGGGTGTGTTAATATTTACAGGGGGGTGTCTGGGTGTGTGGTAATATTTACAGGGGGGGTGTCTGGTGGTGTGGTAATATTTACAGGGGGGGTGTCTGGGGGTGTGTTAATATTTACAGGGGGGTGTCTGGGGGTGTGTTAATATTTACAGGGGGGGTCTGGGGGTGTGTTAATATTTACAGGGGGGGTCTGGGGGTGTGTTAATATTTACAGGGGGGTGTCTGGGTGTGTGGTAATATTTACAGGGGGTCTCTAGGGGTGTGTTAATATTTACAGGGGGGTCTCTGGGGGTGTGTTAATATTTACAGGGGGGATCTCTGGGGGTGTGTTAATATTTACAGGGGGGTCTCTGGGGGTGTGTTAATATTTACAGGGGGGTCTCTGGGGGTGTGGTAATATTTACAGGGGGGTCTCTGGGGGTGTGTTAATATTTACGTGGGAATCTCGGGAATGTGCATATCTTTGCAGGGGATGTTTAGGAGCCTGTTAATGTGGTAACAGGTCTCCCACAGTGACCTTGACTGCTGCTGTACTGTGGATATGGGCTCCATTGGGCTAAGAACTCACTGTCTAGAGTTGGCTACCTGATTTTTTTTTTCTCTATTTATTTTGCTGCAGAATTTGTTCGATTCCCGACGTATGGATATATCTACAAAGTCTCCAGTATGAGCAGTGATGAGATCTGGCTTTAAACGCACTCCCACTTTGCTCAGGTTTTCAACAGAAGAACTGGCCCCATGAATGTGGGGGTTCAGCTCCCAAACCAAGAGTCGAGGTCTAACCCACTGGACACACCCCCCAGTTCCCCTGTCACCGCGATTCATCCACCTGGGGTCTGCTGTGGCCTTTGACTGAAACAGCAAGTTAATGATTGATTAAAGCACAAGACGGCTCCCCTATGGCACAGTTGAACCATTCCAGCCATTCACTAAAGAAATGATAAACAGGTTGGGCTAAACAGTTTTTCTGTCCCATTTTGAGGAATCATAGAGCACAGAAGGAGGCCATTTTCAGTGCATGTCTCAAATTGTGAAAAGAGATTATTTAACATTTAAATTTCAAACATATCAAAAACCGTAAGGCCCCATTTGTTTGTGTTTTCTTTTTTCTTAACCACTGTCCTTCAACAAGCTGCATTTTTATATAGCACCTTTAACCATAGTGGCATTTGTGCCACATAAGTGCCAGACAATGGCTGTCTCTAGTAAGACAAAATCTAACCACCTCCCCTTCACATTCAACAGCATTATCATCAGTGAAACCCACCCCAACCCCCACCAACATCCTGGGGGTTACCATCGACCAGAAACTGAACTGGACTAGCCATATAAATACTGTTGGCTACAAGAGCAGGTCAGAGGCTAGGAGTCCTGTGGTGAGTAGCTCACCTCCTGACTCCCCACTTGCCTGGATGAGTGCAGTTCTAACAACACTCAAGAAGCTTGACACCATCCAGGACAAAGCAGCCCTCTTGTTTGGCACCACATCCACAAACATTCACTCCCTCCACCGCCGACGCACAGTGGCAGCAGTGTGTACCATCTACAAGATGCACTGCAGGAACTCACCAAGGCTCCTTAGGCAGCACCTTCCAAACCCACGATCACTACCATCTAGAAGGACAAGACCAGCAGACACATGGGAACACCACCACCTGCAAGTTCCCCTCTAAGTCACTCACTACCCTGAATTGGAAATATATCACTGTTCATTCACTGTCACTGGGTCAAAATCCTGGAACTCTCTTCCTAACAGCACTGTGGGTATACCTACAACACATGGACTGCAGCAGTTCAACAAGGCAGCTCACCACCACCTTCATGAGGGCAACTAGGGATGGGCAATAAATGTTGACCATGCAAGCAAGGCTTGCATCCCATGAACTAATAAAAGAAAGCCCCAAGACACCTCACAGGAACATTATCGAACAAAATTTGACTCTGAATCACGTTAGGTCAGGTGACCAAAGGCTTGGTCAAAGAGGTAGGCTTTAAGGAGTGTCCCTGTTGTGAATCTGTTTGTTTCTCTTTGCCTAGTTCTTCAGGTAGCTGAGAGCACTCTAGTCTTTAGCTGACGGCCTCCCTGTTTGTATCACCAGCTCCTTTGTGCCTCTCCTTCCCTGATGGCTTGGTGCAAACCGTAAATTCCGTGTGGAGTTGTGGTTGTGAACATGTGTTGGCCGCTCTGTGGCACAAAATCAAAAAGAGTAAAGTTCGCACCGGGGAGTGAAACACTGTCAAAGTTTATTTCAGCCATTGATTCTCAGGGTGTGAGCACCGCTGGAAAGGCCAGCATTTATTGTCTAATTCCCTAACGCCTTGCGGAGGTCATTGTAGTGGTTCTGATCATGTTGAATGGCAGTGCAAGGCCACTTCCAAAAGAGGAGAACTTGCTTTTCTGTATCTCCTTTCACAACCTCAGGACGCCTCAAAGCACTTTACAGCCAATTAAATACTTTTGAAGTGTAGTCAGTGTTGTGATGTAGGAGGGGGTTATTGACACCTCCATTGGTTCAAGAGGTATGCCGGAACTGTTTGACCTTCATCTGTGGAGAACATTAGGTGAACGATTGAGGAGTGTTGAGAAGGAGAGGACAATGTTTGGGGGAAAAAAGGAGTAATGGATGGAGGATACCGAGCCTATTAGACCTGTGGAAGGTTAGACACCCTGAGGCCCTGGGAAATGGAATGTAAGCCTTGATTTGAACACGGTGAGGGTGCAGGGAGGAGGGAGAGAGCGGCTTATCTGGAGCTTAGGAGGGACAGAAGAGGAAAATTCTAAAGATCATTGATCAGAGTGGGTTCAATAAATCAGAGGTGAGAGATTGTGAACGGGGTTTGGGGGTCAGAAAAATAAAACGTTTCCTTTCTGCCAATTTTCGGAATCGCTCGTGGCCAAGTTCCGGGAGAAAGAGATTGAGGAAAAATCTCTCTCAGCTAAAGTTGCTGGAATTGATCATTCACTCCATGCACCCATCAAAGAAAGACTTCCAATTGACGCCTCCACCTGTGAACTCACACTTCAAGGCCAGAATGGCAGTGTGAGGGCAAATATATAGAAGGTTCCCCAGGTCTACCTTATTAAATTCTGTTGCTAACAGTAAATACCTAAGATAATAGTCTGAGACGTCTGACTGCATTGAGGCACCAATGATGCACAATCCAAGAAAACACAGGGAAAGAACAATTGGGAGGTCTGTGGTTAAGTCACTCTTTCCTTTCCGGTATCTGCCTGGGGCAGTGCAATTAAAGAGGGCATTGGGGTAAAGGATGGAGCTTGGGGGAGAGGGATGGGTTTTGGGGGCAGATTTAGAGTGGTGGGGGGTGGGGGGGGGGTAATATCATTCCTTGAAATTTTGACCTCCATAATCGGCTTTGCACTTTTATCTTCATCTGGCGAAGGGTTTGCCAGATTTATAGGCACTGGGTTTATGATGGAAATGGGAAATGTTATTGAGGAACTGCATGCAATATTACAAGGAGCAGGTCTGAAAACGACAATGCTGAATGATTAACAGATCTGCTCAAAAAGCTGCTAATTACAGTATTCATATTGTTTCATGGTGCAATATTGTATCTTTTTGTTTTATATGTATATATATGATATAAAAATTATGCAGTTAATCTGGTTATATTTTTCTGGTCTGATTAAATGTGATGCATTGATTCTGGGCAGTCAGAGATGATTCATGTACTTGCACAACATCCAGAGATCCACCAGCTCCAACATTCACTCCCTCCACCACTGACGCACAGTAGCAGCAGTGTGTGTACCATCTACAAGGTGCACTGCAGGAACTCATCAAGGCTCCTTAGACAGCACCTACCAAACCCATGACCTCTACCATCTAGAAGGACAAGGGCAGGAGATCCATGGGAACACCACCACCTGGAAGTTCCCCTCCAAGTCACTCACCATCCTGACTTGGAAATATATCGCCGTTCCTTCACTGTCGCTGGGTCAAAATCCTGGAACTCCCTCCCTAACAGCACTGTGGGTGTACCTACACCACAGGGACTGCAACAGTTCAAGAAGGCAGCTCACCACCACCTTCTCAAGGGCAACTAGGGATGGGCAATAAAAACGCTGGCCTAATGCCCCGTGAAAGAATAAAAAAAATTCCAAGTATTGTCTTAGATTTTCCCCAGTGGCCTGCAAGTGGATACATCTTCTCTACGATTACCCCCCTTTCATAATCTTAAAGACCTTGATCAGGTCACCCTTTTCTAGAGAAAAGAGCTCCAACTTGTTCAATATTTCTTGATAGCTGTAACCTCTCAGATTGGTAAACCTTTTTTTGCACCTTCTCTAGCCCTTCTATTTTTTTTGGTAATATGCAGGCCAGAACTGTTCACACAATTCCAAGTGTGGTCTAACCGAGGTTCTATGCAAGTTTACCATATTTTCTCTGCTTTTCAATTCAAACCTCTAGAAATACATGTAATAGTTAGACACATGGTCATCATGTTTGTCTTGGTTCACAGGGAAGTGAGGTGTGTTTAGTGATAATTCCCAGTCTTATGTTTGTGTATAAGGTGCAATATCATCGGTATTATGGGAATATTAGGGATAAGCTCCATTCACCAATTACATCTCAAATAATTGAATTTGAGGAAAATTCAGGGAGGGAGACAGTTCCTGGGGTTACATAACATTGCAAGAAATATACAGCACAGAAACAGGCTATTCAGCCTGACCATTTTGTGCTGGTATTTATGCTCCACTCGAACCTCCTCCCATTTTTATTACGTAGGTTGGGTGTGACATACCCAAGGATTTTCTCTAGAAGTAGCCGGAGCCAGAAGAGCAGCGGGACATCCAAAGCTCCGTTTCAAGGATGTTTGCGAGTGTGACGTGAAAGCCTTAAACACCGATTCTCGTACCTGGGAAAACAGTGACATCACCTGTGGGCTGGTGTGCACCATGGTCAGCGGCTTGGCAACTGGTGCCAACACCGAAAGCAACAACCCACAACGGCACCTGCTAACCACCTCACTTGTGACGGAAGCTGCCTCTCATGGATTGATCTCTTTAGCCATTGGCAGGAGTGCATCGTATGGAGATACCCACCATCGCCAATGGATTCGATTTGCTGTAGGTCCATCTTATATCAATGAAAAGGTGATTACAGCAGGTGTGACATCAATGAGACTTGTGTATGTCCGACCTGAGGGGTATTTAATTCTTCTCCAAACACTTAAAACCCGTTCATGTAAGTACTCACCCAATCCCTACCCCCCAAACCGTTGAAGTGAAATCCATCCCTGGGCAGAGGGTGATGACTGCATCAGGAGCCCAGGTTTTTCCTCTCTCCTCACCGTACAAGGGCCCAAACACTCCTTTCAAGTGAAGCAGCATTTCACTTGCACTTCCCTCAACTTAGTCTACTGCATTCGTTGCTCCCAATGCGGTCTCCTCTACATTGGAGAGACCAAATGCAGACTGGGTGACTGCTTTGCAGAACACCTTCGGTCTGTCCGCAAGCATTACCCAAACCTCCCTGTCGCTTGCCATTTTAACACTTCACCCTGCTCTCATGCCCACATGTCCGTCCTTGGCTTGCTGCATTGTTCCAGTGAAGCCCAACGCAAACTGGAGGAACAGCACCTCATCTTCCGACTAGGCACTTTACAGCCTTCCGGGCTGAATATTGAGTTCAACAACTTTAGATCATGAACTCTCTCCTCCATCCCCACCCCCTTTCTGTTTCTTCCCCCTCTTTGTTTTTTCCAATAATTTATATAGATTTTTCTTTTCCCACCTATTTCCATTATTTTTAAATGTATTTCCATCCATTGTTTATCTCTACCTTTTATGCCCTTTTAGTATTATTTCACCCCACCCCCACTAGAGCTATCGTCTCAATTTCTCTGCTCCTCTCACCCATTCTAATCTGTCTCTCTCTGAACTCACTGCACTCCGTTCTCTCAGGTCCAACCCCAACATTGTCATCAAACCCGCTGACAAGGGTGGTACTGTTGTCTGGCGCACTGACCTCTACCTCGCGGAGGCTGAGCGTCAACTCGCAGACGTTTCCTCCTACCTCTCCCTGGACCATGACCCCACCACAGAACATCAAGCCATTGTTTCCAGGACTGTCACTGACCTCATCTCCTCTGGAGATCTTCCTCCCACAGCTTCCAACTTGATAGTCGCCCAACCTCGGACGGCCCGCTTCTACCTCCTACCCAAAATCCACAAACAGAACTGTCCTGGCAGACCGATCGTGTCAGCCTGTTCCTGCCCCACGGAACTCATTTCTCGTTATCTTGACTCCCTTCTCTCTCCCCTTGTCCAGTCCCTTCCCACCTACATCCGTGATTCCTCTGACACCTTACGTCACATCAACAATTTCCAGTTCCCTGGCCCCAACCGCTTCCTCTTCACCATGGATGTCCAATCCCTCTACACCTCCATCCCCCACCAGGATGGTCTGAGGGCCCTTAGCTTCTTCCTTGAACAGAGGCCCCAACAATCCCCATCCACCACTACTCTCCTCCGTCTGGCTGAACTTGTTCTCACACTGAACAATTTCTCCTTTAACTCCTCTTACTTCCTCCAAATAAAAGGTGTGGCTATGGGTACCCGCATGGGCCCCAGCTATGCCTGTCTCTTTATGGGGTATGTGGAACATTCCTTGTTCCAGTCCTACTCCGGCCCCCTCCCACAACTCTTTCTCCGGTACATCGATGATTACTTCGGTGCTGCTTCATGCTCTCGTCGGGACCTGGAAAAATTTATTAATTTTGCTTCCAATCTCCACCCCTCCATCATCTTCACATGGTCCATCTCTGACACTTCTCTTCCCTTCCTTGACCTCTCTGTCTCAATTTCTGATGATAGACTGTCCACCAATATCCATTACAAGCCTACCGACTCCCACAGCTACCTCGACTACAGCTCCTCACACCCCGCTTCCTGTAAAGACTCCATCCCATTCTCTCAGTTCCTTCGCCTCCGTCGCATCTGTTCTGATGACGCTACCTTCAAAAACAGCTCCTCTGACATGTCCTCCTTCTTCCTTAACCGAGGTTTTCCATCCACGGTCGTTGACAGGGCCCTCAACCGTGTCCGGCCCATATCCCGCGCATCCTCCCTCACGCCTTCTCCTCCTTCCCAGAAACATGATAGGGTCCCCCTTGTCCTCACTTATCACCCCACCAGCCTCCGCATTCAAAGGATCATCCTCCGCCATTTCCGCCAACTCCAGCATGATGCCACCACCAAACACATCTTCCCTTCACCCCCCTTGACGGCATTCCGTAGGGATCATTCCCTCCGGGACACCCTGGTCCACTCCTCCATCACCCCCTACTCCTCAACCCCCACTTATGGCACCTCCCCATGCCCACGCAGAAGATGCAACACCTGCCCCTTCACTTCCTCTCTCCTCACCGTCCAAGGGCCCAAACACTCCTTTCAAGTGAAGCAGCATTTCACTTGCATTTCCCCTAACTTAGTCTACTGCATTCGTTGCTCCCAATGCGGTCTCCTCTACATTGGAGAGACCAAACGCAAACTGGGCGACCGTTTTGCAGAACACCTGCGGTCTGTCCGCAAGAAAGACCCAAACCTCCCTGTCGCTTGCCATTTTAACACTCCACCCTGTTCTCTTGCCAACATGTCTGTCCTTGGCTTACTGCATTGTTCCAGTGAAGCCCAACGCAAACTGGAGGAACAGCACCTCATCTTCCGACTAGGCACTTTACAGCCCTCTGGGCTGAATATTGAATTCAACAACTTCAGATCTTAAACTCCCCCTCCCCCCATCCCCACCCCGTTTCTTTTCCCCCTCCCACCCGTTTTTTTTCAATAATTTATATAGATTCTTCTTTCCCCACCTATTTCCATTATTTTTAAATCTAAAACTAAAACCTTTAGTCTTTCCACCCCACCCCCACTAGAGCTGTACTTTGAATATCCTGTTTTCCATTCTTAATTAGCACTTTTCTCAGACAAAGACCACCACCTTCAACACCTCTTTGACCCTTTTGTCTGTGACATCTTTGGATTATCTGCTCACACCACACCCTCAATGTGTCTCTTCCCTGCCCCCCCCACCCACCTTAAACCAATTTATATTTCTCCCTTGTTGAAACTATGCTGCAGTTCTGCTGAAGGGCCATGGAGGCTCGAAACGTTAACTGATTTCTTCTCCGCCGATGCTGCCAGACTTGCTGAGTTTTTCCAGGTAATTCTGTTTTTGTTTTGCTATCTGTACCTTGTCTGTCCTGCTTTCTACTCTTAATTAGCACATTCCTTTAGATAATATCACCACCTTCAACACCTCTTTGTCCTTTCGTCTGTGACATCTTTTGGTTATCTCCACCTATAACTGGCTGCTTGTCCCAACAACCACCCCCCCCAAACCAGCTTATATTTCACCCCTTTCCTATTTTTACTTAGTTCTGTTGAAGGGTCATGAGGACTTGAAACATCAACTGTGCTCTTCTCCGCCGATGCTGCCAGACCTGCTGAGTTTTTCCAGGTACTTCTGTTTCTGTTTTTGTTTTGGATTTCCAGCATCCGCAGTTTTTTGCTTTTATCTCCAGGTTTTTAGCCATTCCTTGCAACTGCTCTACTGTGTATCCCCACAGGATGGCAGCAGAGGTTCAAAGCAGCGCTCCCGATTGCCGAGATGGTGACTGGCAGCAAAGGTGGTGGGGCAGGGAGTTTTTGAAAGCTGCGTACTGGATTCTCTCCCCGATTTGTTCCCACCTCCATTAATCTCGCTGCTGCAGCAACCGGCGACCCACTTGCATGCCAGTTCCTGAACCTGCTGGCATTGTCCCTGTGTGGGATGGGCGTTGGGCTCCCCTCAGCTCCCTGGAGACAGCTGGGGCCTAACCAGTGACGCCCACATCCCGTGAATGGATTATTTGAAAAAAGAATCTTGCCTTTATACACCCAACTAACTTCACAGGCAATGAAATGTATTCATATTGTGGAGGCAAATTGCGCAGCTAATTTATACACAGCAATATTCCAAAGGCAGCAAATGACATGAACCAGGTAATGTCTTGTGGCAATGTTTGAGGAACAGTTTTGCTGGAGCACCCCTACTCTTCAATGCGGACAGGGTAGAGGGAGCTTTACTCTGTATCTAACCCTGTGCTGTACCTGCCCTGGGAGTGTTTGATGGGGACAGTGTAGAGGGATCTTTACTCTGTATCTAACCCCGTGCTGTACCTGTCCTGGGAGTGTTTGATGGGGACAGTGTAGAGGGAGCTTTACTCTGTATCTAACCCCGTGCTGTACCTGCCCTGGGAGTGTTTGATGGGGACAGTGTAGAGGGAGCTTTACTCTGTATGTAACCCCGTGCTGTACCTGTCCTGGGAGTGTTTGATGGGGACAGTGTAGAGGGAGCTTTACTCTGTGTCTAACCCCATGCTGTACCCGTCCTGGGAGTGTTTGATCTGGATAGTGTAGAGGGAGCTTTATTCTGTATCTAACCCCGTGCTGTACCTGTCCTGGGAGTGTTTGATGGGGACACTGTAGAGGGAGCTTTACCCTGTATCTAACCCCGTGCTGTTCCTGTCCTGGGAGTGTTTGATGTGGATAGTGTAGAGGGAGCTTTATTCTGTATCTAACCCCGTGTTGTACCTGTCCTGGGAGTGTTTGATGGGGACAGTGTAGAGGGAGCTTTACTCTGTATCTAACCCCATGCTGTACCAGTCCTGGGAGTGTTTGATGGGGACAGTGTAGAGGTAGCTTTACTCTCTGTCTAACCCCGTGCTGTACCTGTCCTGGGAGTGTTTGATGGGGACAGTGTAGAGGGAGCTTTACTTGGTATCTAACCCCGTGCTGTACCTGTCCTGGGAGTGTTTGATGGAGACAGTGTAGAGGGAGCTTTTCTCTGTATTTAACCCCGTGCTGTACCTGTCCTGGGAATGACCATAAGATGTAGGAGAAGTAGGCCATTCGGTCCGTCAAGTCTGCTCTGCTATTCAATGAGACTATGGCTGATTTGATAATCCTCAACTCCACTTTTCCCCATAACTGTTGATTCCCTTACTGATTAAAAATCTGTCTATCTCAGACTTGAATACACTTAATAACCCAGCCTTCTGCAGTAAAGAATTACACAGTTTCACTACCCTCTGAGAAGAAATTCCTCCTCATCTCTGTCTTAAATGGGTGACCCCTTACTCTGAGATTATGCCCTCTGGTCCTAGACTCTCCCACAAGGGGAAACAATCTCTCAGCATCTACCCTGTCAAACCCCCTAAGGATCTTATAGTTTCAATAAGGTCACCTCTCATTCTTCTAAACTCCAATGAGTACAGGCCCAACTTAGTCAACCTCTCCTCATAAGAAAATACCTCCATACCCGGTATCAGCCTAGTGAACCTTCCCTGGACTGCCTCCAATGCCAGTATATCTTTCCTCAGATAAGGGACCCAAAACTATTTACGGTATTCTAGGTGTGGTTTAACTAGTGTCTTGTATAATTTTAGCAAGACTTCCCTATTTTTATACTCCATTCCCTTTGAAATAAAGGCCAACATTTCATTTTCCTTCCCTATTACCTGTTGAACTTGTATGTTAGCTTTTTGGGATTCATGCACAAGGACCCCCAAATCCCTCTGTGCTGCAGCTTTCTGCAGTCTTTCTCCATTTAAATAATATTCAGCTCCTCTACTCTTCCTGCCAAAGTGCATAACCTCACATTTTCCCACATTATATTCCATCTGCCAAGTTTTTGCCCACTCACTTAGCTTGTGCAGACTCTTTGGGTCATCCTCACCACTTGCCTTCTCACCTATTTTGTGTCATCCGCAAACTTGGCGATAGTACATTCACTTCCTTCATCTAAGTCATTAATATATATTGTAAATAATTGTGGCCCCAGCACTGATCCCTGTGGCACTCCACTAGTCACAGGTTACCTGAAAATGCCCCCCTTATCCCAACTCTGTCTTTTATTAGTTAGCTAATTGCTTAATGGGCACAGTGTAGAAGGAGCTTTACTCTGTATCTAACCCCGTGCTGTACCTGCCCTGGGAGTGTTTGATGGGGACAGTGTAGAGGGAGCTTTACTCTGTATCTAACCCTGTGCTATACCTGTCCTGGGAGTGTTTGATGGGGACAGTGTAGAGGGAGCTTTACTCTGTATCTAACCCCGTGCTGTACCTGCCCTGGGAGTGTTTGATGGGGACAGTGTAGAGGGAGCTTTACTCTGTATCTAACCCTGTGCTGTACCTGTCCTGGGAGTGTTTGATGGGGACAGTGTAGAGGGAGCTTTACTCTGTATCTAACCCTGTGCTGTACCTGTCCTGGGAGTGTTTGATGGGGACAGTGTAGAGGAAGCTTTACTCTGTATCTAACTCCGTGCTGTACCTGTCCTGGGAGTGTTTGATGGTGACAGTGTAGAGGAAGCTTTACTCTGTATCTAACTCCGTGCTGTACCTGTCCTGGGAGTGTTTGATGGGGACAGTGTAGAGGGAGCTTTACTCTGTATGTAACCCCGTGCTGTACCTGTCCTGGGAGTGTTTGATGGGGACAGTGTAGAGGGAGCTTTACTCTGTATCTAACCCCGTGCTGTACCTGTCCTGGGAGTGTTTGATGGGGACAGTGTAGAGGGAGCTTTACTCTGTATCTAACCCCGTGCTGTACCTGTCCTGGGAGTGTTTGATGGGGACAGTGTAGAGGGAGCTTTACTCTGTATCTAACCCCGTGCTGTACCTGTCCTGGGAGTGTTTGATGGGGACAGTGTAGAGGGAGCTTTACTCTGTATCTAACCCCGTGCTGTACCTGTCCTGGGAGTGTTTGATGGGGACAGTGTAGAGGGAGCTTTACTCTGTATCTAACCCCGTGCTGTACCTGTCCTGGGAGAGTTTGATGGGGACAGTGTAGAGGGAGCTTTACTCTGTATCTAACCCCGTGCTGTACCTGCCCTGGGAGTGTTTGATGGGGACAGTGTAGAGGGAGCTTTACTCTGTATCTAACCCCGTGCTATACCAGTCCTGGGAGTGTTTGATGGGGACAGTGTAGAGGGAGCTTTACTCTGTATGTAACCCCGTGCTGTACCTGTCCTGGGAGTGTTTGATGGGGACAGTGTAGAGGGAGCTTTACTCTGTATGTAACCCCGTGCTGTACCTGTCCTGGGAGTCTTTGATGGGGACGGTGTAGAGGGAGCTTTACTCTGTATCTAACCCCGTGCTGTACCTGTCCTGGGAGTGTTTGATGGGGACGGTGTAGAGGGAGCTTTACTCTGTATCTAACCCCGTGCTGTACCTGTCCTGGGAGTGTTTGATGGGGACAGTGTAGAGGGAGCTTTACTCTGTATCTAACCCCGTGCTGTACCTGTCCTGGGAGAGTTTGATGGGGACAGTGTAGAGGGAGCTTTACTCTGTATCTAACCCCGTGCTGTACCTGTCCTGGGAGTGTTTGATGGGGACAGTGTAGAGGGAGCTTTACTCTGTATCTAACCCCGTGCTGTACCTGTCCTGGGAGTGTTTGATGGGGACAGTGTAGAGGGAGATTTACTCTGTATCTAACCCCGTGATGTACCTGTCCTGGGAGTGTTTGATGGGGACAGTGTAGAGGGAGATTAACTCTGTATCTAACCCCGTGCTGTACCTGTCCTGGGAGTGTTTGATGGGGACGGTGTCGAGCGACACTGATCAATTCCTCACCTTGCACGAGAAATTCATCAAGAAAAAAAACTTAATATTTTGGTGTTGTGACAATTCTTAATTATCCAGAATGTTCCATTTATTAATTTCCAACTGAGCATAAATCTCTTGATGGTATAAAGAGAGAGAGACAGATTTGAAACTGGACACTGAATCACTATATTCGACTCTGTAACAAGTTAAAAACTGAACACTAAAAGTCAGGTAACATTTATTCCCCAACCACACATTAATCAAAATGCTCTCTAACTGGCTACATCTGTGGATGGGAGTTTGGGTGCAGTGAAAGGCTACCTTTTACCTCAGACGTTTAGCTTAATGATACACATCAATCCATCACAAGCTACCCCTACAATATTTACTGCAGATGTTTGTTGGGAGCTCGTTCCCAGTGAGTGCAGTGATGTTCGTTCTCCTGCCCCACAGTGTGTATCTGAAAGAGGATAAAAATTATGTAAAGCATACAGAGTATTACGAAGTATTCACAGTAAGAAACAGACAATTTGGTCCACCAGGTTTGTGCCAATGTTTACGCTCCACATAAGCTCCCTCCCACTCTACCCTATCCAATCTCATTAACAGCTCCTTCTCTTCCTTTCCCCCTTGTTACCTAGCTTCCCGTTAAATGTATCTATACTATCCATTTCAACTACTCCGTGTGGGAGCAAGTTCCACATTCTCGCCACTGTCTGGGTAAAGCAGTTTCTCCTAAATTCCCGATTAGATTTACTAATGACTGTCGTATATTTATCACCCCTGGTTCTTGACTGCAGCACGGGTTGAAACCTCTACGTCTACCCTCAAACAGGGTAAGATTTTGGGAGTGTCTTAAAGGAGGGAAGGGAACCAGAGAGGTGCAGGGAGGGAATTCCAGAGCTCGGGGCCTCAGCAACTGAGGACACGGCCACCAGTGGTGGAGCGATTATAATTGGGAACGCACAAGGGGCCAGAACTAGAGGAGCGCAGAGATCTCCCAAGTGTTGTGGAGCTGGGAGAGATTTGCAGAGGGAGAGAGGGGTGAGGCCGTGAAGGGATGTGAAAAGGAAGGATGAGAATTTTAAAATCAAGACTTTGCTGGACTGGGGGTATAATGAGTGAGCACAGGGGTGATAGGGAAACAGGACTTGATCTGAGCTAAGACACCGGCAGCAGAGTTTTGGAGGGTGGAAAGAGCTGGAATAGTTCGTTGAATCTAGAGGTAACAAGGTCACGACTGAGGCTTTGAGCCTCGTGAGCTGAGCGAGGGATAAAGTTGGGTGATGTTACGGAGGTGGCAATTGGCAGTCTTAGAGGTGGAACTCCCAATTTCTCCTGAGAATGGTATCAACTCATTCATGACGTGAAGCACTTTGTCACATTTCTGATAAATACGGGGCCTTCCCACTTAGCTGGAGTTTATGAAGAAAATCTCAAAGGAATGAGTACCGTCTTCTAAAGCTCATCCTCCCTCTGGGACCTGAAAAGAATCATCACAAAGAGATTGTCAGCAGCAGTCACACAAATGCACATTTACTAAACATCTTGAGAACTGGGTAAGTAACCTTTAAAAAGTACCGTTTGTGTGTTTTGCCTCTGCATCGAAATTTCCTGCCTGCAGTCACAAAGGAGACATAACGTGGACAGCTCTTAGTCATTTAATGATATTGGACATTTGTTCATTTAATAAACCTCCAGCCCTGAGATTACACCTTCTCTGAACCCGGCCAGTTTCAGTCCTCCAGTTGGTGTATCTGTTAGAAAGGGGCTTTCTAGAAAATAGATATGTCTCTGAAAATAAATGGAGTATAATTTATCCAACAGGTAAAGGTAATAGGGCTGAAGCGAATGTTACAGGATATCTCTGTGCTTAGAAATGGTGTACACAGCGTTCTGTGTGTGTGTGAAGCAGTGTACAGAGCGTTGTGTGTGTGTGTAAAGCGGTGTACACAGCGTTCTGTGTGTGTGTAAAGCGGTGTACACAGCGTTCTGTGTGTGTGAGAAGCAGTGTACACAGCGTTCAGTGTGTGTGGAAAGCGGTGTACACAGCGTTCTGTGTATGTGGAAAGCGGTGTACACAGCGTTCTGTGTGTGTGTGTGAAGCAGTGTACACAGCGTTCTGTGTGTGTGTGGAAAGCGGTGTACACAGCGTTCTGTGTGTGTGGAAAGTGGTGTACACAGCGTTCTGTGTGTGTGGAAAGTGGTGTACACAGCGTTCTGTGTGTGTGTAAAGCGGTGTACACAGCGTTCTGTGTGTGTGAAGCGGTGTACACAGCGTTCTGTGTGTGTGTGAAGCGGTGTACACAGCGTTCTGTATGTGTGTAAAGCGGTGTACACAGCGTTCTGTGTGTGTGAAGCGGTGTACACAGCGTTCTGTGTGTGTGTGAAGCGGTGTACACAGCGTTCTGTGTGTGTGTGAAGCAGTGTACACAGCGTTCTGTGTGTGTGAAGCGGTGTACACAGCGTTCTGTGTGTGTGTGAAGCAGTGTACACACCGTTGTGTGTGCGCGATGCGGTGTACACACCGTTCTGTGTGTGTAAAGCGGTGTACACAGCGTTCTGTGTGTGTGAAGCGGTGTACACAGCGTTCTGTGTGTGCGTGAAGCAGTGTACACAGCGTTCTGTGTGTGTGAAGCGGTGTACACACCGTTCTGTGTGTGTGGAAAGCGGTGTACACAGCGTTCTGTGTGTGTGTAAAGCGGTGTACACAGCGTTCTGTGTGTGTGTGAAGCAGTGTACACAGCGTTCTGTGTGTGTGTGTAAAGCGGTGTACACAGCGTTCTGTGCGTGTGTGTGAAGCGGTGTACACAGCGTTCTCTGTGTGTGTGTAAAGCGGTGTACACAGCGTTCTGTGTGTGTAAAGCGGTGTACACAGCGTTCTGTGTGTGTGTGTAAAGCAGTGTACACAGCGTTCTGTGTGTGTGTGTAAAGCGGTGTACACAGCGTTCTGTGTGTGTAAAGCGGTGTACACAGCGTTCTGTGTGTGTAAAGCGGTGTACACAGCGTTCTGTGTGTGTGGAAAGCGGTGTACACAGCGTTCTGTGTGTGTGTGGAAAGCGGTGTACACAGCGTTCTGTGTGTGTGTGTGAAGCGGTGTACACAGCGTTCTGTGTGTGTGTAAAGCGGTGTACACAGCGTTCTGTGTGTGTGTGAAGCGGTGTACACAGCGTTCTGTGTGTGTGTGAAGCAGTGTACACAGCGTTCTGTGTGTGTAAAGCGGTGTACACAGTGTTCTGTGTGTGTGAGAAGCGGTGTACACAGCGTTCTGTGTGTGTGTGAAGCGGTGTACACAGCGTTCTGTGTGTGTGTGAAGCGGTGTACACAGCGTTCTGTGTGTGTGTGAAGCGGTGTACACAGCGTTCTGTGTGTGTGTGTAAAGCGGTGTACACAGCGTTCTGTGTGTGCGCGATGCGGTGTACACAGCGTTCTGTGTGTGTGTAAAGCGGTGTACACCGCGTTCTGTATGTGCGCGATGCGGTGTACACAGCGTTCTGTGTGTGTGCGATGCGGTGTACACAGCGTTCTGTGTGTGTGTAAAGCGGTGTACACAGCGTTCTGTGTGTGTGCGATGCGGTGTACACAGCGTTCTGTGTGTGTGTAAAGCGGTGTACACAGCGTTCTGTGTGTGTAAAGCGGTGTACACAGCGTTCTGTGTGTGTGTAAAGCGGTGTACACAGCGTTCTGTGTGTGTGTAAAGCGGTGTACACAGTGTTCTGTGTGTGTAAAGCGGTGTACACAGCGTTCTGTGTGTGTAAAGCGGTGTACACAGCGTTCTGTGTGTGTAAAGCGGTGTACACAGCGTTCTGTGTGTGTGTAAAGCGGTGTACACAGCGTTCTGTGTGTGTGTGAAGCGGTGTACACAGCGTTCTGTGTGTGTGTGAAGCGGTGTACACAGCGTTCTGTGTGTGTGTAAAGCGGTGTACACAGCGTTCTGTGTGTGTGTAAAGCGGTGTACACAGCGTTCTGTGTGTGTGTAAAGCGGTGTACACAGCATTCTCTCTGTGTTACAAAATGACCATTTTTGCCTCCACAAACATTTCTCAGCACACAGTGCCCTGATGTGTTCACAATGATATGTCAACAACTGCATTAAACACCCACTTATTTTACTGATCTTTAAACTGGAATGTGACTGAATTTGGGATTGTGAACTCACTCAGGATAATGGCTATTCCCACGAAGAAAGCAGCAACAGCAAAGATCAGGCCCCCTTTTCGAACGGTTTCATAATCTACATAAAAATGGAGATGAGATTAATTCATTTCTAAAGGAAACTAGCTGCTTCTGAATGGCTTCAGGTACTTACTGGGAAATACTCAAGAATAACGTATGTGCAGAGTGAGTGTTGTGTAGTAGCATATGCATAGGCAGGTGTGTATGTGAGAATGTGTGCATATTTTTTGTACATGTCTCCATACCCATGTCAGACTCTGTGTGTGTGAGTGAGAGTATGTGTGTATGAGTGAATGTGCATGAGAGTGAGTGACTGTGTGTGTGAGTGAATATGTGTGAATGAGTGAGTGACTGTGTATGTCTGTGACAGAGAGTGTGTGTGTGTAGGTGAAAGTGTGAGTGAATATGTGTGAATGAGTGGGAGACTGTGTGTGTGTGACAGAGTGTATGTCTGTGACAGAGAGAGTGTGTGTGAAAGTGTGAGTGAATGTGTGAATGAGTGAGTGTGTGTGTGACAGAGAGTGTGTGTGTGTGTGACAGAGAGTGTGTGTGTGTGTGACAGAGAGTGTGTGTGTGTGTGACAGAGAGTGTGTGTGTGTGACAGAGTGTGTGTGTGTGACAGAGTGTGTGTGTGTGTGACAGAGTGTGTGTGTGTGACAGAGTGTGTGTGTGTGACAGAGTGTGTGTGTGTGACAGAGTGTGTGTGTGTGACAGAGTGTGTGTGTGTGACAGAGTGTGTGTGTGACAGAGATTGTGTGTGTGTGACAGAGTGTGTGTGTGTGACAGAGAGTGTGTGTGTGTGACAGTGTGTGTGTGTGACAGAGTGTGTGTGTGTGTGTGACAGAATGTGTGTGTGTGTGACAGAGAGTGTGTGTGTGTGACAGAGTGTGTGTGTGTGACAGAGTGTGTGTGTGACAGAGAGTGAGTGTGTGTGTGCACACACGCGCATGAGTGTCCCTGATCCTGTTGCCGAGGGTAAGATGACCCGTCGAGCACTGAAACCTTTTTCTTTCTATGATGTCTGATTTTGTTTTGTGGACACACCTGAGGCGGTTGGCTGATTGGAGCGGGGCAATTCTCAAACTGCTGGGGAACGAGATTTCTGTGTCTTGCCCCTGCGCTGAATCATAGGAAGTTTGGGACACTGACGAATATTGGGGAGTTTCACGAAATGCCTTTGAGAATCATAGAACTCTGCTCTGGGAGATTTGGTGACGGGACTCATATCCAGGTAAGCGAAGAGCACATTAGGCAGAATTCCCTCTGCCTAGCACCAGGGGAAGAGCCAAGTTTTAGATCCTGTGCAGTGAGAGTTGCCAACTCTGGTTGGATTTGGTCCTGGAGATTTCATCACATAACCCTCCACCTCTACTCTCTTGCTATTGGTCACTGAATACGTCCACCCTCGTGATGCACCTTCCCACAACCAATTGAAAAGCAAACAAATTCTTTGCTATCTTATTGGACAATTCTTGACCCTCAGTCAAACAATATTTCGCCCCCACCACCCCCACCCCATCTCAAATATTTTCAGATGATGATGGTTGTGTTCAGCAAGGAGTCCGAATGCTCACAATCTAGTTGGTGTCATCTTAAGATATTACACCAAATCTTGATATAAGATCAAATTATAAACCTTATGTCTGAAGTCACTGTTGGAGGGATGGGTGAAGATGTGCTCACTTGTCCTGTAAGGATCTGACTCTCTTTCTCTCCCCCTCTAATGTTGAGATTGCTCGATGAAAGACACTCCTCCATTTGGACCTGACCAGGGTTGTTTTCTCTCAGGTAATGGATTCCAACTTCCTTACGTTTTCAGATCTGATAAGGGAATAGGGGGTCTGGTGGCAGAGGCGGAGGGGAGGAGGGGGCTTCAGTGATGGTGGGGAGGACAAACCATCTTTCCTTTGGTATGCGTGCAATATATTTTTCTTGAGTTTTGTTGGCAGCCGCATCCCGGAGATTAATCTTCAATCTCTGGACACTCCAGGGCAATGCTGGAGGGTTGGCAACCCTAAGATAAAGGGGGAAGTGAGGGCAGAGACCCAGATATCAGTTAGCTGGGAGACCCCCCCAAGGCTTTCTCCTTGATTGCCACTATCTGCAGAGGGACCTCCCCAAGAACATCCCCCACCCAACTCCTTCCCCCAGCCTGTTTTCATCATATGAAGGGAGACAGATCGGGAGCAGTGAGAGAAACTATTATTACTGCTTCAGGAGTCTAGGACTAGGTCTAGAAATGAAAACCAGGCCTTTCAGGAGTGAAATTATGACACAGGCTGGTACATGTCTGAAAGCCTCTTCCACAAATGACAATCGATGCCAATTGTTAATTTTAAATCTGAGATTGATAGGTTTTTAGCTGAGAATTTAAGGCCAGTACATAGAGCCAGGTCACAGATCAGCCATGATCTCAGCAAAGGGCTGGAACAGGCTCGAGGGCTGAATGGACTCCTCCTGTTGCTATGGAGATTCTGTGAGGAGCCTGGAACACCCTGAAGGAAGTAGGAAGGTATTTTAACCTCCCCTTTCTCCCCCCCTGCCCACGTCGATTCCTGCTCTCACTTCCAAAGTGCAACACCTTAATTTACCCAATGCCCCATTATAGGGTCATGGATTTTTGGCTCGATCTAACCCTGTAAAGGTATAGGACAGGCTGGGGTGTTGAGAATCAGTAAATCAAACTGCATTGTAGCTTAGAGTGAAAGGGCTTTCTAAGATGAACAGGATAGTAGCAGGATGTCCCAGGAGAAAGCTCACCTTATCCTCCTGCTCCAAGTACCTGAGTATTATCTACAAAAAAATGCCTGTCTAAGGAAATCAGGGAGCAACATTGACCAGAGATGATTGAGGTATAACTTTTGTGATTAGTGTGATAAATATAGACAGAGGGGTGTGTTAGCCGTGCTATTGTGGGAATGTTAAAGATAAGCTGTTAAAAGGTTTAAGAAAAGGAAGAACAATCAAGAAGTTTGAGAGAAGTATCTTTGGACAACACAGCTCAGACTGTTTATGTAAATAGACTTCTCAAAGGATTTAAGTGTAGATTAATCATGAGGTCTTATCTGTGAGAGGCCACTTCTGTTTTTATTATTCATTCATGGGATGAGTGTCTCATGTGGCCCATCCCTAACTGTGCTTGAGATGAGCTGCCTTCTTGAACCGCTGCAGTCCCTGTGGTGTAGGTACACCCACAGTGCTGTTAGGGAGGGAGTTCCAGGATTTTGATCCAGCGACAGTGAAGGAACGGCCGATATATTTCCAAGTCAGGATGGCGTGTGACTCTGAGGGGAAATGTTGCTTCATGCAGAGTTCAAGCTGCCCTTGACCTTTTAGATGACCTATGGTGTAATTTCCGAAAATTAGCTCAAGAGCTTGAGAGATACAGAAACCAAAAGCTACTGTCTAGCATGTCACTGTAAACCCAGGAAGGAAGAAAGCTGACTAACAGTTGCTCCAAAATAGGAACAAAGAGATCAGGGGAGGCTTTAACTTTGTATCTGGTGGAGAACCAGCCACAGCAAATTAATCGCTGGTGTTACCCCTGACCCAACTCTTCTTTCTACCAAAGTCAACGGAAGGAAAGGTTTGGTGGGGTTTTATTACCGAGCAGCCAATCCTCTATTGCCTGGCTTACCATCTGGCGGAGACAGATATAATGTACCCCAACCTCACCCACACCAACAATCGGCAAACAGGCCAGAGCCAGAATGAGAAAGCGATGAAGGTGGCTTGGAGCCAGGTATCAGAAGCAAATCTCGTCCGTGCCCGTGTTTTGCCAGTCCTGCCGATTAAACAGGACAGCGGCAGGGCAGAGACGCAATAGCCTAAGAGACGGAGTCAAGCAGAGGGTGGCAGTGAACCATGTTTCTTCAGGCCGGAGCCAAAGTGTGCGGTTTTTACGATTAGAAATGCGCCGCACGGAAGAGTGGTGCAAACAGATTCAACGGATACGTGGAAAAAGCAGGGAGAGTGGAACTAATTGGATAGCTCTTTCAAGGAGCCTGCACACCTGGACGGAGAGCTGTAAGGGCTTCCGTCCACGCTGTAAGATTATGAAGTTAGCAGCGAAGTCAGAAGAACCTCCTCAGTTGGAATCCGCTCCCTAACACAAAGTGACAAACCAGATTCGTGTCGCTGAATAAAACTGTATCTATCCTAAATCAGGCCTTTTTTTTTGCCTCTGAAAAGGAACAGGTCTTTTCCCAGCTGTAATAGGCTCACAATTCATTTTTAGATATTTACTCTCGCTTGCCTGAAACTGCCTAAAATTTTAATCGCCCTCAATTTTTTTTCCCTTCTTATCCTGAAGGCAAGTGACTCATGGTTGCTTGACAACAGCAGGTTGGGGGGTGGGGGGTGGGGGATGGAGGGGCAGCCATCTTGTTTTCAAGGTCATGAATCCTCATCAATGACACACAGAACAGGAGGGGAGGGGAGGGGAGGGGGGGGGGTGCGGGAATAAAACCTTCAACACTGTCTTGCTCCAAGTCTCCAAAGGAGGTCACTGGGAGAATTAAGAGACGCCCACCCAGAGTGAGCTTATCGACATGTGTGACGCGTGACCCCATTTTATCCCTCAGGTTCTGTGCATCCAGCATGGACTTCTGTTGCCAGGCAACAGTGTGCTGGGAGTTGAGGATCTGCCGCACGTTCCGAGTGACCGTGCCCTCCTGCAGGGAGGAGCTCTGCTTTCCTGTGGCTTGAAGAGATTATACTGCAGGCAGCAAATCTGCTATTGTGAAACACCCAGCCCATTGTTAAAACTGTATGGCAACCCAGTGCTCTTGTCACTTCTGATTCTGCCTATGGCCCTTGTCGAGGCGTTTCAAAGCTTTTGGTTTCCTTGGTTACAGCCCCGCATAGGGTTGCCAAGCCTCCAGGATTGGCCTGGAGGCTACAGGAATTGAAGATCGATCTCCCAGGACACTGCTGTGTGCAACCCTGGAGAAAAATCATCGGGACAATAAAAAAGGATTTTTCTTTGTCATTTACTTCGAGCATTTTTCTTTAGCAGAAATAAAAATATTGAAAATGGTGAAAAAAGGAGGTTTGGCTGACAGCCAAGTATTGTCCAATTTGGTAATGAATCTTTTTGTTTTCCAGTTCCTTTCCAGCAAGGCTCCTTAGGCAGCACCTTCTAAACCCATGACCACTACCATCTGGAAGGACAAGGGCAGCAGACACATGGGAACACCACCACCTGCAAGTTCCCCTCCAAGCCAAACACTATCCTGACTTGGAAATATATCACCGTTCCTTCACTGTCGCAGGGTCAAAATCCTGGAACTCCCTTCCTAACAGCACTGTGGGTGTACCTACACCACATGGACTGCAGCGGCTCGAAAAGGCAGCTCACAACCCCCTTCTCAAGGGCAATTAGGGATGGGCAATAAATTCTGGCCTAGCCAGCGATGCCTACATCCCATGAAAGTATAATAAAAAAGCAGAGTTGGCAACCCTGCTTCAGAGATCATCTCCCACCCTTGTTTGATTATCGGGGTCAATTCAATCAAGAACTCACCGTACGTGAAGCGAGCATCGGATATTTCGGCTGCAAAAGAGAACAGAAGGGAGCCAGTTAGACAATGTCTTGATATCAGAGAATGCCCCCCGACACCTTGCAAAGACGCATTAGGTGGAGGCCAGGGTCTAGTGCCCTGCTCAGTTGACTGCCCATCACCAGTGAGTTTACACTGTGAGTGTCAGTGGGATCAAAGCAGAGCCCAGTCTTCAGCTCCATTGACACCAATACCTTCCAATAGGGGCACAGGTTAATGTTTGGAAGCAGGAAACCTGGCTGTTTTATTCCCCCTCCCCAATCCCCATTTAACCCATCCCATGGGTACGTGGTAAATGTGTAACTGTGCGCACACTGCGATTTGGACCTTGGAACTTTGCATTGCCTCGTCTCTCACACACGCTTCTTCACTGATTCATGGAGGTATATTTTAACCAACAACTCCAACCCCCTGCTCCCTCACTGCCCCCACCCCCACCCCTTTGGCCTCTGCCTCTGGGCTCAGACTGGGTGTCAAGTAGATTTTTTAATTCATCTTAAGAATATTTAAGTAATTAATTTACAGCTTTGATTTGCTGATGAGATCTGTGGTTTAAGTCAGTGCCTCTGTGAAGTAGGAGGCCACGGGTGAAGAATGTAATTTGGTTCAAGCTAGCTCAGGCTGGCCGGCTCCAGTTATCTACCTAGAAAATTATTCATGTGTAGCGCAGCAAATCCACTATCAGCAACAACAGAGTCAAATGTTCCAATACACACGACAGCAGCATTCTCAAAAGGAAATTTGACATCGAGCCACGTAAGGAGGTATTAGGACAGATAACCAAAAGTTTGGTCGAAGGTACATTTTGGGGAGTGTCTTAAAGAAGGAGATAGAAAAGAAAGACTTGCATATATATATATATATATATATATATAGCGCCCTTCGTAACCTTAGAATGTCCCAACGTGTTTTACAGGCAATGAGTAGTTACTGTTGTAATGTCAGAAAGGTAGGGAGGCAGTGTTGTCATAGTGAGTGTGGCAGAGAGCTGGTGAGTGAAAGGTGGATGATTCGAGGGGGAGAGGGTGACGAAGATCATTAGAAATGGAAAGAGATAGTTGGAGAGAGGAAAAGTTAAAATGTGGGTATCTGTACAGCTGAAGGTTTGGGTTGGAGTCTGACAGAGAGCTGCTGTAATGAAGGATTGCACCTGAGACACACACACACACGTATGAAAGTGTCGGAACGGGAAAAGACCAATTTGATCCACCCAACCTGTCCTACACACTGGAACTACACACCTGGGAGAGATGAACACAACAGGTAAGAAACCATTACCAATTAGGGGGGAAAATATCTGAAAAGCTCTCTATCCTGTTTAGGTGATTAAAACTAGTTCAGGAGACACATTGACCCTGACATATTGTAGGATATGTGGAAATATAGGGTGTCGACATCACAGGAACAGTCTCTTCAAACCCAATAGGCTCATATCTCTTGATCACTGGATATCTATCTCAATGTTCCTTTTCTCTTTCAGTCCCTAAATACCTGCAATGGATTTGCAATCTGCTTAGCAACTACTTTTCGTTCCCGTACCTGCCCTGGGCACACCCAACCATCCCACATCTTAGCCCTGCCAAGTAATATCCATTTTATTAAATTAAATTCTGGATTCCAATGGACATATTTTGACATTTACCTTTGATTGCTGACCGATAAATAAAGGTGTGAGCACTCACCGTGTGTCATGATGCTGACAAGATGTATGAACCAGAAAGAGAGTCAGCGAACAAGTGTGGCAATGGATGTTCTGGCTATAACCCTGGGCGGATGTAAAACTATGTCAGACAAGAATAAATTAAACATTAATAGGCTGGGTAATCTTCGTCCCAGTCACACGGCAGCTGCTAGAGAAATGAATGTGTTGATGACTCCAGTTACATGAAAAATCTGCCCAAGTTCCTCTTGCTCTGTGGGTTCAGAACATTATAGCAGCCAAATAATTAACCCCCAGCCTGAAGCATCTAAACAGGGAGAGAGCTGGTTTCAGTTCACAAGTACCTTGTTGGTTCCGAGTACTCTGCATTTTAATTGTCTCGTTTGTGATTTTCTGCTTTGCCACTTCTGATAGTGCAGAGACCACGCTGTCTTTATCAAACCCACTGCTGCCAGTCTGCCTCTGAACATCCTCGTGTCAGGCCATTCGGCCATGGAGGGCATCATTGCTGAATTCAACCCTGTCCTCACATGACATGCACCCTTTTCCTGTGAGGAGGAGGAGGAGGAGGGGCCCACAGGAGGGAATTGAGTTTGATCCTTCTCTCTCCTCATCCCAGGGCATTGACACCTTCCCAGTGCCACTAGAGGTGATCACCTTACCCAACACTGACCAGTAACCGAAGCTGGAGAGTGACTGTACGTCACTAACTGGTAACCTCGAGACTTGGCACAGGCAGTTGTTCCAAGGCTGGGTTCACATGTATCCTACAGACAAAGTCAGATAATTTAGTTCCTGTCATAGAAAAGATAGTGCAAGAAATATGGAGAACTGCGGACGGGGTTAAATTCAACTTGGGTGGGGGAGGGGGGGTGCGAAATAAGCATTTGAGGATTGGCTAGTCAATATATGTCAATATATCTCCTGATTCATTCTTCCAGGAGCTTCGATTTGTACATTATTATTGCCACAGGGAGTGTTTAGAGTATGGAACTCATTACCACAGGGAGTGATTAGAGTATGGAACTCATTACCACAGGGAGTGATTAGAGTATGGAACTCATTACCACAGGGAGTGATTAGAGTATGGAACTCATTACCACAGGGAGTGATTAGAGTATGGAACTCATTACCACAGGGAGTGATTAGAGTATGGAACTCATTACCACAGGGAGTGATTAGAGTATGGAACTCATTACCACAGGGAGTGATTAGAGTATGGAACTCATTACCACAGGGAGTGATTAGAGTATGGAACTCATTACCACAGGGAGTGATTAGAGTATGGAACTCATTACCACAGGGAGTGATTAGAGTATGGAACTCATTACCACAGGGAGTGATTAGAGTATGGAACTCATTACCACAGGGAGTGATTAGAGTATGGAACTCATTACCACAGGGAGTGATTGAGGTGAATAGCATAGATACATTTTAAGGGAAGCTGCATAAACACGTGAGGGAGAAAGGAACAGAAGGACATGTTGATAGGGTGAAGATGAAGACCAGTGGGAGAAAAACTTGTATGGAACAGAAACATCATGGACAAATTGGGCCAAATGGCATGTTTCTGAATCAAAATTTGATGTAATTAATGGCTCTTATTGACCCTTGCTCTAGATTATTTTGACTTTCGTATCTTAGATCAGGGGTTCTCAGCTTGGGGGAGGGGGTGTGTTGCTGGAGGCTGCGCCCACAAGGGGTCTGCCAAAACAATGCAGAAAATGTGTAGGGGGGGGGAGGAGAAAAGACATTATAATGGACCAATCAGACAGAGAAATAAAAACAGAAAATGCTGGAAATACCCCCAGCAGATCAGGCAGCATCTCTGGAGAGAGAAACAGAGTTAACGTTTCAGGATCAGAATTGGACTTGGGACAAGTGGCAGCTGAGATGTAAGAGATGCCATCCAATGAACGTGTTTCAGAGCTGAGGTCTCCCCGTGTTCTCACCGGTTTTGGTAGTAGTGTGGGAAGAAAGAGGGGGAGAAAAGCCAATCGGCCCATGCCTGAGGCAATGGCAGCAGTTGGTATTTGGATGCGGGGTGTATAGGGAGACCCCCTGGACAGAGGGAAGGAGGGAGGCAGAGTGATAAAGAACTAAGTCTTTGCCGAGCAAACAACACTGCGAATTGGTGCCAGAGAGAGCGTGAAAGAGCGAGTGACTCTGTGACTTAAAGCTTCATCTCGTTTCCCCCAGTGACATGATTCCGTGCATCGGATCAGTTGGCAAAACTCTCCGCGTCCGTGTTTTCTTTATGGTCCTGATTTCTCCTGAGTTCCGCCCTGTCTGCCCGACTTCACTCTCAGCCACCCACCGCCCCTACCTGCCCAGTGACCCTTCCCGGCTCTTTCTGTTTTCTAATCCTTTATCACGTTTTCATACCTTCACACAGGGCTTCCCAGAATGATCGAGCAGCCCGAATTACAGTTCCTCATGGTTGTGACATTTACGATCATGATTTTGTTTCTGGACAATCAGATCCTGAAGCTGGGGGAGCCTTGGGGATAACTGGGTAGTCAGAACATTAATATTTGTGGCTACAACCCAATTCTGCATCCGGAACTCTGCAGTTACATAAACTGGAACCAGTAATTTTGTACATATCCATTCGATCTTAAAAACTAATCCTTCATCCCCATGAAGCCATCCGCTTGAAATAATTCAAATTATGAAATGATAACGCATAGATAAACCACATTATCAATAAAACATCTTGTTCGTGTTTGTGAAATGTTTATTTTATTTTGTTTGTAAGGAAACAGCTGCCAAGAGCTGGATCTGTGCGGATGACCAGGACCATTGCTTGAAAGCCCAAAATTTGGAAAAGTGTTTATATGTCTTTGGAGTCAGGGTGTGCAGGTACCATCTGAGGGGAAAGCACTAGTCAAGACAGGGCTCTTATTACAGTCACTGGGTAACTTAATACAATTGTATTACTCGAAGTGATTAAGGCAGATATTGTGTATGTACATTATAATTCTATAATTCCATGAATGAATTTACAAGAGTGGGAACAGTACAACCGAGTTACCATCTGCTGCACCGTTGGGGTTTAGAATTGTGCCCAGTGCCATATTTACTCTTTTATGCAATTTGTAATAAATGATTAGGGTTAAAAGAATTTGCAAAATTCTAAGGATTTGAGATGTCTCTGGTCAGCCAGAGCGTTGGAGCGAGAATCTCAGCCCAAGGAGAGTGAAGACTGGAGTCAAAATCTAAGTAAAACAAAAATTATATCGTAAAACTAATCTTTATACAGAAAAAATACTTATGTTGTATTGCAGGAGGGCCGTGGAAATTTTCTAATATATGAGGGGGGAGCCTCACAAAGTCAAAAGATTGAGAAGCCCTGTTTAGATCATGCTCATAAATAAGTTTCATCTCCCTGTACCTTCCAGAGTGTCTGCTAATATGGCCTGAGTCTAGGTAAAGTTGCAGTCACATACCTCACACAATATAACACAAACTCCTGTCTGAAACGCAGATTGAATTTTGGAGATTTGGAAGTGAGCACTCCAATGTAAGATATGCAGGAATACATGGGTACAGGGGTTTAAACTTTGTATGCGGCCAGTGAATGCCCCCATTGCCTTCTCAGGGAGATGTAGAAGATCCCATAGCACCTACTTAAAGAAGACCAGAGGAGTTCTCCCTGATGGACTGCTAAATATGGTAAATATTTACCCCTCGACCAACATGACAAAAACAGACTAATTGGTCGGTTATCTCATTGCTGTTTGAGGGCCATGCCTCTGTGTAAATTGGCTGCCAAAACTTTCTACATGACAACAGTAGCTACACGTCAAGATTGTCTGTAAAGCACTTTGTGCCGTCCTGAGGTTGTGAAAGGTGCTATATAAATGCATGTATGTTCTTCATTCCTTCACCCATCATGTACACTATGAGCTGGGGTGGGGGTTGGGGGTTAGTGCATTGCAGCCAGGAACGGGATGCAAACAATAATCTTGCCTATACCAATTATCTGGTGTATTGGTGAACTTAGTCTGTTGCCAGTCTTCAGGGGTGCAGAGCTGATATAGGGTAAATGTTTCCAAGGGGCAATGACATACCTTTCTCTCTGGTGATTGGGTGGTGATGTTATCCCACCAGGAAGCTCCAGTACCATCCTCCTTCCTTTCCTGCGCGTCCTCCTCTGTTGCTTTTCCTCTCATGTCACATTGTTCTACCAGTTAATGGTTGAACACTCCGTGTTACCATTCACTATTACTAATTCACTATTCTGTTTATCATATGACAATAATAAGGACACTCTGTTAATGGAATTTTCATAGATGAGTGGTGTACAAGTTACAGTTCATTTCCAAGCGCTCGATTGAACTACCTTTCAACAACTCTGTTTCAGTTCTCTCTAGCTCCTGTGCACTTTTCTGCCTAAGCACAACTTTCTATATTTCTTGTCCTAAAAGGAGGCGTCTGGACAGCTGACCTTTATTAATCACTCCTCAGTGTTTTGCCTACCCATTCACTAAGTGAGAAGCCTTGCACAAGACGCTGTTTCAATTGACAGCCCGCCTCACACCAGACTCCTCCAGTCTGACTTAGTCCCGCCTTTGCAGCCCAGCACAATTTCAGTTTCCATAATGTACGTTGCGCTCATCTTCATGCCCATCTCCGCTCTGTGGGTGTAAGTGAAACATTTGAGAAGTGCTGATTATGGACATGTGTTGGTGCAGTGGTTATGTTACTGGGTGAGTGACCCAGAGAACGTGGTCACAAATCCTGCAATGGAAATTTAAGAATTTTTAAAACTTAAACATCTGGAAATAAAAAAGCTGTATCGGTAAAAGTGACCATGAAGTTGTCAAATTGTCATTAAAACCTCCACCACTGCCTTTTAGGGAAGGAAATCTGATGTCCTTATGTGGCTCACTCTTAACTGCCCCCTGAAGTGCCTCAACAGGCCACTCAGCTCTATCAAAGCATTTTGCAGGATAGATGACCAGGTATTGTTAAATGAAAAAAGACCAAAGGTTCATCTAGTTCACCTTCTACCATCCTGGTAATGATATGATACGAAAATAGAGTTATTGACTTAATCAAAGCGATTAATTTCTGTCGGTGAGTCTCGAACAGACCCAACCGTGAAGTAAAGAAAACCCCCCCCATTGGTGGACAGCTTTTGGGAACCATAGCTCCAAAGTTGCTTGTTCTTCCCAATTCTGCTACTCATTGTTCACATTGTCAGATCCCCCAAAATGTTATTTTCTAAAATGGTTCAAGGTGGTCCAAGGGTAACTAGGGATGGTCAATAAATGCCAGGGATGCCAACAGTGCGGGAAAGAATGAAGGAAAACAAAACCTTCATGAGGAATATGCCCTCCAATCTGTCCAGTGATGAAGGCTCCACCTCTAGTTACAGAGCATTGTCCTGTCCATGTCAGGCAATTCCTAAACTCAGTGCATTGGCTTCACCTGATTTTAACTCCTATACCAGGAATTTTTATTTGGCAGAGGAATGGTGGAAGTGGGTGGAAACGCAGGGTTTCCTCTGAAGTTCCTATGGGCCTATGACAGAGGGGCACCCCCACCCCCACCCCCAACCCCCCACTTCAGAGGGCCAACGTTAGTTTAAAACTGGGATCAAACATTGATGATAAAAGGAAGACACAAGGGAGGGAAATCTTAAAAACTGAAAGTGCTGGAAATTCAGAGCAGTTCAGCTAAAGAGCAAACAGGTTAATGTTTCACCCAAAGTCTCCCTCAGAGGAACAGAGGCGTCCATCACCCCTCTGCTGCTGATTAATAACTAACCTCAATAATAACAATGCAGAACAGGTTAATGAGCCTGTGGCAAGTGGTTTCTATAAATGATTGATTGAGCATTTGATTTTAGCTGAACTACCATTTGGAACAAGTTTTGCCCAGAATATAGTGAGATAAAATGTCCCCAGCATAGAGATGTCCCCAGCATAGAGAGTAGTGTTTACGGCAATGATTGGACAGGGTTAACAACAGAAAGGCTCCAAATCTCTAAACGCCACTCTCTGCTATTTTGATACTATTCACTTAATTTTGTCCGTTTTTGCCTCCAGTTTTATCTGTATTCTGTTTCATCTTCTACATTCACACGCTGACCCATGACTGTATTTTAACCTATACAGTTGATTCCTGGCTTCCTCCTCAGATCCAGTTTCTTCTTCAACCTCCCCATAATGCCCCTGGTTTGAAATAATTTACAAATTTATCATGTCCAGATTTGCCTTCAACATCTGTATTCAGGTTGTTACTGAAGCTGTTGGAATGTTGTAAAAATCCAACTGTTTCCACTTACACTGGCTCCACAACTGAAGCACCTGGTTTGAGTTTGATTATACGATTAAGAATAAAAAGACTTATATTTACATCGTGCCTTTCCTGACCTCAGCAAATTAGCACAAGTCTCACTAATGCGATAAGGAGCAGAGAATCTGTTTCTGTGATATTGGTTACGTGATAAATATTGGCTCTCCATTCCGTGCAATCTTTTACATCCACACGACAGAGCAGGTGGATCCTCAGTTTAACAGCACCATCCCTCACTCCTGCACTGGGGTGTCCGTCTAGTTTACATGCTCAAATTTTGAGAGCGGGGCTTGAACCCATAAACCTCCTGACACCAAGACGAGAGGGCTGTCCACTGAGCTATGGCTGACACCTAATAAATTCCAAGCACATCCGAATTCGGTGTCCGCGTGTCGAGTGTAAAATTCCAATGTGTGCATTTACCCATGTACACTAATGCTGGTGTTCCTTGCAACCAAGCTGTGTGTGGTTTTTTTGGGTACTTGTCCTGGTAAGATCAAAGATGTTCTGGAGTTTTATCTTGTTTTCTTGGAAAACCTAAGAAAGAAACATAGCAAAACCCTTGACAGGCCAGACATACACAAACACTGTTTGCTCCCTCCCTGCTTGACTAATGTCCCTGCTGGAGAGACAATGGGAATTTCCTTGGAATTCCTCCTGCTGCTCTGGCATAACTTGGGTAGAAATTTCGTGGGAACCGAAGGGGGTTTCTGCCAAAGTTATGGGAACAGAGCAGATAGTAGCTCCACAAAAAAAATCCCCAGATATAAAAACAGAAAATGCTGGAAAAACTCAGGTCTGGCAGCATCAGTGGAGAGAGAAACAGAGTTAACATTTCGAGTCCAATATTCCCATTGTTGGTTCCTAAGTTTTGGCAAAAATCCCAAGACACAAAGAACTTTCAAACTCATCAATTAACTGGTACACTGACCAAGTCCTAGGGATCTATTCAAAGGACGAGGAGGCTGTGTGAGACATTGCTGACCTATATCTCGAAACCCTTTACAAGTCCTTTACTCAAGACTGGATTTTCCCAGAACCAATCCAGACTTTTATAATGTAAGAATGCCAGGAGAAATAACACAGAATGGCATGGCAACTAAGATAATAAATGGAACTGAGCAGCAGAATAATGAGGTGAGATTCTAGCTAGCAAAGGTGGTAACAGGGGAGAAAAGCATTGGTAACATATAGAATAGGAGACAGTTGATAGGGAAATGATAGTGAGCGTATCTGAGTTCTCTGGCCCACAAGTAGGGTAAAGAGGAGGGTGTTCAGTACGTTGAGACACTCACTAACCTTCCTATAATTTTTTTAATATAAATCAGCTCATTCCTCCTTTCAAAAGATGATCAGTCCTACAGTACAATCCATTACAAAAACAAAAATAGCTGGAAAAACCCAGCAGGTCTGACAGCATCTGTGGAGAGGAACACAGAGTTAATGTCGTGAGTCCGCATGACTCTTCATGAGAACTAAAGAAAAATAGAAATGAGGTGAAATCTAAGCTGTTTGAGGGAGGGTGGGACAGGTGGAGCTGGATAGAGGGCCAGTGATATAATCCCAATCCATTAGTTGGTCTAACATTTCCAAAATGTTCAGCAGATAATACAGGGAATAGTAGGGAAGTTACTGATCAACTAATGACTATAAGCATTGCTGGGACTGCATGCTTTAGTGGTTTTGTATGACCTAGATTCTCATTTGAATTATTAGATAAATGTTTCTATTTGAACTTTGTGAAATTGAACAATTTAAAGTGGTCCAACCTGCGATCTAAACCAGACCCAAACAAGACAAACAGCTACCAATTCATCCCAGTTTAGCAACACCTTCCTTTATTGGTGTGGGTATCACTAACAGTCTCATTTATTGATTTTTTTTTTACAGTAGTGCTTTTTCACACCAGCTCTTCGAGTGAAAGTGACTTTATAATGAACAGACACAGAAACCAATTCATAGTGTTATATGTCAATATTAAATACACTGTATTGAACACTGAGACATCACAGTGGCAACACCAGAGTGTGAAGGGCTGAGTTTAAGAGTTCCACTCATCTTCAGCTGCTCATGTGGGTTTGCCCAGACATACACACACACCCACGTAGACACGGCCACATCCACACACTATTACACAAGTACAATCTAGCAAGACTGCAAAATACCAAACTAATACAAACACCACTTACTACCCGACAATACTACACATCTTTGGGATGACCAACACAGGTGGAGTGCAACAAATTATGGCACGTCACAAGATTCATACATCATTCACTGCTATCAATATTTATATGCTTTTAATTCAAGAACCGTGAGACAAACTGAACGAAGTCTCCGTGCAGCGAGAATCGTTGGGAGTGATGTCAGAGGGGTCTTCAAACACCTGTCAAAGATTTCAACGGCCTCAGGTCTCTCATTGACATCTTCCTGTCAGGGCAAAGCAGAGATGAGTGGCACTTGAAATATTTAAACATTTAGGAGTCGGTTTTGTGAATTATTTTCTCTCTGCTCCCCGTGGTTGTTTCCCTCCCTGAAGGTGCTACCTCCTGGCTGGGGAACAGTTTCACAGGTTGGCCATCGTGCTAAGGATATACCACAGGAACTCACCAAGGCTCCTTAGATAGCACCTTCCAAACCCATGACCGCTACAACTTGGAAGGACAGGGGCAACAGAATCATGGGAGCACCACCACCTGCAAGGTTTTCCCCCCCTCCCCAAAAACACTCACCATCCTGACTTGGAACGATATCGCCGTTCCTTCACAGTCACTGGGGTAAAATCCTGGAACCCTTTTCTAACAGCACTGTGGGTGTACCTATACCACAGGGACTGCAGCGGTTCAAGAAGGCAGCTCAAGGGCAATTAGGGATGGGCAATAAATGCTGGCCTAGCCAGCAATCCCATGAGCGAATAAAAAAAATTTATGACAGATGGCCTATTCTCAAGTGCCAGGCCCCAAGTACCAATACCAGGGTGAATAGAGGGAGTGAGTTATTTCTGTCTGGTAATGTATGGCCATTTTGTGTCTGTGAGAGAAAGACACTGATTTGCTCCCATTTTTTACATTAGATTGATTTTACCGCATAGGAACAGATAATTCACTGGCGTTTACACTCAACGTCTGTCTCCTACTGTTGTATCTAACTCTATCTACATAAACTTCTATTCCTTCCTTGCTCACTCTTATACTTCCTGCTAAATGTATCCCTGCTATTCACCTCAACTACTCCATGTGCAAAGAGTTATACAGTCTCACCACTCTCTGGTTAAAGAAGTTTCTCTTCTACACATAAATATAAATGTATACATTGTACGAGGATGGTCTCTGATGACCAGCACAGATCCCATTTTATTAAGCTTTAGTAACAGATCTGCTGTGTCCACCTGAGAATGCACAAGGACCTTAGTTTTAATAACCCATCCAATAAGCAGGTCCGACAGTGCCCCAGATCCTGTACCCTTTTTCTCCCCCCCTTCCCACCCGCCTCCATATTTCTTTCTTTGCCTGGATTTACATCTTCTGCCCCCTTATCTGGTTTTCCAATGGTTTTTGGTTGTGGTAGCTCCAGAACCCGGCAGGTCAGCTGCTTTACTGTGAACGGTACCTCAGAAAACTCCACCAGCTCGGGCAAAGATGGTGCCAAACTGGGCAAGGGGACAACAGACAGACAGGCGGATGGGTAGGGTAGAAGTCTTACGTGATTGGTCCTGATCAGTTCTCCACCTTGGCTGCTGCTTCCATTGCTGTGACCAAAGAGAGAGAAACAACAACGTTTAACAGGGCATCATGACAATGTGGTTAAGTGTTGAAAGAGGGCTCCAGAACAACATTCCTCACCCTCTCCCCACCCACATTCCTCACCCCCTCCCCACCCACATTCCTCACCCCCTCTCCACCCACATTCCTCACCCCCTCCCCACCCACAATC